>NC_048229.1:65948239-66131786 GCF_002007445.2 Ailuropoda melanoleuca
CTATTTCACTCTGCCTTCCAAAGCTTGCACAAAATGTCACTGGTGGGCAGTGTTGACTCAAACTATGCAGGGAAGGGAATACTGGGAAGCAACCATAGTTCTTGGTTAAATTGGTATTGTACAAAGCCACATGATGATATGACTCAAAAAGGAAAGTCTCTGGGCACACAGATAGGTAGTGGAGACTTCATACTGTGGAGGAGGGTGCTTTTTCAGGAACTTTCCTTCTTGGTGAATAGCAAGATGTCACTGTTTGGTGATGTCACTCAAATGTACGTTGACCATAAATAATTTGTGTTCCAGGTTGTTTTTGAGAGTGAGTGAGAGAGCTATAACTGGCATACTTATTTATTGATTGGTCAAAACTCGTTTTGTTGAAGTGTATGGTCCCACTTATATTAGGAACCTAGAGAGTCATATTCAGAGAGACGGAAAGTAAAATGGTGGTTGCCAGGGGCTAGGGGGAGGGGAAATGAGAAGTTATTGTTTAATGGGTATAGAGTTTCAGTTTTGCAAGAAGAAAAAGAAAAAGAAGAAAAAGAAAACCATTTTGGATGGATGGTGGTGGTGATTGCACTGCTGTGTGAATGTGCTTGTTACTGAACTACACACTTAAAAATGGTTAAATTGATAAATTATATATTTATTTTACCCAGTTTCAAAAAACAAATAACTTAAAATATATTTTGAAAAAGATATTTTATTGTTTGGTGGGCTTATAAATGGTTCTATACAAAAATTATTTTGAAAGATGTAATTCCTCTTAAAAAATTAAAACAACACATATCAGTGTACATTATAAGAAAATAAAACACCCTTTTTATATTATGTGAACATTAAAAATAATGTATACATTCTTACTATATAGTATTCTATATACTGTATAGTATATATCTAATGTGTTGTTAGGACATAGTCCCATACTGTTGTAAGTTTCTTAGCCATGTTTCTAATAACGTATCACTAGTATCCTGAAGAATGTATTCTTTCAATGTTATCATTATTTTTAAATTTTTTTCAGAAAATCGCCTGCAACTTTTCGAAGTTGCATTTTTTGTTCGAAATTGTTTACATGAATTTACTAACCTTTGTAAGCCACAATACTTTTAAGTGGGTAATTAGTCTCTCTATAAATGCTAGAGTATCTGCTAAGCTCAGGGAAAAATTTTATTAAATGGATTATATACTCAATTTTTTTTTTTGTTCCCTTCCTATGGAAGTGTGTAAATATTTCAGCCAAAATATTTTCATGGGTACTATCTTACTGCTTTAATTCAGGGAAACCTACTGTGATGAAAACTTTGTAAGACAAAACTCAAAATTATCTGTCTCTCTGTAATACTTTTGAATGTTTTACCAAACTAAGATGCTTCAGAATCATAGGTTCTCTCGATTTCAGTTTATCCCAGTAAAGACATGAATTTATATAATTTTTAAGGAAGAGATTCATCCAAATATTCTTTGTACAATTTGAGATATTCTAAAACCTATTTATAGAATTTCAAAATAAAATCTTATATGAGCTCTCATCATTTAATAGGTTTAAATTTCCTTCTCGCTATTTTGGGGATAAATTTCAATGTGTTCTTATATACAAATTTTGTTTCCAATTATGGTTATTTACTGAATTCTTCAGGCTGTAGTCTTCTGGTGCTCATTTATTGAATACTTGGTTAAAGCTGTGTAACTGATTTTTAACAAAATGCAAACAAAATTGAGAGGATTTATTTATTTACAAAAATCAAACCCTTAGGTTGACTTATATAGTAGTTCTTCAAAGGTTGAAATCTAAAACCCAGTCAGTAAAAAGAAATTTAACAGTGGGTGGCAAAGAGAGAAAAATCATTCAGTCACGGTCAAGTCTTTTTTAAAAAATGAATTTTATATCATCTTAGTCATAAAATCTTGGTACATCAATCAATTTAATTTTGAGTGTATAAAAATGTAACATCTATTTCAGTTGAAACCTAAAGTAAGTAAAATTAATTAAGAGAAAATGACATTTGATCTAAATGAAAAGTCATGGTTAATACAGTGGTACACAGTCAAACCTTCTGCAGTTTACATATTAAAAATCATCATTCTTGACTGGGATAGGCCAGTGATGGGTATTAAGGAGGGCACATATTGCATGGTGCACTGTGTGTTATACGCAAATAATGAATCATGGGACATTGCATCAAAAACTCAGGTTTTTGGTGACTAACATAACATAATAAAAAATTATTATAAAAAAATTAAAATCAGCATTCTTTTGGTATTGTCTTCATAGAATAACTACTACCTTTTTAAGTAGAACATAGTATTTCTTCAGCAGATTACATCCTTCACTTTCCTTTTACTCAGTGATATCACTATGATCTCTCCAAAGTAGATGGTAAACATCAACATATCTGTGCTAGTTATAAGGTTTCGTTAACTTTTTTAAGGCATAGAAATTCAGAACTTAAACTTCCTTTCTTTTTGTGGTTTTGAGCTCATTGCTGGCTAAAGAGTTTATTGCAAAATTTAAAAAAGCATTATTGAATATTAAAATAGTCATAGGTTGTCACTATACACTGATGGACAAAGCCCAATAGAAAGAATACACAGTCTACTCTCTGTGATCCATGACAGGACTGCTATAATTTTCCACTTTCCCTGCTGATTCCACCACCTTTGTGCATCCTGTAGGCGGGGACCGTGGCATACAAGAAACCAGGAAAAGCAGTGGTGACAAATATCTTCTTCGCTACCTCTGTAAACTGGAGGATGTAGATTTCCCTAAGTGCTTGTTTTATCTCCGAATACCCTGCAAGCTCTCCTTGAAAGAGAAGTATGAATTTTCCCTGGAATGAGTCTTAAGACAGACATAGGGCTAACAGTAGTAGTCATCCTTCAGATTTAACCACGGGCTACTGGGAGAGTTCTGTTCCTACACACGCATCTTCTGCGCAAGTAAACGGTACTGTAGCGAAAGCTAGAGGTACAAGTACAGGCCTTCCAGATCCATCCTGGACTGATATTGATTCACGAGAGAAAAACTCGAGACAAATGCTAAAGCAAATGAGACCCGAGGACAACAGGCACAAGCTGGGATTGGCCTGGGCTAAGAAGGACATATGGCCCCCCTACTGAAAGGCCACCTTTGTTGTTGTTATCTGTGTGTTAATTTCATTGCTAATTTAAAGAAATTGCAGTAGATTTTTCTCAACTCTCATCTTTCTTTGCTAGCAAGCAGATTACTCCCAAGAAATCATTAGGCCTTGGTGAAAGCTTCCAAAGATAGTCCTCTGTGGCATTGTTTTCTTAGTGACAATGCCTGGGTGTTAATGGCAAGTGGGTGTTGAAGTTCTGAGCCAGCCTCCCTTTGCCATTTGTAGGGGAGTTGATCCCATTTGGCTTGATATTATCAAATTTGAGATTGTTTAGATGATTACTTAGTCTAGAAAGCTGTACATAATTTTTTTTGCACTCATCTAATTGGTGGAAATTGTTATTAAATGCAAATAGTTTCATTCGGAGTTAGAATAATTTCTGAAATCATAGTGTTTGCTGCAGATGAAAACATGAAATCCCTCCAAGCAGGGATCACGTATTTAACAAAGCAGCTGGCATTTGAAACGGGAAAATGGCTTTATTCTGCTAGTCTCTATTACAGATTGTTCTTCACTCGGAATATGTCCAATTCTCTCTAGTGCATCTTTCTGAAATATGTATCTTTAACCCTTTAGTCCCCCTGTAAAGAACAGCTTTTCTCTTGCAATTTCAGCCTAAGCGATTCCTGCTTACAGGAATATGTTTTGGGTTTAAAAAAATCTTGTTTGGCTTTATTTTGAACATAATGCCCCATTTGCATTTTCTTATTGTAGCCTGTCACTTGTTATTTCAGAAACTTTGCTTGAGGAGTTGGGAATAGCTTTTTTCCCCTCTGAACATCGTTGGTTTATGTGTATGAGCTGCTGCAAAGTGCAGTGATTGCTTAAAGCACTATAGTTACTTAAAAAAGATGACTTTGATTGTGTGTTTTTTGTTCCCATCACAATAACGCTTTGCAGGTGATTATTAAATTAGAGATTTTCTTTGTTTTTCTAACAAGAAAAAACCTTTTTTATGTCAGCGCCAATTATGAGTGGTAATTTTTCACATTTTACAAAAGATTTTTCTGTCCTACCTCCACGCCCCTCCCCCAGATAAAGAAGGGCTTTGACATTCTATGACAGGGAGGGTTTTTTGCATACACAGTGCTTTTGACTTTTCTTTTAAAAAATCTGTTGACTCTATTGAAATGTGACAGGACAATATTTAACCTGAATAGAGGCATGTTGACTCCTCTTATTAAAACTGACAGTTAAGGACGTTTCTCTCTTTATTCCTTCTGATACACGCAGACAAGTCTTCACTGCTAACTAGTATACAAAATCAAAAACAAAAAAATACGGAGCGAAGAGATGACTACCTAATAAACAATATATGAATGACAATCGCAAGTTTAATCTAGCAAAGAAACCTTTTTTTATCCTTTAAGAAAATTAAAGCTCTTTCAAATTAGCTTGATATATGAAGACAGACTGACATCATTAATTTTCAAGAATTCGCTCTTTTACTCTGGCTGCCTTTCCCCTCAAGGATATGGAATGTTCCGCTAAGCCCTGGACAGGGCCACAGCGACATCTATGGAGAGAGTCCAAGGCCTTAACTTGAGTCTTTTGTAGAGCTGGAAGCTCTGCATCTTGTTCCTTGGAATTTATCCACCTATTTTGCTCTCAAGGGAATAAAAATGGTGGCCTTGGAGGTTGTCCCTGAGCTCCCTACTAACTGACACTGGTGTCCCTATTTAAAAAAAGAAAAATGGCTTGGAAATATCAAGCTTTCGAACTCTTTCTTTCTTGTTGGACAAATAAAGAGCCTTATTAGCATGAATGAGGCTTAAGTTCCTTTGAATTGTGTATGAAGTGGGCCTCTTGGGAAGAGTACAATTGGGAACCGGATGCCAACTTTAAGAGATGGGCAGAAACCATATGGAATTTGGATGTCTTTGGGTACTTGCCCACTCTTCTTAGCTTCCAGGAGTCAAATCTCTTAAAAGAAAATGTTGGCTTCCTTATGTATAATGCCACTGGATATTTATGTGCTACAAATAAACTGTCCACTGAGACTCCATTTTTTTTTTTGTAGGAGGGAGGGTATTATACAAGGATTAATGAAGAAGTAATTTTTATGTAATGGAATTTGAGCTATAGCAAAATGGTGAATGGAATGGTTGGCTATAGTACTGGCAGTTACTTCTCCCTTTCATTTCCATCCCGAGCATGCTCTCCTCTGCATTTATCACCAAAGAAGGGTTTTTTAAACTGTCATTACATTTTTCAACATTTTTGTTGTGAAGAGTCAGAAAAATAACTATTTGTTCCACGGCAGCCTTCTGTATTAGCCATGTCGAATAATTAGTCTTCTGTGCATTAATGCTGATATCTCCAGTTTCTCTCTAGAAATTACTTCATTTGAATTTCTTTGGTTATCTTAAAAGGGGCCAGGTAGGACACCTGGTCAGGGCAGCCTGTAGATTATACTGTGGAAGCAATTCTAGATTTCTTTCCTCTTGAGAAGAAGGACCAACCAGTGTCTCTATGAGATTCAGCATTGCCTATGGTACTGAAAGTACCTGTGGTAAAGAAAATACTTTTAGGGTGGCTCAGTCGGTTAAGTGGCTGCCTTCAGTTCAGGTCATGGTCCCAGGGTCCTGGGATCGAGCACTGCCTAGGCCTCCCTGCTCAGTGGGGAGCCCGCTTCTCCCTCTCCCTCTGCCTGTTGCTCTGCCTGCTGGTGCTCTCTATATCTCTGTCAAATAAATATAAATAAAATCTTTTTTTTTTTAAAGAAAATACTTTCCTTTAGGTCTGAGGGTGTTAGAAAGCATTAAAAATGGTGTATAAAATTCAGTCCCTCTCCTTTGTGTGTGTCAAGATTGTGGGAGAGGCTGCTGTCTGTCATGGTGTTTTAGTAAGGATTACTGCAGAGACAGACCTCAGGGCGAGGACTGATGTAAGTAGTTCATTGGGGAAACCATTTCAGAAATGCTGGCAGAGAGTAGGGGGAGGGAAGTCCTCCCACGAGGGATGTGCTAAAGTAGGTTAGTACTTTGGGCAATTGGAACTTCTTCCTGTTGGGGGTCCTATCAGGGGCAATGTAGACCATCCTTCAGAATGGGACTATTGGGGGACAAGAAAACTATGTATTCCTAACTTCTATCCTTTGTTGCTTGAGGACCATTCCTGGGCATTAATTTCTTAGCATTTCAGGCCTTTCTTCTGTGCTGGTCAAACACACCACATTGGCTAGAGAGAGCAGGAAGGCAGTGTATATGGAACATTCTGCTGCTTACCTCTGTGGTGGCCTGGGGAGATAAGGGGATAAGGGGAAGGCACCGGTAGCTTCTGCTTTACACAATTTAGAGAATTAAGTACCGTTACAACTCTATATGTGCATGTGTTGGGGAGGGGAGATTATTAGTTCTTTGTATCATTAAGGTAAAGTGTGTGTGTGTGTGTGTGTGTGTGTGTGTGTGTGAGTGAGTGTGGGTATGGCCACTGTGGCTCAAGTAGAGGTACAAGGCTCTTGTTAGATAGAGAGGGACTGCAAGCTACAGATTCTTAAGTCCTCTGCTTGGCTCTTTGAGCTCTAGCTTAATGTAAAAGGCAAGAAGAGATCCATTAATTGAACACCATGAATGCCAGTAAATCACAGGTGTTATCATGTATGAGAGTGAGTTGTGAGCCACAACAAATTGTGTCTTCTCTTTATTTCAGCTACTTTTAGCTCCAGAACAGTGCTATCCTGTAGAATGTGTCATTCCTTCCATGTGGTTATGGAGATGTGGCTAGTATGACTGGGTTAGTTTGCTAGGCTGCCATAAAAAAATACCACAGACTAGGGGGCTGAAACAAAGACATTTATTTTCTCACAGTTCTGAAGGCTAGAAGTCTGAGATCAAGGTGTTGGCAGCATTGTTTTCATTCTGAGGCCTCTATTTTTGGCTTGCAGATAGCTGCCTTTTTATTGTGTTTCTTCACATGGTCTTCCCTCTGTGTGAACACATCCCCGGTGTCCCTCCGACTGTCCCCATTTACTCTTCTCCTAAGGAGGTCAGTAAGAAGTCAGTCCCACCGTAATACGACTCATTTTAACTTCATTAACTCTTTAAAGACATTCTTTCCAAATATGGTCACATTCTAAGATATTGGGGGTTAGAGCTTTAACGTATGAATTTGGGAAGAGGGGATACAGTTCAGTCTATAACAGTGACTGAGAAGCTGTAATTCCTAACTTAATCTCCTTTTAGTTCATTTAAATTTGAATAGCCATATGTGGCTGGTGGCTAATGTTGGACACTGCGGCTCTAGATGATTTACTTGTTAGCTTTTCTCCTGTGAATCCAGAGAAGTCTGCACCCGTGAAATTCCTCCTTGACCACCAAGGGGTTAGTTTAATTGGAACACCATGCAATAGAGTTACGTTGTAGGGATTTCCCACATCAGAAAGAGCCATGACTCTTTGGTTAAACAGTGAAATTCAAGGTTGGAAGAGACAGAAAAGCTGATCCCAAGGTGATAGATCAGGAGTAGTGTTACTTTCAGGAGGCAGGGGCACAAACCTAGAAGCTGAATGGGAACAGAAGACAATCTGGAAGAAAATGCAAAGGGCCTTGGACACTTGGTGCAGCCCTGATTATGACTCTGATTATATCTTATTGTTTAGCTGCCACAACCCTGACAACAGTCTCTAGGTTAGATGAATTCTGTTTAGGGTAAATGTTGGGTGAATGTAAGATTTAAACACCTTTTTCAGGAAGGGTTGTTTCTCTCCTCTTAAACCGTCTGATCCCACCATGCCTCTTTTATTCCAGTAGCTTCTGGAAACAGGAAGAATATGTCTTCTTCATGGTGGCTGACAGGAGAGGGTCCTCTGTATGTGCACTATCCTTGGGTCTCTTCTCTGGCCTGGGTGGCCTGGGTAGTCTCCTGACATTCAGTGCGAGTACCCACTGAACTTTATTTGGATCTTGCTGGTCTTTCTGGGCTCTGAGTGGGCCTGGCCATTGCCTCTGTTCCCCTCCATTTGTGGTATCTTCTGATAGATGAGTTCACTCACTGATTCCACATCTGCCCCTTTGAGGTGTCTGGTCCTCCTCAGTTGCCTGTCCTCTGACACAGTCTCCAAGAACTAAGGTGCTACCTCCAGTCCCATGGTGCTCCACAGAAAATGATTTTTCCGCCCTCCCTAGGGGATGTTGGCAATGTTTGTAGACATTTTTGGTCATCCCAACCTGGGGGTGTGGGTTGTATACTGGAATCTAGTGGATACAGGCCAACAATGCTATTAAATATCCTATAAGACAGAGGACAACCTCCACCACAAAGATTATCTGGTACCAAATGTCATACTTCTGAGGTTGAAAACCTCTTTCTAGTCCATCCATTTAGACACCTCCTTCATCCATTTCCGAACAGTGCTTTGGCAGTAACGTTATGTGAGGATTTCTATCACTCCTTACTCCCAGTCTTTCTCTGGAGTTTTGACCCAGAAATTCATGACACTTGTGTCTCATCTGTTATTCTTTATCATAGCCTGCATTTCCTCTGCTCCATGGCTAATTGATTTGGGTGCCCCAGGGTTAGCACCATGAAGGCAAGTTTTTACCCCTCCACCCTTCTCTTGAAACAATGAAACCCATTTATTTAATGGATGGTGAGGAAATCCACTTAAAGGAAAAAATTAAGTAGTTTAATGTTTCCAAAATATCTCCCCCTTATGCTATAGCTTAATGGCATTTCTGCAGTGTTGTTGGTGAGCATATGGTGCAAGTGTGTGTCAGGTGCATAAAGGTATGTGACCATGAGCCTGTCCAAGTGTGTAGCTTGAATCACTCATGGTTTGGAGGAGGAGCTCCGGTTTCATTCTCAGCACCACTGCTCATCCCTACTTCCAAGTAACTTAAATCATGTTCTTTATCTTCTTCCTAATAGCCGCTGATTTGAGAGAATTCGAGCAGGGAGTAAAGGGAGAGACTCGGTGCTTCTCTAGTTCCTTCTCTTACCCCTGACCCTAGGCAGTCTGTACTCAACCCCATTCCTTGATCCTCTACTCTCACCGCACACGCATACCTGTGGCTTACATGCACACACACACACACACACACACACACACACACACGGAGGGAGGTAGCAACAATGAGAAATGGTGCTAATAGGAAGAAGATCTCTGCTTCCTTGGGAATCCCTATTACTACCGTGGCCTCTATTCAGTGGGAACCATAGTCAGCTCCAAATCTTAGCACCTCCTGGGCCATCCTGGTGCTTTGCCTTTGGCAGTGTGGCTCAGGAGAGCAGCAGGCCTGCAGCTTGAGCACATTTCGTTTTTGCTACCGCCTCGAGAAAACAGAACCCTTTGTGGCTAGGGTTTGGCAAAGCACAGAGCAGTTCAAATCAGGCTGGGCCAAGAAATGCAGGTCTAGTTTTCTTTTTATATATAAAAGCTTTTTAAAAATCTTTAAATTTGTTCTTCAAGAAGAAATAAACCTTTATTAGACCCTATGTATTGCTGTAAATTTGATTGACCAGATGTTTGTCAGATTTAATACACGCTGTTTAAAAAGTTGCTTTCTACATCTTGACTGAGGCCCTTTCTGGTGAGGAAGGAGCCAGTTTATAGGAAACAATGAAATCATTTTTTACACCTTACAGATGCTCTAATCCCATTACAGACTGAGGTGTTTAAAATTCTTGGTGTTTTCTTGCTTTACTTTTATGGTATGAGTGATTCTGAAGGAGAAAGCCAAGGCAAGAAAATATTTAAAGGAGACGTGTCCCAATGGGGCACTGGGGTGTGGGGTGGAGGAAGGGATGCAAGGAATGGTTGAGGGTTTTTCTTTGTGTTTGGTGTGCCCTCCAGCCCTGGCTACTGGCAACGGCTGAAAGGCTACTGCTAGAACTTTGATCAGTGACGCCAAGCACTTGGGCCCAAATCCTGTAAATGGTTAAATAGAAGTGGGGCTAGTTTCTCTCCGATCTCACTGAACAGAACGTGGCTTCCCTCAGCCCCTAAACTACTTTCCTAAAAACAGGCCGGAAGTATGTTTCCTAAAAGGGTAACAGACTCAAGTCCCTGCAAGGGCTGGTCAAGTAGCAAAAATGACCGAAGTTGGCCAGACAGCCCACTGCATCAGACCGGAAAATCCCAAGCCCCACCAAAAGAACAGTGGATCTTCAGCTATAGCTTGGTGCTCTCTCTGGGGAGCTGAGCCCAGTGAAAGGGTATTTATGAGAAGTTTCTCAATTGTTAGCAAACACAATTCATCCACAGGGTATATTCTGCCTGAGGACCACAGGTTTACAAACCTTGTTGGAATGAAATGTGTATAAATAGAAATGCACCATTTATACGTAAGCAGTCCCCAAATTTGAATTACCAAGACCAGTTAAAATGAGTTGAAGCTTTGGAAGCTGCCACAGGAGTTGTCAGCCTTTTATTTTGTTATGTAAGCGTATGAAACGGTTACTATTTACTCTCACCACCATGTTTCATAAAAGAATGGTTATTTAAATAATCCCCTTCCCTCCCCAAAATAGAGTAGGAAGGAGACCATCTGAGACTTAAGGACAGACTTTAATATGAATAACTTCAGTTTTATGGAAAAATCTTCCAATTATCTGTTCACTTCTAATTTTCTAGTGAACATCTCATCAAAGACCAGGGGTAATCTACAGACCATTGCCAAAGCTTTGCCACCTATTGATACATGTATAGATTGTTTCCTTGAACTACTTACACCATTACGGTATTCTAGGGTTTTGTTATCTTCCTTGCCCTTTTTGCTATCTTTGGCTTCTGACCTGTAGCAACATCACTCATTAGAGTTGGAGGAACATTAAATATCATTGAATTCAGCTGGTTTATCCAACATTTGAAAACATTGTTTCACAGGTTGGATAGCTCATTGGATTAATAACTAAGTCCATCATTATTTAAATCACACACAGGAGAAATAAGTATTTTTTTAATTATAAAAATTATATGAGCAAAAAGAAGAAACCGATGATTGCCCCAGTTCTGCTTCTGTGTGATTCCACTTTAAATGTTCTGGTGTGTATCCTTCTCATCTTTTTTCTGATTGTGTGTTTATTTGGGATCGTGCTGTCTGTGCTGTTTCTGTGTTTTCACTTCAGCAATACATTGTGAATATATTTCTCTACTTACTAATCTTCAACAACACTTTTAATGGCTGAGTAGCATGAAATTTTGTGGCACAATTTAGTGTTTACAATTGTATATTCATATTATGTCTCATTTTGAATTTTCTGAAGAACATCAGAATGAATGTCATTGTCACTGTAGAACCCACCTTCTGGATATCTTATTTTGCTTATTCTTCTTTTCATACTTCCCTGGATCTTTAGTAAACTCTTTATACATTAATACAAGTTCAGTTTATCTGTGTTTCCACTCTAAACCATATGTGAATTGGTTTGGGAATCAACAGTGAAAGATAAATTCTCTGGCCAGTTTGGGCTATGTTTCTTACAGTGGGTGTTATTACATAATCTGTCTGAAACAACATTGAGCCACTTTGGTGAAATGGATGATAAGTGCTATTCTTATCAATGGAAGGGAGAATGTTTGCACCATGTCATCTGACCTCAGCATTTGGCTTTAAGACTACACATGCATCAGGAAGCCACTTGAGTATTGATGAGTTTGATACTGAGTCATTTGGAAATGCAAGGACCATACGATTCAACCATTCTGCTTGGAAAGAGATGGGCAGTGCCTACCTCTCTTAATATCTGGATGCATTTTCTCATATTATTTAAATAGATTTAAAACAATTATAAAATGTACCCTTTCCACAGACATTTAGAATCTTTTTGTGTTAGATGTGTGTGTACAAACTGGTTTGTACAGAAATGTTGTAAATCTTCCTTGTGAGCCCTTCTTAACTAGGTTATTGGAGGCAATTTAATTAAATGTGTCATGGTTTATATCCCCATTCAGAATCTTCTCACCTACATGGCTTACCTTTACAATTTAGTTCTTCCTTAGGAAAAATAAATACACTTTTCTGGAGATTTGGGCATATCTAATTTTCATGCTGTTGTATTTCATGGGGTACTCTGTCTACAGCACTTTGAACTATCTTGTCTAAATGGGAGATGAGAAAAGAACTTCTGCATTTGAAAGAAGTTTAATTTTGCTGCCTAAGAATCAGAACCAAGTGTGAAAGGATTTCTTGGTTCATAAAATCAAGGTTATTTTTTGGGAAAATAGTTTTGGTGTCCCAGATAGCTTGAAATTGAATTCCGATGGTTGGAATTTGTGTAATTCACTGTACATTTTTCATAAATCCAAACAAGCAATACTCCAAGACAGTGTCAACAAATTGAGTATGACATCGTCTTCCGTGGCTTCTCTGAATCATTATCTTTGAGCAAAATGTGAATGAATGCTTGTTTATCGTCTGTTGCTAAATTAGCTTGTAAGTTCCATGAGGGCAGAGACCTTGTTATTTTCTTAACAACTCTAGGCTTGGTACCTACTTGAGCCCTATGCATATGGGAAGCGCTTAATAGTTTTTGAAAGGGAGTGAATGAAAGAATCATCAAAATTGGGTAATTTACTACTGACATTATTCACACTGGCTAATAATTTTCCTAGGTCATGCACAGTTTTCAGAATCAAGATACTGTTCTCATACAGAGTAGGTCTATAGCAGGAGAACCAAAGAGCATCTCCACGCACACACCTTTAGGACACTGAAGAAATAAGCCCTAAGAGGAACAAAACCTTGCCCAGGTGAGGCTTAAAAGGGAACTATGTTCTAGAAGAAGACAGAAGGCTACCTATTATTATTTCTGCTTTGGGGACACCTGCTCTGTGCCCAGGTACCCAGATACGTTTATGAAAGCAGCCTTGATTACTGATTAACCCATTGTCTTTATGATTTCTAGGCTATCTTTTTTCATTGACTATTTTCTGTATTATATTAAGGGTAAAATTGCCTTCTTTGATAATTCTATTCCCTTTCTCAGTTCCTTCATGTGGTTAGCAGCTAGAAAAACAAGGAGGACAACAAAAGGCAATGTGTCTTCGTTTTGGCACTGTTGTATGAAAGGGACTGTGAATCCGCATTCATCTCTAACCCAAATCCAATTCTCCTGTCATTCTTATTAGTTAAGATTGCTCCAGAATTATGAATTAAGAATTACAATTAATAAATAAATTAAAATTGAAATCTAGTTTACTAAGCCAGCCTTTGAACAGGAGGCTCTTCCTTATTGGAAGAGGTGAGGGGGCATAAAATAGAGGAAACTTTGTGATAGAGAGCAGTGTGGTGCAGAGGAAAGAACTAGGCTTTGGGCACCACAGAACTCGGCCCTGGGCCTGCCACATGCTCAATAAATATTTGCTCATTTAAATTTTTTAATCCTTTTGTGCTTGTTTGACCATTTATACAATGGAAATAAAAATAACTTTCTAGAATTGTTATCCTAGAAAAGGATTGAAGATGCTTATAAATACTTAGCATGTTTTCTGGCACATTCTAGGCATTCAGTAAATAGCAACAATCATGAACTATGTATCATGGGGTGAATAGTGTATCCCCCAAATTCAATGCCGAAGTCCTACCCCCCCAAGATCTGTTAGGAAGGAGGATCTTTGGGAGGTAATTAGGATTAGATGATATCATCGGGGTGGACCCCTCAGGAATGGAATTAATGCCCTTATAAGAATCTTGAGAAAGCGTGCTTTCTCTCTCCCCTCTGCTATGTGAGGATACAAGGAGAAGTAGGCAGTCTACAGCCAGGAAGAGAGCTCTCACCAGAACCTAACCATGCTGGCACTTTGACCTTGGACTTTCAACCTCTAGAACTGTGAGAAATAAATTTCTATTATTTATAAGTTACCCAGTCTATGGTACTTTGTTACAGCAGCCCGAACTGATTAAGACACCATGTTACCATGCTGCTTATGAAGCACAAGGAAACCTCTCTAAAACTTCTGTAAGGCCCTGATTGCAATGGAGCCAGGAATATATGTAGGTAAGGGGTAAATAGTGGATGCATAAATTAGGAAGAAGGCTATTGGGTGCTTCCTATTCCAATTTGGATTTCTGTTTATGACAAACTTAGTTCACTGAAATAGATAAATGTGTTAGAGGTCAGCGAATCCAGCACGGGGAATTGATACAGGATTGTGTAAGACCATAGGGAGGAGTGAGGACTGTGGCAAGCTGCAAAAGATAGACCTTGCCCCAAAGTATTCAAATTCATATCTTAAAGATATAAGCAAAACATGTCTGTGGACTAGTTGTCACACTGTTATCAAAGCATGAATGAGGAAGTTAAAGATACTAACTTGGAAGGACAATAGATAAATCATCACTTTTTCTCTAGATAATTGGAATAAAAATAGACCCCATACCTTAGATTTCCTATATGTTTTTACATTTTTTATGATATTAAAAATTATCAATAAACATTTCAAGAAAGAAATGGCTTCTTTAAGAAAATTTGGAAAAAATGGAAAAGTATGGGGAAAAAACACAAAATTACCCGTAATTCCATCACATAGAGATAACTATTTTTTATATTCTATGGGTAGTCTCCTTGACTTTTTTTCAGTACAGAGAGATAGTCTTAAAAGACATAGAATTGTACAAAATTGAGATCATGCCATACAATTTGTTTTAACTCAACATAACTAGTGTTTTTTTTCATTAAATGCTACTTTAAAACCGTGATTTTAAATGGCTACGTAACAGTTTAATATGTGAATTGACCAAATTTTATGTCACTATTTAATATTTAACCACTGAAATGGACACTTGGATTACATATTTTCTTCTCCCTTTTGAATAACATTATGACAAAAATCTTCTATACAACATCTATCTGTAATTCCCCAATACTTAGAATCAATTTCCAAACATTGAAATATGTGGTCAGAGTGTATGAATATTTTAAGGGTGTTGATCCAAATGGCCAGATTGCCACCCAAAAAGTACCAATTTACACCCGTGTAGCCTTTTTCTGCAACTCTTTTCCACACTAAAAAAAGGTTGTCATTAGCAAGTGAAACACATGAAAATTTGCCAGTGTGTTAGATAGAAAATACTTTTGTTGTATTTTCCATTTCATTGGTTCCTAGTATTTACTGGTCCATTGTATTTCTTCTTTGGGACCTTAATTTAATGTCCTTGTCCATTATTCTATGGGTTATTCATCAATTTCATAAATATTTATTACACAGCTGCTTATGTACCAGGTCCTTTTCTAGGCATTGGGGAAACAGAAGTGACGTAAACAGAAAACATCTGTTGTTCTAAGAATTAAATGAAATTGTGTTTATAATATGCTTGGCCCAGTAGTGTCTGGTTCACACAAGACTGTAGCAGGTTAACATCCAATCTTTCCTGGTGTAGTTATGAGTCTCTGCCTGGAGCATCAGTTACTATTTTGGGAACAGGGTGTTTCTGGAATTTTCCTACATTGAATTGGCTAGCAATGACGTTGGTGTTCATGGACGTGAATATGAACCTCACATCAATGTATTTCTCTAAAACCAAACTTAAGCATAACCAGATTCTCAAAATGCTGGTGACCATTTGGGTGCCACGTGACATGAAGGGAAGGGTAACAGAGCCAGTGTGAAAAGAGACAGCAGCCTTAAGTAATAGCCTAGGATACCTCACTTACACAAATTTTGCAAAAACAAATGACCTTCACCATGGTCTCTCCCAGGGCCTCACCATTAATCTTTCTCTGGATAGGATAGATCTGAGAGCTTGAATAGCATCCCTCAGACCCCGGGTTCAGGTGGGGTGATTGAAATACAGTTAAAAAGTGATAGTTCACAATCACCATTTTTCTTGTTTCTGCGTCTTGTTACACACGGATTTTCGAAGCTGGTGTGCACTGCCATGTTTTGGTTGAGCTTGTGGCATCAGGGTGACAAAGAATCGGGCAGTTGCAATCAGAATTACAGGTTTTATAGGACTAATCCCATTCTTAACCCTGATTTCAGTGTGTTTTCCAGGTGGTCTGATATAGGAAGGCTGGTTTTTGCTTTTAAACACAATTCAACTCCTGATCCAACTAACGAAGTTCAGTGATCAAGTGGATTCCAGGCCTGCCCATTGCCGCTAGACCTCAGTCCCTCTAAACTTGTGTGTTCGTGAATATTCCCATGGAGCAGGAGTGGTGAGAGAAGGAGGGAGGGACTTGTGTGCTTTGAAGGGCTGGTTCTTGTAGGTGGAGGATGGAGAGGTTGACTGGGGGCAGTGGAGAAAGGATGACATGGTAGGTGTCAAATTTGTATCAGAATAAGCATGTCCTTTCAAGAAGGCATTGCTTGGAACAAAATGTCACCAAATCCTCGCATTTTACCAAGAGCAAACTGGCCACTTTTCATTCTGCAGTTTGATGGCTGTTGAGCTCCTTAGGTCTGAGCCAGAGGCTGGTGGCCTGTATGCAAAGTGCTGTGTAATTGTGCAGTTTGCTGTGGTCTGCCTTTGGAACAATGTCTCATAAAAATCTTAAGCGGCTATCACTTTTCATGGCTAATGAACTGAGGAACTGGGAATGAGATCCAGAGCCAATTCTTGGATTAAATCTTCTGAGCCTCAAACAAAGCTGTGTTTAGGAACTGGGGGCTGGGTGGGGTGAGGGGAGGTGCAAATGAAGGAATAGAGGATGGTAAGCTCCAGCCTTCCAGCAGTGAGCCTAGAAGCCTGCCGGAAGAGCGCACCACTGACCAATCAAGGCAGGACATGAATATCAAAAGGCTTGTTTGAGGGGCGCCTGGGTGGCACAGCGGTTAAGTCTGCCTTCGGCTCAGGGCGTGATCCCGGCGTCATAGGATCAAGCCGCACATCAGGCTCCTCCGCTATGAGCCTGCTTCTTCCTCTCCCACTCCCCCTGCTTGTGTTCCCTCTCTCGCTGGCTGTCTCTATCTCTGTCGAATAAATAAATAAAGTCTTAAAAAAAAAAAAGGCTTGTTTGAGCGTCAATAAAGCATTTAGTGTGTTTTTCCCCTCTGTTTTCCATGCGATTTCTAAGAGGCTCTTTTTCATTTTAAGAAATATTCGAAGTAAGGAGCGTTTACATTCACATGCTGATCAGTAGCCAAATGGAGGTCACCTCTGGTGAAGAGTGAGTTGGCGGGGAGTGTAAATCAGGAACCCTCTGGCACAAAGGAATGAAATAGAATGGGAACTGGTGGTCTCTGGTAAACAGGGGTGGTCTATTGAGAAAAGCATTTAAAGGCAGATTCCATCCCGTGATGGGTAAATGTAGATAAATAAATGAGCAAACAGATAGATGTCCCCTTTCCCTTTATTCCATCCTAAGGACAAGGTCTGCAGGTGCCTTTGCTCCCTGAGGAGGAATGACAGTGAGCTGGAGACCAGGTGTAACTGCATTCAAAAATATCTCAGATAATTCCCAACTAGATCTCCTGGTCTTTCATCTGGTTTTGTTTCTGAGATACTGCAAATTTCTTTTCCCTTCTTTTATTTTTCTGTCAGTCTATGGTGCTTGCACTCATTTCCAACGAAGGACATGAACATTCTTTCATATGGCAAGGTGAAAATAATTTTATTTTCATCACTTCCCTCACCTCCCCCCACCCCAACCTTGTGATGGATTTACTTGAAAAAAAATAATGACGGGGCTTCACAAACTGGCCTGACAGTTGTGATGCGGGGAGCGAGCCAGCTGAGTAGGGACGGTGAGGCATCTCTGTACCTATTATGGCAAAAATCAATAATGCTTTCTGTAAATTGCTCCTCCCAAAGGAGCCGAACAAATGCAGGAGACAGGGGAAGCCATCATTCTGTGTGAAGGCTCCGCACACTTGCAACAGTGCAATTATGAACAGGAGGGTGATTTGATCTGTGTGTGTGTGTGTGTGTGTGTGTGTGTTCAGAGTAAGAATTCTGGGGCAGAGGGACCTTATTCATCATAAAATTTTAATTGTACATTTCTTCTCTTGGAAAGGTATATCCTTCCATTTGTCCTTCCAGGATGGTAGAGCCTGGAGTCAAGTTACCCCAGTCAGTCCTTTGGAAGTGCAATGGGTAGATTAAGGAGAATAGCCAGCCTATTTAATTGTTGGTTTCCAGGCTGGGGATTTACCATTTTGGTGTTTTCGGAGGCTATTGCAAGGGTTTTCAGAATTCCATACTGTATATCTGACTATAGACCCTCTTGTATATACTTAGGCTGTTCAGAATTTTCTTTACATTCCAATATCTTAAGTGATCTTTGAAAAAGATAATACATCGCAAGTTCCTTTAGTGACTATTTTTTCTGTAATATTATGACACCTTTCCAGCTTGACCCACCCTACTCTCTTGAATTGCAGAAGGAAATGGGAGCCATTTTCACAAAGCTGATTCTGTATTGGAAAGATCATTGGATTCAGAGCCTCGGTATAAGGATCAGCTCTGCTACTTACTAACTTACCCCGTAGCATGTTTCAGCCTTTATATATTCATCTATAAATTGGGGAAGGTGATACTTTCTAAAGCTCTTTCACACATTGTGAGAAAGTTGTATGAAATTCATTGCCAACATGAAAGTTATATAAGGATATAAATTATTATTAGCATTAGAGAAGATAAGCAAGGTCAGGCCTGGGTATATACTTGAATGGAAAGACCAAATGGGTCTTTCCATGGTCATGATGCCCACACGCTTGGTGGCATTTGATCTGGGATGCCATTCATGAGGTTTCAGCCCATGTTGGAATTGAGTACATATATCAGGGGGGAATGAAACTGTGGAGATTCAAGTTGTTGGAATTTTAACTGAGTACCAATGATTTGACAAAACCACATTTCCCATGGCATCCAGTTTAAGTCAATAGGTAGTTTGGGGATTGACACTATACTCTCAAATATGAGGGAGTTGCATTTTTGGTTGGTGGGAGAGAGGCAGCAGAGAAACAGAAGGCAATGTTAGAAAGCAATGAAAGAGTTTGAGAGAGAGAGAGAGACTTGGATTTTATCTGAGGAGGTGACATTGGCAGAGTTTCCTATTGTTTTGCTAGACTGTTCTGTTTAAATTAGTGGGTAGATGAATAATGGGTTAGTATGTGAGAGTCTGTGTGAATCCTCTAGTAAAAAAGTAAAAAGCAGGAAAGAGCAGATGGTGAGGTAAGGGAAGAAAAGATTGCACAAATACCACAGTTTTAGAAGTAGTTTTGGATATATAGTCTTAGAATAGTTGGATAGTTGTAGAATAGGGCAAGTGGACACACTGGAAAGCATCAAAAATAATCACTGTTGTCATGGCCCAAGGAAAGAACCCAGTCATTGTGGAAAACGTGTTCCAGTTGGTTGAGAAGTTGCAAATAGAATACAACACATGTGTTGAGATGAGTTAGGCAGCCGTCTCCATGCAGTAAAGAATTTGAATGCACCGGTAGAAGGGGAGTCAGGAAGCGGGGTGATTTAGAGGGCACTTGGATGCATGAACACTTGGGGACATCATTTAAGAAATAGAGTCAGAGATACCCTAGGAAGGAGTGAAGCTAATGGAATTCTACCAGGTTGGCAAAAATGAGTTGAGCGCTGGTCATGGGGAGTCCCTTGACCCATCACAGGCTGGGAGCAAAAGTGTATCCTTTCAAACGGAAGCCTTGTCTGAGGCTTGCCCCCTGCTGGAAGCAGCTGCCTGGACTCCCAGAGGTGGAGGGGAGGGAGCAAATACAGGGGGAAAAAAAATTGACCTATTAAAGTCAATAATCCCGGGATCCTAATGGGTCCAACTGCATCTGAATAGTATATTAAAATTACCAAAATTGTCTTTTAAAACCTCCTGATGCTCCCAGTTGTTAATAATTAATACTGAGCATCCCGGGGAGGAATCACTGTGGATAATTGTAGCCGGTAAGTACAAGTCTGGCAGCCTAGTGCGCTGCGGGTCGGAAAAGAGCGGCGAGGAAGGAATCGTCCATCAAGCTGGTGCCGGCTGCCAGGTACCAGTGGCCTGCTGCCTTTGGCGTACTTCTTCTGATGGGAAAGCCTTCTAAACAAGGCTGTGAATTGGTTTTCATGCTCGCATTGACAGATTGGGAAAGCAGTTTGTTCTACCAAATTTAACAATGATATATCATTATCACAACTTTGGGGGAAATCTATAAAATCAATAAGTTTGTAGCCTGAACAGGATTTGTATCGCTTGCTTGCTGTGCTGGTGTCAAAGCGTGAGCATATGGATTGAGTCACAGCCTGAGATCAATGGAATTTGTGGACAGTGAGCTCAATAACAAGCCCTTCTGAAAAGAAATAGATGTAAAAAGCAAATTTACTAGAGTAAAAAAAAATATCTAATAGCTAATATCTTTTCCGCNTTTGTGGACAGTGAGCTCAATAACAAGCCCTTCTGAAAAGAAATAGATGTAAAAAGCAAATTTACTAGAGTATAAAAAAAAAAAAGCTAATATCTTTTCCGTGCCTGGCTGTAAAGTGCTGTTTGGCTGCCTTTGGCTGCGGGTACTTTGAAAGCTGTCTAGGGTATGTGCTTGCAATGCTGAATGCTCTTGCACCAGCTTCATGCATTGCAGGTACAGTTGGGTGCTTCTATTTGCAGGGTTTGTACTAGGAAACTCGCCAAGAATAGGAGGAGGGGGAAAAATAGCCCTTTATATTGTAAACTGAATAAAGAATAAAAACAGTCAGTGTGTCTGCTGGGGAAAGACCACGGTGGCTTTATTTACTTTGTGCTGGTAGGACTTGCTAATGGAGAAAAATAAAAAGGCATAATTAAATAGTTTAATGAATTCGCAGCTCTTCTGTTTGAGTGGGACAGGAATGCATGTTCCGGAGAGGCCTCACAAAGAGCTTGGCTGGCAGTGAGTTAAAAGTAGGAAATCAGTTCTTTGAAGGCATTTTTATACTTCATTATCCCAGCATGTAAAATGACTTGTACTAAACGATTGAGGATTTTATTTTTCACTCTGTCTCTTTCTCTCCTTTTTCCTAAACAAAAGAGAGCGTGGGGCGGCTGGTGTCTAATTCCCCTCTGGGTCCTGGAGCCGGGAGATCAGCGAGGCTGATCACCAGGCTGGTGGGCCAGTCCCCACGCTGGAGCCAACTCCAGGACTGTGAACCACCACAGAGCCCCCCAAGCAGCCAGCCAGCCAGCCTTCCCCATCTCCTAGGCACCAACCCCTGGAGCCCGTGCCCTTGGCCCCTCATCTCCTCTTCATGGAGTAGAGCTACTGGCCATCGCTGGGCTGCAAATGGGGGTGTCCTCTATGTTTTTTTTTTCTTAGCCCCCAAGGGTAATCTCCTTCTCTTACGGTGAAGACAAAGGGGAGAAAACACCTGGGGGACACGAAGCCAAGTTGGAGTGCACAGACTCTGATTCTCAGCCCTGACTTGGTGAACCTTCTGTTCTGTGAGGGGAATGTGCTCCAGAGGGCAGGTCCTTGAAGGCAGCCAGCTGGCCACCAGCCCCCAGCTGTTCCCCACTGGCCACCAGATTCCCACGCTGAAATGGGCCAGCTGGGTGCCGGGGGTGCTGGTGAGAGAGGTAGGCACCTTCCCCACCGCCAAGAGTCAAACGGCTCGTGCTACCTACACAGGACAAGTAGAAGTTTAAGCCCAAGAACGATGAATTCTGGCTGCGGTCTGGGCAGGGGGCTGGGNGAAATGGGCCAGCTGGGTGCCGGGGGTGCTGGTGAGAGAGGTAGGCACCTTCCCCACCGCCAAGAGTCAAACAGGGCTCGTGCTACCTACACAGGACAAGTAGAAGTTTAAGCCCAAGAACGATGAACTCTGGCTGCGGTCTGGGCAGGGGGCTGGAGAAGGGCACAGCTTTCAGGGGCTGGTGTTTAGGTGAGACTCTTTCTGGTGGCCCACTGAGGAGAAGGCCCGGAGGAGGGTAGCCTTTGACCCCTGAGGGAGTGGGGCAGCCGGACCCCGCCGGCAGGAGGCAGGGCAGATGACTGAGAAGCAGCTCTAAGCGCCTGGGGTCAGGCACAGATCCCTGGCTTTACAACCCTGCCAGGTGAGGCGAGCGCAACCGCTCAAACTTGGTGGTGACAAAGCCCATGTAAACTGAGGCCCAGGATGAGCTATGGGTGTTTTAGGACCAGTCCTGACCATTCTTCAACGTCCACATGAGCCTAGTGTATAGAGAGTAAGTAGAATGATTGTTTTTTCAGTAACTTGATTATTTTAAGTGCTCGGCAGGTTCTTGCCCTCTCTCTCCTTCCCTCCTCTCCCTCCCTATGCTGTTGGAGCTCAGGGTTTCCCGGAGGGTGTGGCCAGGGCTCGGGCCACAAGAGATGTGCCTGGGCCCTGGCAGCTGCCCGAGAGCCCCTCTATAGATTTGTTGTTATTTCTTCCTTCCAGCCAAAGTGAGGGCTCTCTCCCGAGCCTTCCGTGGCAGAACTTTGAAGGCCAGGGGAAAACAACCGGGCTGAGATGGTTCTAGGTGACATGCCTAATCCATCTTTGGAGGAGAAGGACCCTCTTGGGTCTGAAAATAATTGTGTCTTTCCGTCAGTCTTTTATTTTCGCTCTCTCCTCCCTCTCTCCGCTGTACTCACACGTTAGTCTTGGTTCCAAATCAAGCCCACTATGTGGCTTCCGGCTCAGTCTTTCCCCAGCTGAGTGGTGTGCCCCCAATAATCCTCCACAGAGTGTCTCTGCACCCCCTCCCCCCTTAAGAAGGCTGCTTCCTGGTGGCCTTTTCCCTCCATCACCTTCAACTTGCCAGTCAGCCGCCAGCGGCAGGGAATTTCCATTCGGTTCTTTGCCAGATTCAGAGATTTGCATTTACAAAGCCCTTCTATGCCTTTAAATGGCTACATTTGCTTATAAACAATACTTGCTGTTTGTTTCTTGTCCAATTTTACCTCGTAAACAAATATTACTCTGTGAGTCTCACCTAACAATTGTTTAATCCGACTTATTTTTTTTAACGCCTATAATGCATTGACTATAAAACTAAGATTTAACCTTTATAGGATTTCCCCACTTCCCTGCCCTCCCCCCCAACCTCTGGGAGAGCTGAAGTTTCGTCTGTGTGTGGGTGTTTGAACTAGTTGGGCCCACATACATAAATACCAGATAGAGAGTGTGTCTTCAGGGGTAAGTGCAGTTAAACACTCTGGTTAAACAAACAAACCCCAAATGGACGGGCTCTGAGTTCTCTTGCCTCTTTGATTTGGGTCTTGAAAAGCGTGACAGAAATGATTTTCACAATTAGCCCTAACTTTTGAATTACAGCATTTCTTTGGGTATAATGACCAGGCTGTGTGGTAATTTACAGCCGGTCCTGGCCTCACTGAGTAGCAGGGAGATGCTGTGAAAGTGACTGTTAATATTGATCAATGAGGGCTGGAGAGAGTTGCAGACCCTCAGCAATGCCACTTAAAGTGGGCAGGAAACCCAAATTGACCAGTAATAAAGTGTTTGAGGTTGTACGAGGCGGCTCCTGGGGAAACTGCCTGCTCAGAGGGGAGGCTGGAGGAGAGAAGCTGTCAATTACTCTTGTTTGATGCCCGGTTGCTGGAGCAGGACGGAGTGGGCTGGGGCCTGTGGCAGGCAGAGGACAGGAGGCCGACTTGCCCGCATCTCTCTAGAAACCGCCATCGTCAGTGTAGGGAGACACGGTGGCTCTCTTCACATTCCTGACGGGTCCAGAGGCCTCATCTCAGCACTACGATGGCCTAGTTGTCTTTCATTTTAGGGGAGGAACAAAAATCTGAGCTGTTTGCAACCTTTCTCCTACTTCAGTGTTGGACAGTAGTTGACGATCGGGCTTTGGTTTGGGCAATTATTGGAGTTACGTGTGTGAAAGACCAGAAATCTCCGAAGATAGATTTGGGGATGAGAATCTGCCTTTGTTATGGACTTTGGGCCTAAGTCTCATTTAAAACGATCACATTGGCATTACCATTGTACAGATAATTAATAATAGCAGCATGAGCCATGCGCTCTGATCTCAGTCCCTAACGTATTAACTCTTTTAATCCTAAAACCAACCCCATGGAGGGAGGTGCTAGTGTTTTACTAAGGGAATAGTATATGATTGCAGGTTTGATTTGCAATATTTGCTTTGCAGTAGTTTTACTACTTAGAGGAGATGAATTAGAACATTGTTGGGATAAGACCATGCTCCAGAAAGAGTTCATGAGAAATCTTTCCTTTACCTCCCGCACCCCCCTGTAATTGTTGCTGGAGTAATAGATTTCCTTTAATGAAGCTGTGGCACATTGGCATTATTTGGGGTTTGTGGTGTTAACCTTCCAATTCATTGGCGTTTCGTTGCTTGAAATCAGCTGCATATTCTCTGTTGAGAGTGAGTGACTTAGTTAAAGCTAAAATTGAGTAACCAAAAATAGATGATTGTAATCAATTTAGATGAAAACACCAAAAAGCACTGATAAAAGTGAGACATAGCTTGTGAAGTTATTTTTCTTTTCATGTGTTTTACCCTATGCTCTTCGCGTGTTCTTTAGATTATAGATCTTATTTGAAAGACTTCCAACACAAATAAATTTTTCAAATTATGAAATATTTAAATTGTACAGAAAAAAGTATAGAGATTAATATCTATCATATCCACCCAGCATTGTCAAATCTGAACATTCTCCCTCATTTTTTTAGACCAGTTTTTCCAACATATAAAATGTTCCCAGTCTGTTTGATACCCTTGTATGTGCCTCTCCTTAATCTCCTTTCTCTTTTTCTCCTTGGTCCCTGCCTCCAAGAATTAACCGGCTTCCTGCCCTTCGTATTTTCTTTTCTTTTCTTTTTTCTTTTCTTTTCTTTCTTTTCGTTTCGTTTCTTTTCTTTTTTTTTCCTTTTCTCACATGTGGGTGAACCATAAATGGCGTATAGTTTTGTTTTTGCTTGTTTTTAAACTTTACATAAATGTTATTATAGTGTATGTATCTGCAACTTACTTTTATTCATTCCGCCTTACATTTTAAAAATATCTTCATGTTGATGTGTATTCCATGGGCCTTTTTCTAAGTAAATTCACCGTCATCTTTCCCAAGTATGGGGTAGGCAGGTGTCCATTGTCTCCAAGCAAAGGGGTCACTCCTGGTGGAGTCATTATAGTTTAAATCACGAGAGAAAAGCAAATATTGGCAAAGTTGGGCAGAAAGGAGTTTTTAAAAATCAGCTTGACAACTTCAAATGAGTCGAATTAAAAATTAAAAAAAAATCTTTAATTGAATACACAGTGTATTGTATAATAAAATATATTGGCTGTTGGATTAGATTTTAACTCCCAATTCAGTCTTATCCAGTTTATTTGGATTGAAATGGATGTAATCTATTAATTCAACAAATATCGAACCCCAACTGCATGCAGTACACTGTGCTAGGTGCTCCAGGGGAGACAGAAATTAGTGAAGTAAGAATAGCAGAGGACAAGCTACTAAAATGCCAGCAGAATAAAGACCATAAAGGTGGTATGAGAGCATGCTATGATCTTTGAAAAGGGGAGAGATTCTGGGTTGGAGATGGGGGAGCAGGAGATGGTGCATTAAAAAGCTAGTCTATGAGATAGCTGTTGAAAGGTGGAGAACCATGTTTCTCATGAGTAAAACAGTTTAGGCAAAGGCACAGAAGCAGAAAAACTCCAGGCATTGTTATGGGGCCAAGCAAGCCATTTGGTGTTGTGGGTCTTCTAGAGTTTGAAGGAGCCTAGGTGGAATAGGGCTATGAAGGGAGAGTGGCTAAACCAGGGGAGCAGGAGTGCTTGTTTAAGGTCTTTCCTTGGTGACCATTGTAACACTCTTCAAGGCATAAAGGAAAGATGACTCCACAAGTGATTTTGAGGTGGCTTGAAGCCAGAACAGACTGGAAGCCATGACTCTACTTAGGAGGCATTGGGAAGATTCTCCATGAGATATAACAGAGGTCTGGACCAAACCAACTACATTGTGAAAGGAACTGTGGCCAAGAGTTGAGAGGGACCTTCTTGGGGGCTGACTGGATATGGATTCAAGAGAGAGTTGGAAGTTGAAGGTTTGAGGCAGGTTTTCTAGAAGAGCAGTTCCTTGACAAGAATAAGAATGGCAGGAGGAGGAGAGTGAATGAAACTGTTTTGGACATAGTCAATTTTAAATCATAAGGCAGGACTACTCAGTGAAGAATATGGTTCAGTGTTTAACTACTAGCATCTTCTTTGGCCTCTGGGGTCCACTTTGCTACTCACACCCCAGACTAGAAGTCACAGGGATTTAAACCTGCATTGGGCTCACTCTTCCAACAATGACTGAGGGGAATTTATGCAATGGTGGGTCAGAAGTGGCTCACACGGTTTTGCACGATCTGCTTTTTCAATTTTCAGGAATTTTGTGAGTCAGTTATTAAACAGACATTATTAAAAATTAAATCACATATGCTTAGAATGAAGTAAATTATATTAAAAGTAAAAGTAATCAACCCTCACTTCCTAATTATTTTACTACATTTTATGATTCCGCATGCTCTTTCGTATTAGAAGTTGGCAGTATAGTAGAGTGCATCTGTGCTGCTTCTCTTCCCAGCTGTCTGTGCAATGGTACGATGCTCTTAGCTTGAAATCAGCCATGGCAGGAGTACTGACACCATGAAAACTGGCAAATGCTATAAGTCAGAGCTCACTCAACCCCACCTCCATTCCTGCTGGAGAACTTGTTGCTAAAAATTTACCAGCATACCACTGATTTGGTAAATAAATACTCAAGTCCCTTCACCCCACAGGTGGGACAGCCCTGAGAGGCACATCTACACCTGGTGAGTTCCCCAGCCGAATTAAGGTCCAGTTTCTCACATTGGTAACTTGCTTGATGACAAATTAGTTTTGGCTACTCCTTTCTTTGTCTTGCTGCCCTTTCAATAATTCTTAGATCACTTCTAAAATAAACTGTTAACAGTTAAGTCCTTATTTTAAGGTCTGCTTCTGGGACAACCAAAACTGAGACAAATGACAAGGATGGTTCCTCTTCACAAGGTAGGTCAAGAGAGTCCTGTGACCCAGTGGGTGGCACATGGAATACATGCTCTGTGGATGACTCACGAGGGATTAGCACTAATGAGTTTCCTCTCTTCATGAAATGTAGTTATAATGACTTAAAATGGTTGGCTTCCAACCTCAGTTTATTTTTAAATCTTACTTTTTCTCTCTTCTGTGTTTGGGAGCACTCTGTAAGTACAATTTCTTGTTTAGTCCTTGAAAAATAGTGTTACGGCAAACAAATGATTGTTCATTCTTTGGGAACTGTGAGTTCCAATTCCTCCAACATGTACTGCTATGGGGAGAAAGTCACTGAATAATTGCGTGTGCCTTTTTGTTTTTGTTTTTTTAAATATTGGGTTCATGTAGTATAAGTGACCAAAGAGCCAAGAGTTGTCACTTTTTTCCTCTGGAATTGTAGAACCTGAAATTGTATAATTTACATTTCTTTGTGACTGCTAGTAGGAGACAAATTTCCTTGTGTCAACTGACATCTTACAGGTATTTATCACTCTGTGGGATGATCTTAATTCCATTGAGTTCTTTAAAATATAGGTGAGAGTGATAAGAATTAGCCAGTGAAGATAGCACCGGTTTTTGGTATGGCCACCTAATGCTCAATTTCATCTTGCTTTTTATTTCTCTACTTTTACTTACTCACTCTGCCTTGGGTGCTTTGAAAACTTACCACAGTGAAGTAGAAAATTTTTAGTGCATCTTAAACCTGAAGATTGCCCGTCTGTGCTTTCCTATCCATCTACCTGTGTGTCTACCTTAATGTACTTTTTTTGTTTAGTTATTGGAACGTTCAGTCCAGTGTCTGCCCTGAACCTCTCGGGACTCTTAAATCTTTCTTACTCGTGAAATGATTCAGGTAGGCACAGTCTACCAATCTCTGTACACTTCTTTATTACTAGTTCGTTATGGATACCATTTCATGGCTCTCTCTGCTACTGCTATTGGAAATTATAGACCTTCCTCCTGTAAACCTCCTCCTTCCCCTCCCCACATCAATTTTTTTGCTTTCTCTTGCTTTCTTGTTTTCAATTCCTATTTGAATCCACAGAACCTAGTTTTGATATTATTGGCTAATTAATATATTTCTTTTAAAAGAATGACTTTTTTTTTTTTCCTTAGGTGGGTTGTTATTTTTAATGATTGCTTTAATGGTAGCCACGGATGTCTCTGCTTAGGGAGGCCCTTTCTTTCTGTCCATAATGAGGCATAACTCATTTGTACTGTCCCGAGATTTATGGAGGGACTGGGGGTGGGGGGAAGCACCTTTTCAATTTATTACATCTTAAATGAACTGCTCCCAAAGCAAAAACAAAACAAAACAATACAAAACAAAAGGGCAGGAAAGCAATGTCTGTGTATTGTTTAGTTTGATGTTTATTGAGCTGTATGGGAGTTTGCTGACGAGTCTGAGATTAGTAGGCAAGAGTTATCATTTCATTTGAATTGTTCTTCTCTATCCTGCTTGCCTGTAACTCTTCTTCCCCTTTCAACCTTACTACTCCACCTCTGCTCCCCTACTGAGTAATGGAAATACTACCGTGTAGAATTACACCCAGGTCATTAGACAGTTATGATAGTTAATTTCATCATAACTTGGCTTTTTTTTTTCCCCCGAAGGGAGAGGTAACAAGGTGAAAGAGGGACCTCTTTATTTCCTACTACTTGGCACAGCAGACTAAGCTCTTAGGTCTATGATCTCAAGGACATTTGTAATTTAATAGAAATCCTTTTTCTTTCCAAACCCTTTAGTGAAAAGGAAGTAGAGCATTCAATTCAGTTTCCACTAAAAGGCCACTTTATGTCATCTATGGGACCCGCTCCCTGAATTCCTTACTTTCCCATCTTTTCAGGTCACATAACCGGGATCTGCCACCCACACAACTGACTTTTCCCATGTGTCACTGATGTACACTGTGGAGGGGCTGATACCTGCCCCGATGGGAGAGTTGGGATTTCTGGGACACCAACTGAATGCAATTTACTTTCCTGCCATTAGGGGTTAAAGAACAGTTCGATTTTTGAGGAAGGTTCAGCAAAACTACAATTACCTGTTCTTTGCTCTTGATTTACCCGTTTGTGAATTGTGGAAGGAGAGAGAAAACCCTACCATTCAGCAGAGTTGTGAAACATTCCCGGGAAGGCCAGAGTTGCCTCTGGTATATACCCTGTCTAGGCTGCCAATAACATGTCCCCAAGAAGCCCTTTCTCTTAGTCACGTCCTCACATCCCAACTTGGGACCCTTCTGCTTGGCCACTTTGACTCATTCTCCTTCCTTGTTTTCATAGCCCATCCCTGCCCAAGTCCTTCTCTTGCAACTGTGAATAGAAGGTGCGGTTTTATCCCCCCACACAGAAAAGCAGATTCGGAACTTGAAATTGTTGCTCACGGCAACATTGCTGTCTCTGCTTCCTTGGTTTTGGAAATGAGGCATTTCATTTCTGACCATGGTTTGAAGACTATATAAATGCATTTCACACAGTACAAAATACCAGCTGTATATAGATTCTAATATTTTTTTCATTAAAAACCTTTTGCCTCTTTCCTCTTGCTTCTCTTGATAGGTGCCGTGATAGAAAGCTCCCGCTCACCTAAGACTACTTTTTTTTTTTTTCCTAGACTCAAACTTCGGAATATTTTCAATATCTGCAACATTATCTTTTGAATAATAATTACCTCTTATATTAAATTATAAGACAGCAGGATTCAGGATTAGATCTCCCCATATTATTCTAGTGAAGGAAATTATGACAGGGGTCATTTTTTAGAATTATGTAGCAGGGTAAAAGGTCCTAGGCAGCATTAGAAGGCAAAGGCGTTTATAATTAAATTGTAATTTAGGCCAGTGATTTATCGTTTTCTCAATGAAAAATTTGGTGCTGCCGAGAGATCCTAAGAGGAACTTTAGTGAGATACAACTTAATGAAATAATAAAAAGAAAAATTATTCTGGAAGAGATTGTATTATGGTGGTGGAGCAATCGCAGCCTGCCTTCTGTGGGTATTTCCATTATCAATCCTATTTTTCAAGGATTTCTAATTTAACCCTCCTTTTCAGGATAAAACACGGCACAGGAATTCAGAGTTTTATATCTAGAATATTTTTGAAGCCTGGGAAAATACAATAGAAATCTTTTGTTTGTGTTGTTCACGCTCATAAATACATTTGGAAACATTGCCCCTTTGCTTAAAAGCTATGTATTCAAATTGAAACTGTGCTGCCTCTGTAACAACAATTTAAAAAAAACACCTGATTTATTTATTTTAGAATAATAGATGACTTTCCTTTGTTTATTTATTGTGGAGGCTTGTGTCCAGGAAGGTGGACCTTTACAATTTTTTTTGTTACTTTCTTCCTGTCTACAATTCTGCATCTCCGGTGAGTGAGGCATGAGATACGATCTCTGGGATGGATACACACAAACCGAAAGGGAGGCTGCAGAATGTGAATCATTCTTCTGTTGAAAATAAAAAAGTGAGGGCGATTTTAAAAGTAAAAGAGTGGCATTCTTTGCTGAAAAAGATCTTACACAGGCTCTCAATATGAAGTCAGCAGTTTTACAAAACTAATGGTGACCAAAGATTTGGCTCCTGATAGGGCCAGTGTAGTTGGTGTTTTGAGCCAAAAGATTAAACCGTTGATATTAAAAAAAATAAAAGTACATCTTTCACTGTGGTGTGATACTTGTATTTATTATAATTCAAATTGTTCACTTATTGTTATATTTTAATTGTCTTCATAGAACCTTGATTGCTTTAATGATCTTGGCGGTGGTAATTCTTTAAAAATAATCACGCTAATAAACTTTTAACGGCATGTGTTTTAAATAATTGTTTGAAAATGGTCTAAATATCTATTTATCCAGTAGTCTATAATAGCTTCTTCACTAAACATTTAATCTATTGAGTAAATGTGTGTTTCTAAAAATGCACTCTGTATTTACATAATAGACTTCAGGTGTATAAGAAAACAACATGTATCTTACAAATTCTTTAAGTATGTTTCTTCAATAGCAGAAATCATCACCATTCATTGAGTGAAGAACACACACTTGAGTTGTCTAAATACATGGATATGAAAGATCATAATGTCTTGCATGGACCTATTAAGGTTTATCTTATCAGTCTCTGATCACATAGCACATTCTGTGTTTTTTACTTCTTAAAACGTGTCTGATGGGCTTTGGGATAAAACTTTCAGAGAGAGTAGAACCCTCTAAAACATTAACTTTTCAGAAGAGAGGAATGCTTTTTAATTTTCAATACATGTTCTGTCCTTCTGATTACTGTTTCAGGCTGTTAACCTGAAGTTTCTTCTCCTCTGGTCTTTCTTTTTTTTATATATTCGTATTTGAGGCAGGATTGACCTGGGATGGTTGCCCGGACACGGCTGTACAGGCAAAGCCCAGTGGTGAATAAAAGCATGGGAAAAGCAGCATGACCTTGGACAAGTGATTGTTTCTCACCTGTAAAAATAGGAATAAAGATAGGATGAGCCCCAGTGGGTTGTTGAGCGCATTAAATGAGTTAATACATTCAAAGCACTTACAACAGTGTTTGGCACGGAGTAAGCACTTAATGAATGCTAGCAAGTATGTCTGTTTGTTTGTACTTACAGAGCGTGACCATATTCACTAGACAGGTATTGACAAAATATTCTATTCAAGGTGATAAAAACTGGGCAATCTAAGTTTTGACCTCTGTATGAAACGCTTTTGAAAGTGAAGCCAGTAAAGAATCATACAGTACTAGGGGAAGTGTCTGATACAGCAGGCGATCCACAAAACATAGCTGTTTTATTCATGTGAAATATGTTAACTCGTCATTTTATGTTCAATTCCCATGCCCCCCCCCTTTTTTTTACTTTTTATTTTCAAATAATTTTAGACTTAGAGAATACTTACAAAATAGTGGGGAAAGTCCCCATATACCTATCACTCAGCATCCCCTAATGTTTACATCTCGACAATCAATTATCAGAACTAAGAAACTAAGATCAATGGAATACAATTGACTAAACTTAAGACATTATTTGGATTTCACCAATTAATGGATTTCATCCGTTATTTGGAATTCCACTATTGTCCTCTTTCTGTTCGAGGCCCCAGTTTGGGACTGCACATTGCATTTAGTTGTCATATCTCTTCATTCTCCTCCAATCTGTGAAAGTTCCTCAGTCTTTCTTTGATCCCTATGACTTGGCACTTTTTTTTTAATTGAGGTAAAGTCGGTACAGAGCATTATATAAGTTTCAGGTGTACGTTATAACTTAACATCTGTGTGCGCACTTCCAAGTGGTCACCATTGAAAGTCAAGTTACCATCTGTCACCATACAGTTGACCCCCTTCGCCTACTCCCAGTCTGCTTCCCCTCTGCTTCCCCTTTTTACCCACTGATTTTAGCACCCATCAGTGGAATTTTACCTCCAACAACTATTGTGGTTTTCTCATGGAGATTTTCTATTTCCCTTATTTCTTTCACATTGAATAATTGGAATCCTTCTGAAAGTAAGAGCTGCCCCTTTTTCTACTCTTTTTATTCAGTTATTTATATCAAAATGAATTCATGGATATTTCTTTTCATCTATAGTTTATAACCTAATACTACCAGTAGTTGTTTTCCCCCCCTCAGATTATTCCAGTTGTGACCATCGGGAGCTCTTTCAACATTTCCTTCTCCTATTTTAGGACTTTCTTACTCTCTTGCACCGCAAGATGTTCCAGACTCATCTTGGATTTAAGGAGCTCTGGTTCCTTTTATTGGGTAATGGTATTTAGGCACCAAGATCTAGACTCTGAGAATGTTCATTTTGCTTAGGGTGTCATGGCTTCTGGGCCATGTCAGAGAGCAGAGCTGGAGATATATGTATGTATACTAGTCATGCATATAACCACATCTGCTTATAAGTCGCTTAGAATTGTCTGTCTTTTTTCTTTTTTAATGATCACAGAAGAAAAGCGGTGAAAGTTTTTTTTTTAGGCAATTATTACATTTGCATAGGCAGAAAAATAAACTAGGAAAATTTTAAAGATGTTATTTCACACATATCCAGATTAGGACTGTGAACCTATCATAATATTTTAGAGAAGATCTTGAGTCCTTGGTCTATGAAACAAAAACATGAGTTTCCTCACAATCCTTGTGTGTCAGTGACTTGGGGACCTGGTGATAACTCACCTTGAATTCCATTGTCACATATTTGGCAACTTGGGAACAATACTGAATCATTTACCTAAAAGAAAAATGAAATAAGTAATTGGGAGGATATTTTAATAATGGAATGACAACTTAATGTTTATATGTCCTAAAGAAAACGTTCTGCATCTGTATTTTGAAACCATGGTTCGTTTCTTTTCAAATATACATGAATTTGCTAAAAAAAAAAAATCAATAATTTCCAAAACTTCATTCATATTTTAAACACCTGTGTGTCTTGTGATGTTTACATGATCCCTACTTTCTTGGTTATTTCTTAGCCATTTACACAAAAAAGTTGAAAATTCAGAAATAGACATTTTCCTAGCCCCACAGAATAATTTTGTCTTGACCTATCAGAAATAAGTGATCCTTGAATTGGTTTTTCTAAGAGTTAATGAAGATACTTTTTTCTATTCCTTATTTCTTCAACAAAAATTTTATAAATAATTAAACCCTCTTTTTTCTCTTCTCTACTTGTTTTTGTTTTTTTACCTTTTCTACATAACTCTTGTTTCCCTTTTTTATGATAAATAAACAAATAGTTACTATTGGAATTAATTGCTACATGTTAGAATGGTCACTATTGATTATTGTACAATTTAAATTTAGAGTTTACCAACACTTATATTTAAAGTATTATCATTATTTCCAGAAGTCTCTGGAAAGATTGAAGGCATGAAAGCCAAAAGCCAAAATGAATAACTGGAAATTAAGGAAGAATTTCTGTGTGGATTGCTGTGGGAGAAAGAAAGTGCCTAGAGAGTAAGTCAGACCACCCCTTAAAGTGTTCACAAAGCTGGAGGCTTTGATAGGGCTGATGTACACACAAACCCATGCAAAGGCAAGCAGTGAATCTATAACTGAGCCTTGTGGCGCTTCCAGTTCCAGTTGGTATGTCATAAAAACCAAATTGTATGAGAAGCTTTCTAGGGTGAATGGTGGATGAGAATAAGGGATGCCTTATTGCTTCTTTTAATAATAGCTCTTTGATTAAGAAATTTTGACTCAACATACTGTTTCCTTGGCTCTTGGTAATCCCAACAGCCACCACAGAGGCAGCAAGTATCACAATATCAACTTCAGGAAGAATCTCAAGGTTACTCCTTTTATTAATGTCTTTACTAGTTGAAAGTCAAGTTAGTCACTATGGCAGACCCTGGTGCTGTCCCATCCATATCCTAAAGGCCCTCACTTCTTGACACCGAAGGCTGCTTATTGAGAACAGCTGTGACTGTGTGCCAGCACATACTTTTCTCTGATTGTACGCTCACCTTGGCCAGCATATAGGGCAAGCCAGAATTGCCAGAGAGTTTGTGCCACTGGATGCAACCATCAACCAATGACAATTGAAGGTTTGCTGGATACACCCTATCTTCCTTAGGTTAAAATAACTCTGGGGTGAGTGATACATTATATCCCAGACTTGTCAGTAGCTCCGTCACCCACTTAAGTTTAAGTTGCCCACTTACTCAGTGACGCACCCTTATCGCCCTCCTTCCCTTCCATGTTTCATGCCCTAATTGCCTACTGGTTTTTCCCAGGATGACCTGCCAAATAAACTACTGGTATACTAATTCTTGTCTCAAAGTCTGCTTTTGGGAGAACCTAAACTATAGTCAAATTTAAGTTATTTCTTGGCATAAGAGTTTTCAAATCCCTTGCCTCTGCTGTGCTGCTCCTATATGTTTATTTTGTTCCTCTGAGCCTCTGGTCCATCTGATTTTTTCTGGAGAGGTTGGAAATGATTTGATGATCAGGATAGAAGGTAGTGGGGATAACAGAGTCAAGGCAGGGAAGAGGAATCGAGTGTTCATTGAGCACCTGTTGTAAACCAGGCACTGGGCTGTTTCAGGTGCTTTGCAAAGGTTATCTCATCTCATTCTCTTGACAGCCCTGGGAGAAGACGGGGTAGATGGTATTATGTCTGTTTTGGAAATGAAAGAAACTGGTATGCAGAGGGCTTAATAGATGTGCTTAGGGTTTACAAAACTGCTAGTGAATAGAAGTGGTTTTGGGACCTAAGCTTGTGTGTGCCCTTTCCTACCTCTCTGTTGCCTTCCTAGAGAAAGACCAGGACCAACAGCCAGAAAACCTAGGTGTGAATCCCAGATCTTCTATTTACCAGTTGTGTGGTCTTGGACAAGTACTTTACTTTCTCTGGAATTGTTTTCTTATCTATCAAGTGGGAAGCGAAATGTGAGGAAGGAGCATCATGATGAAACATTTTATTTAACCTTAGCCAGTCAGGTGCACTGAAATTATCATTTTATACAGAGAAAAAAAAATTAGTATAGATATGTTTGGCCAGAAGAGCTCTTGAAAACTATCAGCTGGGCAGGAAAGTGTGGGACGGGGTGGAGAAAAGTAGTTTACTTTTAAATGTATGGCTTTTTGGTAATCACTTGTGTAAATAGCTCTGCCGTGTTGAGGCAGAGTTGTGTATCTGTGCAAGTCGCCCTTGTCCCTTGAGCCAAGCCGTGGATCAAAACTACCTCAGTGTCGTGCAATATTGGCTCAATCATAGCTGTTTTTTTCCATTGGTCAGTCAATGGCTTAATCATCATGTGGCCTTTCCTTTCATATCTGTCACTGTCAAGTTGACTTTGTATTTTGGAAATCTTCCAGCATTCATTACCATAATGAAAAAGAAAGAGAAGTTCGTATCCCCAGCACCAAGACTTTGAAAGTTGCTCAGAGAGGCCATCCTTGCTTTCAGTATTTGTCCTTTCAACTAAAGGAACCCGCAAACATATGTATTAAAAAAAATTCATAGTGATTTGAGTCTGCAAAATTGGAGCCATAACCTTGTCCAGAATTGGGCTGTAAGATGGGCAGGACTGATGGGCGAGCTCACTTTGGCACTAATTGATTTATGATTTTCTTTTGTTTCTTCTCACCTTGGGAGCCACTTGTGGGTGTTTCATAATCAGTCACGAGACATGCAGACTCACGGGTTGATTCCTTTAGTAGCTGTAAGATAGGCACAGGATTTCTAAGAAAATCTTCTCTTAAGTGGAAGACTGGCATTTTCTTTTGTCTATTGTAACTGAGCTCCTCCCTTGGAAGAATAGCATTTTACACTGACTTACAGAGCTTCCTTTACATGACTGATAAACCTGAACTTGTGCTTATTAGCGGCCAGAGTGTGGCCTTTATGAGAAGAAAAAGAGCCCAACTTTCATCTGATACTTTCTGGTGCAGAATAGAGGCCAGTCTGTATTCTCACTTGTCACTTTCTTGCCTGCTATGGAGTTGGGAGTTATCCAGGAACACTTTATGATACAGCTCAAACACAGATGTCTTGAGAAGCCCTAATCCAGAGTGAATCTTTTATAAATAACAAACAGCAAATAGGCTCCATTTAGTTATATTAACCCCCAAATAGGTCAGGCACGTTGTTTAAAAATGCAAACATCACAATAAAAAAAAAAATTCCCTAGATGCAGAATTTGATGTGTATGTGCAGATTTTCTGGACGTGGTCAGGAAAAAATAGCCCACACCTATGCTTCACTACTTAAAATATTTATATATTATCTCTGAAAAGTGCTGCTTTTGAAGTGCTATTTATTATAAGCTGATAGAACTCAAGGGCTCTCTGTCCTCACAGAAGTCCTCGTCTTTCCTGATTGCTGAGTAGGACTGCTAACTTTACTTTCTGAGACCTGTGGAGTCCTCAAGAGAATTGCAGCTTCTTGCCAAAATTTTCGAGATTTCTTGCTGAACAACTTGGCATTTGTTTGCGATCCTCTTTAGTTTCATCAGTGGGTCTAATTTCACATGTTAAGAATCTTATTGTTTGCCAGCCAAAATAAAACGGCATAGTTCAAAACTATTTATACAATTCAAAACATTTTTTCATTTGGAGCTCCGTTAGCTTGCCTTTCTGCCTCAATTATATATTAATTTCTCTTCTTTCATGCCAGGAATAATTAGACAATTAAGTGCTGATACTCTGGAAATGAAAGGGCATATTTTCACTGAAATTCTCACCTATAAAAATACCTAGTCTAATTCACATTCCCCTTAAAATCGGATGAGTAAAGTGTTCCATTGTGAACTCTAACATATAGATCCTAAAGTATTTACACTTGGACAAAGATGTGGCGCGGTAATTCAATTGAGCAATGGCAGTAATTACTTTTTCCCAAGGAAGAGTAATTCTTGCAATTAAAAATATATGGAGGTTGGGTGAGACATTTCTGTACTTCCTGATTTGCTTATGACTCAGCCATTACCCATATCAATCTATGATTCTCTTGTGATGATTTCAAGAGTACATAAAGCTGCATGATGTCCCACCAGTATTGAGAGAGAGCGAGAGAGAGAGAGAGAGAGAGAGACAGAGAGAGACAGCCTTCATTACTGTGTCGAAATCTCCTGACCCTTTAAAAACTAGTTACTTCGTTTAAATCTTTATTTAATTCCTTCTCTTTTCCTCTCTACCTCTAGAATTGCCATGATTAGGAGATGAAGTACAAGCCCAGTTTAGCTGGGACCCAGCTACACATCTGGCTAGATTCATTCATGTAAAAAGGATGCACTGCTACTCCCAGTCTAATCCATGGGGTCCCCTCTGTAGCTTCCCATTTGAATATTGCCCTGATCTCTAGTGATCTCTTAAAAAATGGAAGTTTTAGGGAAGAGTTCCTACTTCCTCTCACCAACACATGCCTTCCTTCCTGTCGCTTCTGTCACGTTTTCTTTGTTAGAAGCAAGTCAATAAGTCTAGTCCACACTCAAAAGAGGAGGATTAAGTTTCACTTCTTGCGGGGAAGAATGTTGAATAATTTGTGGGCATAGTTCGAAACCACCAGAATCCTGGAGAAGGATTTCAGGCAAAGGAGTGATGTGGCTTTTCAGTAGAAAAAGGTGGGTCTAAAAATAGGGTGCAGAGTGTGCTGATACAAGGAGAGACTGAGTTATTTGATTATAATCTCCTTTACCCACTAAACCTGAAACCCTATTAAGGCAGGGACCACATCACTATTGATTCCCCAGCACTTCAAACCCTTGCATGTGAGAGGCGCTCCTTAAATATTTTTAGAATGACTGATCAATGAATGAGTAACTCAATAAGTGAAAAGTTAACGAAGAATGAGTAACTTGGTTACATTACTTGAGAGATAGCATGTCAAAATGGGATGGATAGAAGATGCTCTCTGGAATCATACTGCCTGGATTCAAATCTAGGCTCTACCATGTACCTGGTGTACTCTCTTGAAAAGTCACTTAATCTCCCTAAGCCTCAGTGTAAAAATGAGAATATTAATAAAAACATCCCACAGAATTATTATAAGAATTACATGACACTGGTTATTAGGTATAATATTAGGTGCATAATAAACAATGTTATCTGTTATTATGACTATTTTTAATTCTCAAATTCTCCAGCTATTAAATGGTAGAGCCAAGATTTGAATCCCTATCTGTTTTATTCAAAAATCCCATTGTCCCAAGATTGGAGGTGATACTACTCTTTCATGGGTAGTAAAATTTAAACTCTTTGGGCCCCTTTAGTCAATATTTTTTTTTAAGATTTTTTTTATTTATTCGACAGAGATAGAGACAGCCAGCGAGAGAGGGAACACAAGCAGGGGGAGTGGGAGAGGAAGAAGCAGGCTCATAGCAGAGGAGCCTGATGTGGGGCTCGATCCCATAACACTGGGATCACGCCCTGAGCCGAAGGCAGACACTTAACCGCTATGCCACCCAGGCGCCCCGAGAACACTTGTTTTGCCTAAGATACATAGCCAGATCAGTAGCAGCAGCAAGAACCCACTCTAACTCGTGTTTACAACCAAGAGACCCCATGTACATATGCTGGTGAACAAGTGAGAAACCTTTCAATGCTTATGGATAACCATTTCTTCTGTGCTTTTTGTTTTATGACATTCAGTCTAATATAGGGAGAAAAATGGATCCATGTGTCAGTTATCTATTGATGAGTGACAGACCACCCTAAACTGTAAAAGCTTAAAACAATTAACCATTTAATTTGCTTGCTAGTCTTTAAGTCAGCTATCTGGACTGGGCTCTGCTGGGCAGGGCTGCTAGTAGGTCTTACCTGGGATTGGATGGCTGGAGTGGAGGAGATGGTCTAAGATGGCCTTGCTCACATGTTGCTGGCCCTAGCTATTGGCTGGACCACATTTCTATCATCTAGCAAGAAGGTTATTCACATCATGACAGTCCAAAGAGGAAAAGTCCCAGTGTGCCAGGGCTTTTCAAGTCACTGCTTGTATCATGTTTGCAAACACCCTATTGGCCAAGAAAGTCACATGGCCAAGACCATATTTAAGAGGTCTAAAAAAAATTTTTTTTAATTTATTTTTTTGGGAGAGAGAAAGAGAGCATGAGTGGGGGAAGGGGCAGAGGGAGAGAATATCCAAGCAGACTCCTACTGAGCATGGAGCCCAGTGTGGGGCGCCATCTCATGAACCATGAGATCAGAACCTGAGCTGAATACAAGAGTCGGATGCTTAACTGACTGAGCCACTGAGGTGCCCCCCCCAAACATTTCTTGATGGGGGGAGCTGCAGAGTTGCATTGCAAGGGGCTATGCATTGTAAAGGAATGGGAGGAATCATTGTGACCATTTTGCAAGCAATTACCAACCACAAAGAGGAAGAGGGTTTCAAGTTCATGTTTGGAAAGTGTAAAGCAAATCCTTAAAAATCTTTTGAGGGGTTTGTGGCTCAGAATTAAATCTGGTACAGAATTGATTTAATGTACTTTTTACATAGTTGCTTCAAGTAGGTTATTTGGGGACCACATGGTATTAGTTGGTGATCACTGAAACCTTAATGCACACACCCTGCGCATGGGCGCTAAGATGCAAGCAGCTCTCAGTCTGCAATTCTAGCCTGGGACTGTTGGGTGGTTGCAAAAACCTTGTCTCTGCTTCTTAAATACTCTATGTCTCCAGAGGTGGATAAGCTTTGCTAATGATACTTCATAGTCATGTTTTCCACGGTTTCTTAAGAAAATTAAAAACTCCAGGAAACTCTCAGAAATTTTATTTATTCCATCTGACTTATAACATAGAACTCCTGATCCAGCCTTCTCAGGGAGCTGCCATGCTGTGCCCAGCCCATCTCTCTGACTCCCTACCCTGTTAGCTCTGCGTCTAAGTGAGTCAGCTTGTTGGATGCTGAGCAGATGGGGGAGGAGATAGGAACACAGGCCTAATTTCTGCGACAGCCAACCAAGCATCTGCATGGTGCCTACTCTGTTCCCTCACTTGTTAGATCAGAAACCGCACCTGCCGCACCCCCTCCCCTCACCACTCCTTGACCTCGCAGCTCAGACATGCTGCAAAGCCAGTGACCCCAGGAAATCAGTCCCACGCAATTATGTGGCTGCTCCTTGGGATGTGTTGAGTGAATTTAGAAAGTTGGGGGCTTCCTAAAATGTTCCTGTCCTCATGGCATAGGGTGTGAAATCACTGTAGTCTACACAATAGTGACACAGAACCTTAAAGTTCTCAAGTAACTAGATCTTCTTTTGATATTTTGAATTGCGAGAAATGCAACATTATCATCAAGGTAATGTCTCCTAAATTTGTGCCTCGAGGTTTAATTTATTATGTTTTGGGATAATCAGCCTCAATCATTTGGCAGATATTTCTTGGATCATTTTAAATGGGTTGATTTGCATTAAACTCACTAAACTGTGTTTGCCATGGTGTCACATGTCCTCTGAAATTACATGTTCTCTTGTGGATTTGGGGGCTTGCAACTGAAGAAAAATTTACTGTCTTAAAGACAAAACTACAAATATTGTGGAAATTTGGGGGGCTAACAGAAGAAGAATTTTTAATGTTAGCAGTTCCTAAACCTTTTTAGAGGCTGCTGCTGCTATTTCCCTTGCTATGGTACAGGAACAGAAAATACACTGCTGGGCCACTTTGTAGATCAGCTTTCATTTCTTGACATTTAACAACACAGTCCACATTTATCTTGTAACAAAAATGAAGTTTGGAAACCAATTAAAATAAAAAGCATATAACTTAAAGGAAAAGGTATAATGTGCTCTGGTAGTATCCCATTTTCACTTCTCTAAATACAGATGCTACAAATTGAGCTCCCCGTTCCCAGAAGTGTACAAAAAGGCTCTTTTCCTACAAGGGCGATGAACGGGGTGGGCCAACGCCAAGACACCCACCCACCCAAACAAATAGCTGTGTTATGTTCCTTTCCTTTTGCTAAGGCCGTAGACTTTGGGACTCTCCTAAAGAGAGGGTTTTGAATCCAGACAGACATGCTACAAACGTAATGGTTATTCTAGTGGGTGTCCCGCAAGTACAGGCATGCCTACTTCTACGGTTAGTACATGCCCTACTGAGGGGGAGCCTGAAGATCATCCTAAACAGAGGGGAGCCTCAGCCTGGATGCTTACAGAATGGCTGTGAGGCCGAGACCCTTGTGAATTAATCACAGTGGGCATCTCTAGGGATCGATCACTTAATTTCATCGGGCATTAGTTTCCTTAACACCTGGAGAGCATGTAAGAATTCCCTAAGAGGCTTTTGGGTTTGCCCATTGCTGCATGTCAGAGTTTTCCAAAATGGGTTACACAGGATTCTAAGCTCCTGATATTCCTGGAAAAGAAAAAAAGATTTATGGCTAGAAGGGGCCATGTATGTTATCGTTTCCTTAGAGATTCGCAGGAGCATGTTAAAGGTTCAGAGAAGCTTTACATAAAAACCACCGTTTAATTTTGTTTGAGTGATCTTCCCTACACATATGTGAATACAGATTTCTTTTTCTCCTGACATGTCATTACACCACACACTTCAAAGAATATTACATGTGGATATTCTAAGTTTGATCCGTACATGAAGCCCGACTCTTAGAGAATGGATCCTGTGGTGCTGACTCCTTGCAGAAGAACATTTGCTGTACTGATTTGCTCCCAGGCCGTTAGCCTCCTCAAGGGTCACTTCAGGAAGGAAGAACAGGGCACTTGGCATTATATTCATTGTGGGCATCTCATTCAGTATGTAATCCACATTATTACACAATACAAAGACCCACAAAGACATTTCTGCTTTCTATTACGGACCTACGTATTAATTTCTTACATCTGCTGTAACAAATTACCATGAATTTGGTAGATTTAAACACCGCACATTTATTACATTACAATTCTGGAGGTCAGAAGTCTGAGATGGGTTTCCCTGGGCTAAAATCGAAGTGGTGGCAGGGCTCTGTTCCCTTTGAAGGCTCTACTGGAGAATCCTTTCCTTGCCTTTTCCAGCCTCTGGAGGCTGCTCTCATTCCTTGGCTTATGGCCCCTTGACCATCTTCAAAGCCAGCAATAGCCAGTCTAGTCTTTTTCATGATTCCAACTCTCTGGTTCCTCCCTCTTCCACATTTGAATGACCTTTGTGATTACATGGGGCCGACCCAGATAATCCCGAATAATTTTCCCATTTTGAGGTCACCTGTTAGGAACTTGAATTCTATCTGCAGCCTTCAATCCCCCTTGCCGTGTAATCCAATATATTCATAGGATCGGGGGAAAAGGACACAAACATCTTTGGAGAGCCATTATTCCCTCTACTCCAATTTAGCAGACATGTCACTCTTTTTGCTTTGGCTTCTAGGCTGCTTAGAGCTCTTTAGTAACTTTGTGGACCTTCAACTTATTTTTGTATTATAATTTTCTTTTTTTTGGGTGCCTGGGTGGGCGCAGTTNGGAGAGCCATTATTCCCTCTACTCCAATTTAGCAGACATGTCACTCTTTTTGCTTTGGCTTCTAGGCTGCTTAGAGCTCTTTAGTAACTTTGTGGACCTTCAACTTATTTTTGTATTATAATTTTCTTTTTTTTGGGTGCCTGGGTGGTGCAGTTGTTAAGAGTCTGCCTTCGGCTCAGGGCGTGATCCCGGCATTATGGGATCGAGCCCCACATCAGGCTCCTCCGCTATGAGCCTGCTTCTTCCTCTCCCACTCCCCCTGCTTGTGTTCCCTCTCTCGCTGGCTGTCTCTATCTCTGTCAAATAAAAAAATAAATAAATAAATAAATAATCTTTAAAAAAAGTTNCACTCCCCCTGCTTGTGTTCCCTCTCTCGCTGGCTGTCTCTATCTCTGTCAAATAAAAAATAAATAAATAAATAAATAATCTTTAAAAAAAGTGTCTCTTTTTTGTCCCTGTATCCTCATTTTCTTCTCAAATTCATGTCATCACAGATGCCCATACACATACCAGTCATGTCGAAACGTAGTAGAAATAGTTACTAGCAGTGAACCTCTAGAACAGGGGTAGGCAAACTATAACCCATGGGCCAAATCCAGGCCACCTCCTGTTTTTGTAAATAACGTTCTTTTTTTTTAAAGATTTTATTTATTTATTTGAGAGAAAGAAAGTGAGAGAGAGAGAGCACGAGTGGCGGTGGGGGTGGGTGCAGAGGGGCAGAGGGAAAGGGATAAGCAGGCTCCCCCTGAGCAGGAAGCCCGATGTAGGTCTCCATCTCAGGATCATGACCTGAGCCAAAGGCAGATGCTTTACTGACTGAGCCACCCAGGCGCCCCAAGGGCTTTGAGCTTTTCTTAACATGTCACATGTCTAATAGAAATTGTACAGCTACCTATAATATACATTGTTGATGATTTCAAAATGGAGAAACAACATTTTAATAAATACCATTTGTGTATCAGACAAAATTATAATTTTACTTTTGAGAATAAAAATGTTGGAAAACTCTAGAGTATAGTCTGTTTCCAAAAATAAAGCACTTGTTATTTATCTTTCTTTTGAATCAGTGTATAATATATGAATTATGAACTGTATAGAAGGTGAAAGTCTTTATGACACTCCAAATGAAATAGACTTGAATTTTCTTCTAAAGGATGTTTGCATTTTGAGCAATCTTTCTTTTTATTTTATTTTATTTTATTCTATTCTATTCTATTTTATATTTTATTTTATTTTACTTTACTTTATTATTTTATTTTATTTTATTTATAAGTATTTCTGCCCAATGTTGGGCTCAAACTCACGATCACAAGATTAAGAGTCGCATGCTGCACTAACTGAGCCAGCCAACCGCTCCCGAGCAATCTTTCTTTAAAGTAACAGTCTTGTGTGCCTTAGGGCTAAAAATCTAATTTTGAATGCAGCGTGTACATGGAAAGAAGTCTGGAGAACAGGATCAGGTGCTTGTCATAGACACCTTCTGTCTGAGAGTGCTTTCATTAGATAATACTGAGTGGGCTTAGTAGTCAGCAAGGTGTTTTCTCTTTTCTCTTTTTCAAGTTGTACTGAGGTATTACTGATACACAAAAAAATTGTGGTGACACCTGGCTGGCTCAGTAGGTAGAACGTATGACTCTTGATCTCGGAGTTGTGAGTTTGAGCCCTATGTTGGGTGTAAAGATTACTTAAAAATAGAATCTTTAAGAAGAACTGCACACATTTAATTTATGCATATTGATGAAGGTGGGCCTATGTGTACACCTGTGATACCATCACCACAATCAAGGTGCTAAACGTATCAGTCACCTCTAATATCTTTGTGTTCTTCTGCGGATTTTTTTGGTAAGAACATTTAACATATTTTAAAGTGCACAATACCAATACTCTCTTGTTAACTGTAGGTAGTATGTTGTCCAGCAGACCTTTAGAATTTGTTCATCGTGATTAATGGAAACTTCAAATATCAATTGAAAAACAGTTCCCCATTTCCCCTCTGCTCAGCTTCTGGCAACCATCATTCTATTCTCTGTTTCTATATTTTGACTACGTTAGATATCTCATGTAACTGGAATCATGACGCATTTGTCCTTCTGTGACTGGCTTATTTCACTTAGCATCATGTCCTCCAGGTTCATGCATGTTGTCGCAAATGGCAGGATTTACTTCTTTTTTGAGGCTGAGTAATACTCCATAAGGTGTTATTACCTCTATAATGGCTCAGAAACAGTAACTAGAGCCCAAGGCTCAGCTTGCTCCAGACTCCTGAATGTTCTGAATTATTTTTCATTCACTACCTATCGGTTTTCTTTCTTCCAGTTTCGGTTACCTCATCCTTCCTAATCTATTTTTAATCTCCCCATGTTTCAGGTAACTGTAATTTTAATGAAACAGGCCTTTTAAGGCTCATGCTTTATTTTTTTTATTTTAAAATTTATTTATTCATTTTTAAATTATTTATATTTTATTTGTTTGGCGAGAAAGAGCATGAGCAGGAGGGGCAGAAGGAGAGGGAGAGAGAGACACTCAAGCAGAGTCCACGCTGAGCATGACCCCATGTGGGGCTTGATCTCACGACTCTGAGATCATGACCTGACCTGAAATCAAGAGTTGGATGCTTAACTGACTGAGTTACCCAGGCGCCCCTTCATTTATTCATTTTAAGTAATCTCTACACCGAACATGGGGCTCGAACTCACAACCCCGAGATCAAGAATTGCATGCTGTTCCAGCTGAGCCAGCTGGGCACCGCAGTTCATGTTTTATTTTGAAAATTTACTCTGGTCCTAATTCATTCACTTGGCAAAAACTTTCTGCCTTGATTTTGGAAAATGATTGTTAAAACTGGCTTGTAGAGTGACCAGTAATTCCATCAATAACTATTGCTCTTCTAAAACAACCATTGTCTTTGATTAAAATGCCTTTTCCTTCCACGAGCTCCTAATGTCCATGTCCATTTCAGTCTCAGAATAATGGCAAGCTGCTTATGGAACCATTGATACCATGTTTGACCATTTCAACTTTGGTTTCTCTGCTTAAAAATAAATAATAAATAATAGGTTGCTTTCTCCCCTAAGACCAGATATCCACCAAGAGGTAGTGTACTTCTGGTCTAACACTGTATCGAATAACTGAAGCCTTTATAGTCACTTTCTGCTTCTGCTGTTTTTGCTGGATTTCTGGACTTGTTATTTCTTATTTGGCACTCACTCTTTGCATACATTATCTTTTACTTCTGCTCTATGTCATCTTATTTGCATGATGCTGGTGACAATAGGTGAGCCACACAATATCCAAGACACTTAACCCCAAACAGAAACACAAATGAGGCAAAAGTTCACTCAATTTCAGATCTTTTGCAAAAAAGGATATAGTTTTAGATTGGCTATTTTCATATTAAGATTTTAGGTTATGGTTAGGCAAATTTGCACAATAAACTCCTACCTGAATTTCATCCTCAACGTAGAATTCTTCTGTAATTATTTTTGGGGAAGAAATTTGTTGTCACTTACCTTTTACTTTTCTCAGATGGAGACCTGTGAGAAAATCACAAAAGTTTTCCTCTCTTTTCATAAGTAAATTCTTAAACTACTCATGGATTGGAATGTATACATCATTTGATTTAATATGAAATGAATTTCTATTCAATCCATCGTCTATCTCTTTTTTGAGAGGGAAGGGCAATGAATCACAGGCTCCCTTTTCAATTAGAAACAGTACTTCCATTTTGGGATGTGAAGCAGTCAGTGTTCATTCTGGCCACGACCTCCATGGCTTGCAGATTTTTATCAACTTCCCACTGAGAACGCCTCATTTTTAGCTGAGCACACATATTACCACTGTCAATTCTCCTTCATCAGTTTGATTGCTATTTTTTTTATATCTTTTCCTTAAGCCAAACCTTTTTCTTTTTACAGACTTCTGGATTTCTTGAATTCTTCTGTTCACAGAAGAAGAAGAAAGAAGAACTCTTACCTTGGTATGTATGCACATCCCATTGGGGATGCCCTAGAATTACCCATGGAATCCTCTTCAGAGTGCCCTTTTTAAATTCAAAGTAGTCAAAGCTTGATTTCATCAGGGAGGGTGTTCCTTTGTTTGATTTCTTAGACATAGTGTTTTCAAATATTTGTGACATGAGAACGAACACTTAATGTTAATGGCTTTACTTCACAAACTCCTGTGTATTTGTTCTGATACTTGTCATGAATTTGACCTTTGTTACTAGGACTTTGACTCCCTCTGCACAGTAAGTACTCATCAACTACTCCACTTTTAGTCCTGAAAAAAATCAAGCCAGTTGCTAAAGATTCTCTTGGTGTGTAGGTAAGAGAGACAATTGACAATTTCCAAGGAAGGTGTTGTCGGTGAGCTTGATAATTCTAGTGGTTAGTTGTGGCTGGTTGTGATGCGTGTCACATGGTTGACTCATAGATGCACTCCTTGTTGAGACTGAACGTAACTCTGGATCCCTGTTGTTCTAGAAATGAATGAAGCATAGTAATGGGAAAATCCATGAGTAGTGAAATAGGACGTTGCTTGCAATTCATTGGATGTTTCTTGGAATTCATTTCCATTTCTGTAGCTAAACCTGAGGATATGGCAGATGTACTGTCCAGAAAATTGTGGTTTGTGTTTTCCTACATAAGGAGAAAGAAGGGAAGAGAGAGGAAGTTTGAGTGTTAGGGCATGTTGGAAGCAGAACCAAGTTGAATTTGCTATTCCTAAGCCTCTTTGCTATTCCAGAATACTTTTGACCCTGGGAGCATTTCACTGTCCAGCAAAACATCTTTCTCTTTGTCTCAAGTATATACAGGGCAATATTTTGTGTTGCTTTGGAAATATACTTCCCCATGCTGTGATTTGAAAATATCAACACTGTTAAGAAAGAGCAGGGACTTAGGTGAATGCATCAGACATTCACTGGATGAAGTGTTGAGTAAACCAGATGGTTGATATCAAATGCCTTGATAAAGTATTTTAGAAATCAGAGCTGGTTTTCATTAAAAAAAAAATAAGCCCCTCTGGAGGGATTTGCTTATGACTTTCTCTATTTTGTTTTCATTTATTTCAAATAGTTTTTAAAATTAAGTATATCTATGAGCACAAGCCAAGCTAAAACTCTAGATTTAAAAAAGTCAACGGGTTTGACCCCAGATATTTGATCCCTATCTTTGGTTCCCAGTTGCCTGGTGGCCTCATCCTGGTTATCAGAGCAACATCTGCTTAGATGGAGTATTGACATTTGTGCACATCGGAACCCAAAAACACTTGAATTTTCCAACGATGAGAACATTGGATGTTTCTCTTTGTGTGTGCTAATGGTATGGACTGATTTTGCAGAATCACTGCAGCAAGTTGTAAATGATGTATGAAATGAAAAATTCCTGTCCAGTGCACAGAGTGAATATATACAGTTCTATGCAGTCACTGCAGTGCTGGGCTATTTGTTTTAATATTTCCTTCAGACATATAGTAATTTTTTTGGTGAGTCATATTCAGATGCTTGCCGTTGGCACAAAGCACAGATTTCCTTTATATATATATTTCAAATGAATTTCAGTCATGTATAAGTATACTTAAATTAATAGAATACTGGATTTTCGAGGACTTGAGCTTTAAAAAAATATTTTTAGGAAAACAGTAGCAATATATTTATTTTGAAAAATTTGAGAAATGGTGAAGAGCCCAAATATTAGAAGTCATTTAATCCGATTATGGAAAAATATCCTTTGTTTACATTTAGTATATATCTTTTAAGGTTTTATCCCCTATGATTAGTTTGCATTCCTAAAAAATTATCCTATTAATTTATTTGTAAAGTTTCAATCCTAATTACGAACAAGACTTGAACATCTTTTGGTGACTTCTACAGTTTAATTTTTAATCACTTCATACTCTTCAATTGCGTGGCTGTAGCTTAAAGAATTTTTACTCATTCCTACTGAACAATGAAAATGTAGGTAGTTTCTAATTTTGGTCATTCCTATATCAATGCTGCAATGTTTATGCGATTGTTGTCATTTTGCTCTATATTTAAAATGCCAATCTTGCCTCCCCCTTCTCTTTCAAAATTATCTTAGCTATTATCTCTGTGTTTCTGTTGGATTTTGGTGATGATTGGATTATATGTCTAAATGATCAGAGTAAAATTGGCATCTCCGTAATAATATTGAGTCATTCCATTGGAGAACACCGAGTGTCTTTCCATTTATTGGTAGATTTTTTATGAGGCATTCATTCTTGCATATTAGAAATAAGCCTCTCTGGGGCGCCTGGGTGGCACAGAGGTTAAGCGTCTGCCTTCGGCTCAGGGCGTGATCCCAGCGTTATGGGATCGAGCCCCGCATCAGGCTCCTCACTAGGAGCCTGCTTCTTCCTCTCCCACTCCCCCTGCTTGTGTTCCCTCTCTCGCTGGTTGTCTCTATCTCTGTCAGATAAATAAATAAAAATCTTTAAAAAAAAAAAACAAGAAATAAGCCTAAGTTGTAATAACATGTGTTTCTGCATATGATATCCAAGTTATATCTGTAAAGTTCTCTTTTTGTGCCATTTTAGTTATATTTTTTTGAACAAGAGTAATTGTAGCCTCATAATATCAATTAACAAAATTTCCCCATCCTCCCTAGTCCCCCTCCCCAATATCATGCTCTGAAGCAGTGTAACTATAAGGAGTGACCTGTCTTCTTCTTTAGATGTATAGAATTAATGTCTGCATCTGGCTCATTTGGCGGGTTAATTCTTTGAAACCTCTAATTTCCTTTCAAGGGTATTGGCATATTTAGGTTGTTTTCTGTCTCTTATTGAATCAGCTTTGGAAATTTATATTTCCCTGTTGAAATACCAGTTTAACTAGAGGTGAAATTTGTTAATACAGATGTATACAAAAAATTCTGTTACCATATAAAAAATAATCCTATAAATCTACTGTAAAGACACTTTTCTCATTCTTAAAACAAATACCTTTATCTCAATGAACTTTGCCAGAGGTATTTTTGAAGAACCAGCTATTGAATTCCCTCACTATTTCCATAGTTTTGCTATTTTTTTACTGACTTTTTTTTTTTTAAAGATTTTATTTATTTGAGAGAGAGAGAGAGCAATGGAGAGAGCCTGAGTGGGGTGGAGGGGGCAGAAGGAGAGGGAGAAACAGACTTGCCGCTGAGCCTGTAGCCCCACACAGGGCTTGATCCCAGGACTCCAGGATCATGACCTGAGCTGAAGGCAGACACTTAACCAACTGAGCCACCCAGGCGCCCCTCTTACCAGCTTCTTGAGTTGCATGCTGGGTTGATCTTTTTTTGTCATTTATTAATAAAAATATTTCAAACTAGGAATTTTCCTATGATTCCCATTTTAGCTGCATGATATACCTTTTGATATGTTGGATTCTTATTTTATTAATAAACTGAAGTGGCATTTTGATATCTTCTATGACCCCCCAATTTTTTAAAAGATGAATTCAAAATTTTAAAATGGTTGAATTTTAAAATTCCCATCTGTTATGATGAATTTCTAGTTTTGTAGTTGAATTTTATTGGCATTATCTTTGTAGAAGAGAATGCCTGATGATCTTTGAGAAGGAGTCCATGGACACTGGAGATGAAAGTTATTTTATTTAGAGAACTTTTTCTTATTAATTATATTATCAAGCTGTTCTGTCTCCAGCTCATTTTTGGTCTTTTTTGATCTTCTTTGACCAACTGTGAAGAAAGTTGAAATCCTTTATTAATTCGTCCTTACTATTCTGTAACTTAGTTATAGAGATATTTGTATTCTGTGAGTCAGTGCAGTATTATTTGACACATAAACATTGCATATTTGCATTGAACTGTACTCCTCTAATAGGAAATCTCTTTTTGAACATATAATGCGTTTTGCCTTGAGTTTTCTTTTGTCTAATATTAATATTAAAACTTCGATTTTCTTTTTATTTGTATCTCTTCAGTATATCTTTGCTCATCTTTTTACTCATCCTTTTGTACTCATTTGTCTTAGGTGTATCTCTTGTAATAAATATACAGTTGGCTTTAGTTTCGTAATCTGGCTTTCTCCTTTTTATTCTTCTCACAGAGAAGTTGAAGGCATTTACAAATATTGTCATAAACAAAATATTAGCCTTACTATTTTCATGATGTTTTCTTTTTGATTCTTGGGTGATTTTTTCCTCCATTCTCTTCTAGCTTTGAGCATATAGACATTCTTTGTTAATATCTCATAGAGTGTATGTTTTGTATTAAGTTCCGTTTTCACTTAAGTCTCTCAAAAGCATTCTTTAGTCTATTAATCTCTCTCAAATTTAAGGGCAAACAGCATTTTTACACCTTCTAGTTAAATGGAAAAATTTAGCATACTTCCCACCCTATACACATCCTACTGCTCTCCCTCAGTCCTATATCCTCAGTCCTATAGAAAATAAATACAAATGTCAGGTTCCTTGCCGGAGGTCTGCTTCTCCCTCTCCCTCTGCTGCTCTCCCTGCTTGTGCTCTCTTGCACTCTCTCTCTCTCTCAAATGAATAAATAAAATCTTAAAAAAAAAAAAAGAATGGGAACATTTGTGGGGCCATGGCATCTATCCGTGGGCACCTTTCCTAGTCCTTACCCTAAATCTTCCCCATCAAGAGATGACCACTATTCTAAATATTGTGCTTGCTACTCCCTTGCCTTCCAAAAAACAATTTTATTTAATAAATATGTCGAACAGCATATAGTGTAGATTTTTAAAAATTGTCAAGTGTTATAAAAAATTGTATCACACTAGGGATGCCTGGGTGGCTCAGTCGGTTAAGCATCTGCCTTCAGCTCAGGTCATGATCCCAGGGTCCTGGGATCGAGCCCCATGTCAAGCTCCCTGCTCAACGGGGAGTCTGCGTCTACCTCTCCCTGTCCCTCTGCTCCCCCTGCTTGTGCTCTCTTGTGCGCATGCTCTCTTTCTCTCAAATAAATAAATAAAATATTTTTAAAAAAATTGTATCACACTGAAGGTAGACTGATGCTAGTGACAAATTTTCACTCAATATTATATGTCTAAGATCCATTTATATTGTTGAATGTGAATGTATTTTCCTCATCTCCATTTTTGTACAGTCAGCCTTTGTGGGAATGCACGATTTAAAAAACTTATAAATCAAAAGCAATGATTTTTGTCTTATAAGCTGAATGTTGCTTCGAATATTTTGGTATATTTCTCCTGGTTGTCATGTGTAACAATTTCTTTTAGCTATATAGATACCTCATTTTCATAAAAGCATGTAATTATGAATGTATAAAAGTATAAATGGTTATAAAGTCTTTCTTATGATCCTTTTAATGTCTGCAGGATCTTAGTATTGATTACATGCACCTTCTCTGTTTATTAATTTTATCATTCTCTTCAAAAATAATGACTTTTAGCTTTGTTGATTATTTTCTGTGAATTTTTTTCTCTTTTACCAATTTCTGTTCTTTTTTTTTTTTTTAAAGATTTAATTTATTTATTTGACAGAGGTAGAGACAGCCAGCGAGAGAGGGAACACAAGCAGGGAGAGTGGGGGAGGAAGCAGGCTCGTAACAGAGGAGCCTGATGTGGGGCTCGATCCCATAACGCTGGGATCACGCCCTGAGCTGAAGGCAGATGCTTAACCGCTGTGCCACCCAGGTGCCCCCAATTTCTGTTCTTTATCACTTGATGTTCGTAGTGAAACCTCTTGAGGTTTGAAGGTAGATACAATTTGGCCATTGCGAGAGTATAATATGCATAAATATTTGACACACATAAAATATTCTTGATAGCATTCATGAGACTCTAAGAAATACTGTTTTGATGTGTGCTGTTAAAGTAGTTAGTCCTATTAGATGCCCTGCATTTCAGAAATGTTGATACAGAAGTCTTCAACACTTGGGATCATTTGATGTCATTTAATCATGAATAATCATTTCTGAGTGATATTTCAGTCCTTTTATCATCTCCTTGGTTTACCATGCTCACCCGATTCCCAGAATTTTTTCTAATTCTTTCTAATCTGATGAAATCAGATTCTACAATGGCAATATGCCTCCTAGTGGTGTCTCATTAGAAATTATGATAGTGTTTGTCTAATAGATTTTATCTGTCACCCAAACTTGCCTTATATACACAACTCTGTCCTTAAACTATCATTGGCTTTTATTTGCTTTGTTACCCTTATTTCCTACCATGCTTTTACCCCCCTCACATCTATCCCTTATTCTTGAATAGTATCAATTTTCTTCACCTAGTGTTTCTGTCTTTGAAAAAAGCAGAAGGATGACACTGTTAAATGGGCCATTTAACTGAAGAATGGCATGTCAGACATCCTTTTTCTATATATATAATGAGAGACATGTATATAGGTTAATGTATATATTTATAGAGATGAATATTACAGCTATTTTATGATATTTAAGACTAAATGCCACGGTTGTATTTTTTTAAGTAAGTCTAAACTTCCCTTAAAGGAAAGCTGAGAAAAGTAGTAATTTGGGACTAGTTGGCTTAACTTAAAAAGCTCCCCTGTGACATCGGAGTGTGTTTCATGCAATTGCTTTCTTAGACTTCCTCATTAAAATATTGACTACTCTTTTTCTTCAGTAAATGCTAATCCTGGCTCCCATGTACATGTATTTACATTTCACTGCAGGCAGCCTGCCAGGTTAGAAATAAAACCAATTTGTTAATATCACTATTTCCTTTTCAGCAAAGAAAATATGCATTAAATTAAAGACTTTCTAAAAATAATAAGAAACGGCTCCTGTTGATACCAACCATTTATTTGTCTCTCTGGTTTAGGATGTGACGGCTCATCCTTATGAGCCTGCATTTCTCTGCTCCTCTCAGCTCTGGCCATCTCTGCAAAACTCTGGCTTCTGAAAGCCCCCTGTCATGGCCTGGAAGGTCCCTCTGCCCCCTTCTCCCCTCACCTTTCCTACTGTTGCACTTTTGCTAGTCCCTGCCAGCACCTATCTGAGAGTGCAAGACGCTATTTTTAAAAGAGTGTGAGCCAAGTATGGTTAATCCTGGCTGATCACATGCTGCTTTGCTGGAGCATTCTCTCCAGAAATCTTGGAAATCTTTGAACTGCAAGAGGGTCCCCATTTGATTTATGATTCATAAGTGGATCAGTGTTATTAAAATCCACAGGAGCCCTTTGTTCATTTAGTCATTCTGAGGGCCACCCATCACGCATTTCCCTACACTGTTTTGCACAGGAGCACCTTCCTGGAGCCCATAGCTGTTTCTTAAATAATCCTTTAGTAGAAAGCAACTAATTATGCAAAGGAACATCAAGGAGTTCTAGTAACTCTAGAATGTTTGTGCACGTTGTGTTATCCAGCCTTGCAAAGTTAAGTGAATTTCCAATAAAGCTAACGAGTCATTAACCTTATCAGCATACTTTGCTTGGCTGGATGCTACACTTTACTTTGTTGAATATTTCATTTATAAAATGGATTGATTGCTATTTAGTATCATTCTTGTGACCCATGAGGAAAAAGGAGTCTTTTGTAAATGCCACCGTATAGTTGGTGCCAGAAGTGAAATCTGGCATCTACAAATTGTTGCACATATTTGTTAGTTTCTCCCGATTTTTTTGCATATTTCATTGTTTTCCCTGTTGTTTTCTTCTTTTGTCAATGTTAACCTTTGCTCTAACAAGATTAGAAGAGTAAGGTCTTATTGATAATCTTTATGTTTCATTTCTACTTTGGGGAAAATATTAAAGAAAGAAGAGATTTAGCCTAACTAATTGGTTACTTCCTTTCCAGTTTTGCCCTAACTGGCTTTAGGATTTGGGGTCCTCCATTCTTTCCTGCAAAGATTCTGTAATGGTCATCAAACTTGGGATCCATTTCCCCTTCAGAGCTCTCTCATCTTTCATTCTTTTATTCCATCTTACTCCCATTCAGCGTGAATGGAGTTGTTGGCTTCTCTCTTGCATCATTGTTCTTGTATTTTAGATTGGTATAGCATCGTGTCCACCTTCTAAAATCCCGTACAACCTTGAGCTGGATTCCTACCAGGAGCTTACTAGTCCTTCTGCTGTAGTCTTTGGTCCTGAAAGTGTTCAGCATTGAGATACTTCTCAGGAAGACATATTTAGCAGTGCAATGTTGTTCCGTGAGGAAAACCGCCTCATCCAGCTGGTAAGCAATTTATGCCCTGAAGCATGAAGATTTCATAGCCCTTGTAATTTTATCCTTCCTGGTGTCGCTGCAGGTGCTATTTTTATTCATATAAATATTTAATCTTCTATAAAACTTATTAAGCTGTTGGCCTCAATAATATTTTTTGGCAGCGAGTTCCCTAGGTTAAAGGGACACAGTCAAGTACAACAGCTTAGCTCAAGATCACAGTTTTAAATAAAGGTATAAAAGGTGATTTTCTGAGATTTAAAAAAAAGACTCTAGCAAGGCTGTTTGGGGTTCAGCTTTGACATTTCCCAATAATGCTGCCACCGTCTCAGTAGCACTGTATTGGCATTTGAGAGACCAGGAAGCGAGCTCAGTTGAAACTATAGTGAAAGTAGTGGTTAACATATGTTTTTTTCTAGACCTGGTAAGGAGGAGGAGCAGATAAAAAAGTATGGGCAATGTTCTTCATTTTCCTAGCCTTCAGCTTTCACATTAAGATTTTTTTACATGACTTTTAATCCATGGAATTATTTTTCTTTAGTGGTCTTCCCTGACCTTCTTTAAGTAGTTGACTTCTTTTGATGAATATTCTTTTCTTATTAAAACAGATGAAATTTGCTGAGTCTTTTGGCTTGTTGGAGGACCACAAAGTCAGACACTCAACCAGCTGAGCCACCCAGGCACCCCTGTCCCATTTGCTTTTAAAATGGATTTGAAATGGCTCATTTTAGTAAAACAGATATTCTAAAGTTTATCCACTTTGCTGGGCTGCGTTGCCACTTCTATGCCCTTCACTTTGTTGGAACAGTCTCTCCATATCACCTTGGACAACTTCCTGCCCTCTTTCTGGGTCTCAGCTTCTCTTCTCAAAAGTGAGCGATTACGGTGATGATCTGAGAAATCATCTCCTCAGCGGTTCCCAAGTATCCATTATGTCCTCTTTCATTACATTCGTCAGACCATATTCATTACTTATTAATTCATCTTCTACATTAGACTATAAGCTTAGAGGGACCATGTTTCTCTTATTGACTGTGATATCCTTGGCAGACAGGAGGCACTAGTGAAGAATTTGTTGAATAACTGGACAAATGTAGGGCTCCAGCCCTCCCTAAAGGCCCTGATAGTGCTGACTACGTTTGACTACATGTTTATACCATTCTATGTTTTAAATTAAATAGAATACTGGTGGAAATAGTTGAATGAATTATCGTCTGCGTGCAAAAAAGTTATCAGTAAAGAGATTGCTGTTATGATTATTTTTGGTTTTGGTGGATCTGAGCGCTTTGTTAACGTTTCTACTCCTTACTACATGGTTTATATCTTTGCCCATTTCTTTTGGCTGGAATAGAACTAGGTGGAAGCTCCTTCAAATGAGTGTTTTGTACAGTTGTGCCGTGTCTCATCACAGTTTATGTATGAGTAGCGTTGAGTACGTAGTTGGTGCTTGGTCTCTTGACATGTGCCTGATTGTGATTGCTCCTTAGGGTGGCAAGTCCCAGATGGCAAGTTATATGAGTTTTCAAATTTCGGCACAGATCTGTGGCTATTTGTGCATTTTGATTGACTGATTTTTTTTTCCAACCAGTTACAATCATTGAATCGGGGAGTAGCATTTTAAAAAGTAGGTTTCTGAAAGGGCGTAAGTATTTGGCCATTACGTAGAATTTATGTACTTTATAGAGCTCTATGCTGTATATAGAGCCTTTGTCTTTAAAACTAAACTATCTTGGATTTTTGTATTAGATGTTGATACAATTATCAAAGCCCAGTCCCTCCCTTTACTGTAGTTCTTTGTTCTTAATGGAAATTTGGGTCAGTACTGAAAAGTGCCAGGGCAGCCCAAGAATTTCCTCTAGAAAACAAAGGATGCCAGACGCTCACAAGAGGGTCAGCAACACTTGGCAAAGTTACATTCCCTCTTAGTGGCGGCAGTAACTGGTTCAGTCAGAGAACAGTGACTTGCAAAAGGATTTTCTTTTTCTGTTTTTTTTTTTTCCTTTTTCTTTTTCTTAAAATCACTTTCCCTTCCCAATGTAAAATTATTGGATATCGAGTTCTCTCTGAAAGCAGTGTATCTACTCAGAGAAAAATGAAAAGTAGCTCTGCCACGTTTTCAGACAGCCATGTTCCCTGCAGTCCTACTAGGCTCCGCAGCCTTTTGAGTCTTTTGAGTCCAGATGATAACTGCATAAGAGGATTGGGGTGAGGTGGGAGGTGGGTACAGCAGGGAGGGGTTAATTTTCCCAATGAGAAGGAAACGTCTACTACGTCCTGAAGCCAGTCCAGTGCTCTCTTAGAGATAGTAGGCTCAGAGCACTAGATGCCATTGATTTTACTTTAGCATCCATTTTTACAGTTTGACTCTGATGTTCTTGGCTCATGCTTTCCAGACTACATTCATTCCTTGGTTAACAAATATGAACTCACCGCCTCCTCTGTCTTTGACACTTTCTGGGTCTTGGGGATGTGTCTATCTTTAAAATGAGCCCTGTGCTTACCCCTTGTTTTCTGTTATCCTTACCACCCAGGCAAGTCAGTAGGACTTTTTTTTTTTTTTTAATCATCCCCACAAGGAAATGGGAGAGTTTGTGGCTTCCTCTGAAATTGCACATGGAGTTATTGGCAAGATTAGAACTAGAAACCAGTTCCAAGAAATGTGCTCCCAGCTAACCACACCATTCGTTATCCCAGACAAGAACCGCGGGTAGGGAGTGGTGGTAGTCAAGGTCCCCTTTGGATGGGTGCCTGTTGTATTTGTCCTTGGATTGTGACCTTCCAAAGGACCACTGAAGAGCTTGTCTTTGAGAAATGACCTGCCATTTTCAAAGGGCATTGAGGAGAGTCAATTCGACAACAGGATGGGAAGCCAAGTATTGAGTTTAAAATTTTCTTTTTCTGTATTTGGAAAGAGAAAAATGTGTGATTCAAGGAGAAGACGTAAAGCAAAAACAGTTTTTTTTAAAACTCTTTTTGCCTGTAGAGACACTACCAATCGGAGCGGGTTTGGTTTTTGTTTTTTTTTTTTCCTCTTGCCTCTCCCTCCCCACTCACACACTTCTTTTATTTTTTATTTTATTTATTTATTTATTTTTCTTTTTTTGGAAGGGGAGGGATGACCCTGCTGAGTTTTGGAGTATGCCTATAGCAGCTTTTAGCAAATCACAATCCCAGCAGTAGGTTCAGCTTTGAAGAAAGATTTACAAATCTCTCACTGCTTTATAAATATCTGCATTTATATCTTGAAGAAGAAGAAGAAAAAGCCCCTCACGGTCGGTCTCAGCCTTCTCACCCTCTCCCCCCTCCCCACTTCCCCTTTTCTTGCTTTCCTCTTTCAGAAATTAAAGATTGTGATGTGTGCAGGAAATGAGGGTCTATAAAATTGTGATAAAACGTTCCTGCAAAATTGCCTTTGAATTTTCGCCTTGAATTGCAGGCGAAATGAAATTGTTCGCTTTCAGCATTGCTTTGTTTTTGACCCCTTTTTGTGAATTCTCAAAGGAAAGAAACATATTCCCATCTTTTATAGTAATCAAATTTATCTGGCATCTCTCAGCCTCTTGAATTACTTATGCTAGAGTTGGCCAGCCTCAGGAAGGCTGTGGCTGGTTTATTTATTTATTGTTCTAAAGTGACGGTTTTTGACATGAGGTTCCCTACGTCATCCTCAGGGAGTATAGGAGAAAAATCGAAAGTGCTTTGTGACATTGCATATGTGTGTTATGTATATACGTGCATACGTGTTGTAAAGGTAAAAGAATCTGTCTAATGAGTAATAACAGGGGACTTCATGATCCTAGGTCATGGCTGTTTAATATTTTCATGTGAGAGGGAAAAAATTTCATGTTACTGAGATAAAATTATATGTAAAAAGCAAAAAAAAAAATCTGGGAAAAGACTTCGCATTTGGACAAAAGTGCTAACAATAAGTGGTTATAAAACCTCTTTAGAAACTATTGGTTTTATCAAGTATGATTTCTATAACAGGTGATTATATCATCTTGTAGTTTGGGGGGTTTAGTATGACTGTTTCATATAAGAATGTGGGATCAGAGAGCAAACATCGGCCATCATCTGCAGCCGCATTCTGTCAAGCCCAGCCTTGCCTGGTTATCCTGGGTTTTCCTGTAACGTGATTCATTCTCTTCTTTTTTATTTCCGGTGCCTTGTGTTTATGCTCAGAAAAACCTAGGTTACAGGTGCAAACCTACAGAAATCGGATCTGAGTTTCCAAATTAAATCTCTCTTATGTTCAGAAAATGAAATAATATACAGCCATCAGGAAGAATACATAAATAGTAGTTCTTTGTGTGGCCTTAACCTCCACTGGGCTCAAGTTAAGAAGTTGCTGAGAGGAATGATTTTTCGAAACTATTACTAATGCCTCACACACCTGTTATTCAAGCCTATGCTTAGAAACGATGCTGCATACAGCTACTGGACTTCTTCCATGTGTATACACTTCTGAATTATAACAAGTAAACTCTGTAAAGCTCTAAACAGTTACTTCATTTTTTCCCATTATTTTTTATAATATAAGCAAAATATGTTTATGCCCAAATCTTTTCTCTCCCTACTAACTTTTCAAAGGTTTTCATTGCGTGTTTCTGGTTTATTACCTATACGTTTCCTAAATAGGAACTCCTATAAAAACCAGACGCCTTCTTTAAAGCAATTCTTCTTTAGGTCAGTGAAAGGCCCATATAAGTTTAAGAAAATATAAAATAAAAAGCCTCAGTGAAAGATGTGATGTGTGTAGTTTGGGCAGCTCTCACATACTCTACTCCTTTGATAGTGTTGAATTTCAGAATCCTTGGAAGGGAGGATGACATGCAGGTCATTCTCTGATGGAAAAGCATCTATCTTTGTATCAGCATCTTAGTAGAACAAATCTCAGGATTAAGCAGAAAGTTAGCAGGTTCTGTGTAAGTGAAAAGGTTTGCATTGAATTAATTAGTAACATTAGATTTACTTCAGAAATACTTATTTTAACAATCATTACCTGTGACTAAATTTCTGATAATTTTTGCAGTCAAAGGAACCAACCACCCAACTGTTACATTTTGTTTTTGATGAAAAAGAGAAGAAAATTCAAGAAGATTTAAATGCAAAAGCCTAAGTTTTCATAGCATTTCCCATGGGGCTACAGATTTCAAGAGGCTATAGCATTCTTTAGGAGCCGTGTACAATAGATCAGCGACTTGCATTTCAACTGCTCCTGTTTTCCTTATATAAAAAAATCTTAACATTTATATAAATAATCCACAGAAGAGTGGATCAGTATGATTCTTAATTGTGGCAGATGAGGAAATAGAAGGATCAATAATTATTTGAAATAATTTATTTGAAATAAATAACCGTTTTCTTCAGTCTCCTCAAAGAAGGCAGCACAGATACTTTTCTGGTTCGGACACAGTAATTTAAATGTGTCCGGTTTTGCAGTTGTGCCTACGAATCAATTTAGTGTGGGTTTGTTCACATCTAAAGGAAAGTTAAATGCTGACTTTGAAAGTAGAGAAACGTTCCATAGATATCCTTCGCTTTCAAAAAGCTTGCGTTTGACTGTGATCCTTAAAAGCTCTTATTGAACTATTTCCTTTTTCTGTTTGCAAAATTCACAAAGGGCTGTTCTGTAAGCCCTCTTCGTATTTTCCCCAGTTTGTCCTAAATTTTGCCTCAGGGGAATAAACAGCAACAGTGTTCAATTTCCCATTCTGAATGTATATGCCAACACAGAGAGCTTTTATTACAAGGAAAGAAATCAAATCATTGTCACCTAAAGTGCTAATTATGTCTGATAAATGTACGGCATACACTTAATGCAAAGAGAGCTTAGGAAATGATACACCTTCCATAATTACAGTGACCAACCTAGCTCCATCAATCTAAATTTTTTTTCAATCCACGTTCATTTGGGTGGCTTTATTTTTATTAAATGGCTTTCTTAAGCTTCAACAGACCCACTTGCTGCTAATAAGGAAGCTCGCATTAAGTATTTTGGAACTGCTAAATAAGAAGGCGTGTAACACGATATACGCGGAGATGAGAGTACACAGATAAACAGAAGCCGCCAGCGAATACAGTTACATTTTTCTCCCATTGGGGCATGGAACTGTGAACTGAGGGTGAAATTTGCCATTCTTTGCTTGCTTAATGAATTTGTGTATCCAGTTAACTAAGGATACTACATTTCAATTTCGGGGGAGCCTGAAATCCTTCCATAGAGCTGACAATAGACCCTTTAGCTCCCTCCCCGGGGACATTAATGACCCCGGAAGTAGGCATGCTGCCCCCAGAACTTCTGATGATAACATTTAGGAATTACTTCTCTTCCCGTTTTTCTTCATGAAAGAAAGCCACCATTCTTCTCAGAGCCAGATTGTTTGTGGCCTTTAATCAAACCTGACACCCTTCTACAAATGAAATAAAAGTAGGTTTTAATTAGACTGAAGGATGCTGATTTCCTTTGAAGCTGCCTCAGAGCCCCTCTCCTCCCTGAGTCCTCCAGCACACGCATTCACTTGTTTCAAACGCACAGCCATATGTGGCCGTAGAAATGTTGCTCCAAGTGTGTGTGAATTCATGGCTGTCCTCAGGGCCCACTGGCTGAATAGGATGCTCAGTGTTTCATTTTGCCACATCACCATTCTCGGTTTTTGTCTGTTGATCTCAGATCCAGCCAAGGTGCATACTGTGGGAACCAGGCATATTTGGGCAGACTTTCTCATCAGCAATTGAAAATCTAACCAAACCTTCTTTTTGCTGTTTCTGCCTGTTTTTCTTCATTTTCCCCCCCTCCCTGTCTCTTTCTCGATGACTTCTCTTAAACTCCAGATCTCCTTAACTCTTCTTCACCTCTCTCACATTTCTTTTTCTGGTTATTGTTGTTTTTATTTTTCACTTTAAACTTTAAGCAGAGAGCTACTTGTTCTAAAATCTGTATTTTGGAGGGCAGCAAAGAGGCTCGTAATTCTTCCATTTCCTTTTGATTATCTATCTGAGAGTCTCTGTGGGTTTTGGGGAAAGTTAATGCTCCCTGACTGAACAAAAGAGTTAGTGGTAAATATTGAATTCTGCACTTATGGTTACCTTCTAAATCATAACCATCCTTCCAGAATTCAGAGTTTTCATTGTATATAATTGTATATAGTTGTATACAGTTACAGTTCAAACAGTTTTTGCATTATATAGTTTTACAGGTAAATCTTGAACAAAGATGTAGTTTTATTGAATGCTCTTTTTTTTTTTAACTCTTAGCTAATAGTTCTGTACTTAATTTTCAAATTGTCCATTTCTTTTAGCCTACTTTAGAAAAACCTTTAGTAGGATCTGGTATCATTAAAAATGTTAAACATTTATACTTATTCCATTGGGTTCTTGATTATATAGGTGTGATGATTCTTAAAAAAAAAAAGATGCTTTTTTAAAGATTTTATTTAATTATTTATTTATTTATTTTTTAAAGAGAGCATGTGCATGAGGGAGGGGGAAGGACAGAGGGAGAGGGAGAAGCAGACTCCCCACTGCACAGGGAGCCCAACTGGTGGGGGAGGGGGGCGGGCTTGATCCTAGGATCCTGAGATCATGACCTGAGCTGAAGGCAGAGGTTTAACTGACTGAGCCACCCAGGGACCCTTGCCCCCCCAAAACGATTCTGAAATAAAGAAAATTAGAAGGATTTTCACTGTAGCCTGGAAAACTCTCAAAGTGTGAGAAATATTTTAAGAAACTTACCATGAGTTTAAAAGGCTAATATTTCCTGAAATTTATATGCTGTAGTTTAACATATTTAATTATAATGATCAAAGAATAAATATGATGTTAATTGTGATATGGTGGCAACAACCCAAATGTCCATTGATCAATGAGTGAATAAACAAAATGTGGTATATCCATACAATGGAATATTATCCGATCATAGGAATGAAATACTAATACATGCTATAATATGGATGAACCTTGTAAACATTATGCTAAGTGAAAGAGGCAGACACAAAAGATCACATATTACATGATGCCATTCATATGAAATGTTCAGAAGAGGCAAATATATAGACACAGAACTTGTCTGTCTGTGGTTGGGAGAGGGGGAAGATGGGGTGTGTAGAGGGTAATAGCTAAAGGGTGCTGAATTTCTTTTTGGGATCATGGAAATTGATGGTTGCATAACCGTGAGTATATACTGAATCATACATTTTAAATGGGTGAATTATATGGTATGTGCATTATAGCTCAAAAAGGCTATAACAAAACAACTTAGGACTTGGGTTTGAATGGTTTATGGTTTTAAATGCTTACCAGCGAAGAAAAATCCAATTACTTTTGAAAAAGAAAACTATTGTTTGCTTAAAGATATTTTGACTAGAGTGAAATTTCTGGGTTAACATTCTAGCTAATATATTATACATATTGATATTCTCTCCTAGGACTTGCATTTTTGTTATAACAGAAATAATAATTTATTTTGTGAGTGAAACTCTGCACATAATTTCTTTGTATTGGCTATTTTTAACACTTTAATATAAATCAGGTCAAAATTTAAGGAGAGTAAGAAAAGAAGAATCAGAACTTGCTTCAATGCTTATTTTAAAAAATGTATATGGTACTAAACCTTTCACATTTAAGTTTGAAAATAGAAATTTTACTTTAAATTTTGTTTTAAAAATTATAAACTGGATAATGGAAGCAATGTTTTTCTGTTTTTTACCTTTTTTGAGTGTAAAATTTAGCATTGATTTAGGAAATCATATAAAATATATTATGCCTGTTTTATATATATTCAGTATACTGGCTAATAAGTTCCCATGGATCTACCACCCGGATTAAGGAACAGATCGCTGGCAGCTCCCCTGAAGTCCTTTTGGTGTGTCCTTTCGAAGCACAGCCTCTCGCTCGTCCCCAAAGATAACCTCTATCATACGTTTTGAGATAATCCTTTCCTTGCATTGCTTTAAAATTTTGCCATGTATGTATGCATCCCTCAGCAATATCACTTAGTTTGCCAGGTTCTTAACTTTATGTAAATGGAACAATTTAGTATATAGTCTTCGTTACGTGTTTCTTTTGGTCAACATTCTTGCAAGATTCATTGAAGACAAAGGTCTTAATAAAGGCATCTTATTCTATAAAAGGCCAGATAGTAAAAAAATTAGTTTTGCAGGCTATATGGTTTCTGCTGCATATGACTCAACTCTGCTGTTGTAGTGTGAAAGCCAGCAGAGACAGTATGGAAATGGATGAGGGTCATATATTCCTGCAAATCTTATTTTCGGAATGCATCCCATTTGAGGCTATAGTTTGCCAATCTCTGATTGTAGTGATTGCATAGCTATAGTTTATTCATTTCCATCATTCCAGAGTAGCCTGTAATTATATCAAAATGTATTTCTCTTTTCTAGTCTTTTTTTTAAAGATAGAAATACATTTTATTTATTTTTTATTATCTTTAAGTTTTTATTTCCATCACCTGGTGCTCATCGCGGCCAGCACACTCCTTAATCCCCATCCCTTTCACTCATCCTTCCCCCCAGCTCCCCTCTGGCAGTCATCAGTTTCTTCTACACTGTACTTAAGAGTCTGTTTCTTGGTTTGTCTCTCTCTTTTTTCCCTTTGCTTGTTTGTTTTGTTTCTTAGATCCCACACATGAGTGAAATCATATGGTATTTGTCTTTCTCTAATTTATTTCACTTAGCATTATACTCTCAAGCTTCATCCATATCCTTGCAAATAACAAGGTTTCATTCTTTTTCACAGCTTAGCAATATTCCATCGTACATATATACCACATCTTTTTTATCCATTCATCATTTGATGGACAATTGGGCTGCTTCTATAGTTCAGCTATTGTAAATAATGCTGCTATAAACATAAGGGTTTGTGTGTCCCTCTGAATTAGTGTTTTTGTATTCTTCGGGGTAAATACCCAGCAGTGAAATTACTAGATCATAGGGTACTTCTGTATTTAACATTTTGAGGAACCTTCATACTGTTTTCCAGGGTGGCTGCACCAGTTTGCATTCCCAGCAACAGTGCATGAGTGTTCCTTTTTCACCACATCCTTGCCAACACCTGTTGCTTTTATTTTGATTTTAACCCTTCTGACATGTGTGAGGTGATAGCTCATTGTAGGTTTTTAATTTTTTTAATTTTTTTTATTTGAGAGGCACACAGATAGTGACAGAGATAGTGAGAGAGAGCACAAGTGGGGAGGAGAGTGAGAAGCAGGCTCCTACCAAGCAGGGAGCCTGATGTGGGGCTCAATCTCAGGACCCCGGGATCATGACCTGAGCTGGAGGCAGATGTCTAACTGACTGAGCCACCCAGGCGCCCCAGCTCATTGTAGTTTTGATTTGCATTTCCCTGATAAATGATAATGAGCATCTTTTCATGTGTCTGTTGGCCATCTGTATGTCTTCTATGGGGAAATGTCTGTTCATGTCTTCTGCCCACTGTTTAATTGGGTTATTTGTTTTTTGCATGCTGAGTTTGATAATTTCTTTATATATTTTGGATACTAACCCTTTATCAACTGTGTCATTTGCAAATATCTTCTCCCATTCCATAGGTTTCCTTTCAATTTTGTTGATTGCTTCCTTCGCTCCGCAGAAGCTTTTTATTTTGATGTAGTCCCATTGGTTTATTTTTGCTTTTGTTTCCCTTGTCTCAGGAGATAATACCTAGAATACCGATGTCAAAGAAGTTACTGCCTGTGTAATCTTCTAGGCTTTTTATGGTTTCAGGTCTCACATTTAGGTCTTTAATCCATTTTGACTTTATTTTTGTGTATGGTGTAAGAAAATGGTCCAGTTTTATTCTTTTACATGTGACTGTCCAGTTTTCTCAACACCATTTGTTGAAGAGACTTTTTTCCATTTGGTATTCTTTCCTGCTTTGTTGAAGATTAATTGACCATGTAATTGTGGGTTTATTTCCAGATATTCTATTCTGTTCCATTGATCTCTGTGTCTATTTTTGTGTCAGTCCCATACTGTTTGTAATACCATAGTTTTGTAGTACTACTTGAAGTCTAAAATTGTGATGCCTCCAGCTTTGCTTTTTCTTTTTCAAGATTGCTTTGGCTTTTCGGGGTCTTTTGCAGTTCCATACAAATTTTTAGGATTGTTCTAGTTCTGCGAAAAATGCTGTTGGTATTTTGACAGGGATTGCATTAAATGTGTATATTACTTTGGGTAGTATACACATTTTAACAATGTTTTTCTTCTAATCCATGAGTATGAAATGTCTTTCCATTTCTTTGGGCCACCTTCAATCTCTTTCATCAGTGCTTTATAGTTTTCAGGGTATAGGTCTTTTACCTGTTTGGTTAGGTTTATTCCTAGGTATTGTATTATTTTGGATGCAATTGTAAATGGATTGTTTTCTTAATTTCTCTTTCTGCTGCTTCATTATTGGTTTATAGAAATGCAACAGATTTCTGTACATTTATTTTGTGTCCTGTCACTTTACTGAATTCGTTTATCAGGTCTAGCAGGTTTTTGGTGGAGTCTTTGGGTTTTCTATATGTAATATCACGTCATCTGCAAGTAGTGAAAGTTTTACTTCTTCCTTACCAGTTTGGATGCCTTTTATTTTCTTTTTGCTTTTTGATTGCTGTGGCTACCACTTTTTCCAGTGCTGTGTTGAATAAAAGTGGTGAGAGTGGACATCCTTGTCTTGTTCCTGACCTTAGAGGAAAGGCTCTCAGTTTTTTCGTATTGAGGGTGATGTTTGCAATGTATCTTTCATTATGGCCTTTATTATATTGAGTTATATTCCATCTAAACCTACTTTGTTCAGGGTTTTTATCATGAATGAATGTTGTACTTTGTCAAATGCTTTTTGTAGATCTACCCTTCCTCTTATTGATGTGATGTATCACATTAATTGATTTGTGAATATTGAACCAACTTTGCAACCCAGGAATAAATCCCACTTGATCATCGTGAATGATTTTTTAATGTATTGTTGGATTCACTTTGCTAGTATTTTTTTGAGAAGTTTTGCGTCTGTGTTCATCAGAGATATTGGCCTGTAGTTCTTTTGTTTTGGTATCTTCATCTGGCTTTGATATTGGGGTAATGCTGGCCTCATAAAACAAATTTGGTAGTCTTTCTTCCTTTTCTAGTTTTTGAAATAGTTTGAGAAGATAGGCATTAAGTCTTTTTCAAATGTTTGGTGGAATTTGCCGGTGAAACCATCTGGTCCTGGGTTTTGTTTGTTGGGAGTTTTTTGATTGCTGACTCAATTTCTTTGCTGCTAATCTGTCTGTTTAAATTTTTATATTTCTTCCTGTTTCATTCTGATAGGTTATATGTTTCTGGGAATTTATCCATTTCTTCTAGGTTGTCCGATTTGTTGGCATATAGGTTTTCATAATATTCTCTTATAATTGTTTGTATTTCTGTAGTGTTTGTTGTTATTTCTCCTTTTTTATTTGTGATCTGATTTATTTGTGTCCTTTCTCTATTTTGTTTGATAAGTCTGGTTAGAGGTTTATGGATTTTATGGATTTTTTCCCCTAAGAACCATCTCCTGGTTTCATTGATCTGTCCTATTGTTCTTTTAGTTTCTGTATCATTTATTTCTGCTCCAATCTTCATTATTTCCTTCCTATTGCCGGTTTTAGATTTTGTTTATCGTCTTTGTCTGGCTTCTTTGAGTGTCAGGTTAGGTTGTTTATTTGAGATTTTTCTTGCTTCTGGAGTTGGGCCTGGATTGCTATCTACTTCCCTCTTAGAACTGCTTTTGCTGCATCCCAAAGGTTTTAAACCATTGTATTTTCATTTTCATTTGTTTCCATGTACTTTTTTATTTCTTCTTTTATTTCCTGGTTGACCCATTCATTGTTTAATAGCATTTTATTTAACCTCCATGTATTTGTCATCTTTCCAGATTTTTTCTTGTGGTTGACTTCTAGTTTCATAGCGTTGTTGTCTAAAAAGATGCATGGTATGACTTTGATCTTCTTGAATTTGTTGAGGATTGTTTTGTGTCCCAGTATATGATCTATTGTGGAGGATGTTCCATGTGCACTTAAAAAGAATGTGTGTTCTGATGTTTTAGGATGAAATGTTCAGAATATATCTGTTAAATCTATCTGGTCCAGGGTCATTCAGAGCCATTGTTGATTTTCTGTTTAGATGGTTTGTTCATTGATGTAAATGGAGTATTAAAGTCCCCTACCATTATTGGATTATTATCAATTAGTTTCTTAATGTTTGTTACTAACAGTTTTATGTTTAGTGCTCCTATGTTGGGGGCATAAATACTTAAATTTTTATATTTTTATGTTGGATTGTCTCCTTTATTATAATATTCTTCTTTGCCACTTATTACAGCCTTTGTTTTAAAGTCTATTTTTCCAGTATAAGTATTGCCACTCTGGCTTTCTTTTAACATCCATTTACATGACAGATATTTCTCTATCCCCTCACTTTCAATCTGCTGGTGTCTTTAGGTCTAAAATGAGTCTTATAGGCAGCTTATAGATGGGTCTTGTTTTATAATCCATTCTGTCACCCTGTGTCTTCTAATTGGAGCATTTATTTCATTTACATCCAAAGTAATTATTGATAGATATGTATTTATTGCCATTTTATGACTTACTTTATGGTTGTTTCTGAAGATTTTCTCTGATCCTTTCTTGTCTTTCTCTCTTTCATGGTTTGCTGGTTTCCTTTAGTGATATATTTAGGTTTCTTTCTCTTTATTCCTTGCATATTGATTAGTGGTTACCATTAGGTTTGTTTATAACATCATATGTGTATAGCAGCCTATATTTAGTTAATGGTTGTTTAAATGTGAGCCCATACTTTACTTCTCCCCATGTTTTCCATATATGGTATCATATTTTGCATCCTTTTATTTGTAAGTTTCTTGACTGATTTTTACAGAAATAATCATTTTTACTGCTTTTGTGTTTCCTTCTTTCATAGTGTCATTTTTGGTCTTTCCTTACCACTCAAAGAGTCTCCTTTAGTATTTCTTGAAGGGCTACTTTAGTGCTCTGAACTCCTTTAATTTTGGGTTTTTTTTTTTTTTTTTTTTGTCTGGAAAACTCTTTATCTCTCCTATTCTGTATAATAGCCTTTCTGGATAGAGTATTCTTGGCTGCAGGTTTTTCTTGTTCAGCACTTTGTATCATGCCACTGCTTCTTGGCTTGGGAAGTTTCTGCTGAAAAATCAACTGATAGCCTTATGGGATTTCCCTTGTATATAACTGTCTTCTTTTGTATTGTTGCTTTTAGTATTTTTTCTGTATCACTTTATTTTACCATTTTAGTTACAATATGTCTTGATGTGGATCTGCTTTTATTGATTTTTTTTCTTTTTGGTGCGTCCTGGATCTGGATAACTGTTTCCTTCCCCAGATAAGGGAAGTTTACAGCTATTATTTCTTCAAATAAATTCTCTGCTCCCTTTTCTCACTCTTCTTCTGGGACTTCTATAATACCAATGTTACGGTGTTTGATGGAGTCACTGAGTTTCCTAAGTCTGTTCTCATTTTGCACAATTCCTTTTCTCTCTCTTGTTCAGCTTGATTACTTTCCATCACCCTGTCTTCAGGTCATTAATTTGTTCCTCTGCTTCTTCCAGCCTGCTGTTCCTTCCATCAAGTGTGTTTCTCACTTCATTTATTGAGACCTTTATCTCTTTTATGTTATTTCTTGTCTCTGTGTTAATGGTCTCACTGATGCCTTCCACTCTTTTCTCAAGTCCACTGAGTATCTTTATGATCATTACTTTAAATTTTCTATTTGACATGTTACTTGTATCTGTCTTGCTTAGATTTCTGGCTGTGGCTTTGTCCTGTTCTTTCATTTGGGACAAATTCCTCTGTCTTCTCATTTTGTCTACGTCCCTGTGCCTGCTTCTGTGTGTGAGGAAACTCAGCTATGTCTCTTGTTCTTGAGGGTAATGGCTTTTTGAAGAAGAGATCCTTTAGTGCCCTGCTGTGTAGTGTCCTCTGTTTTCCAGGGCCTGGTGCTTCTGGGAGTGTCTCCAATGTGTGCTTCTTGTGCTCTGCTCTTGTGTCCTGGATGCTTTATCCTTCATGCCAGTCATCTTCAGATGCTCTTTGCCTATTGTGGGCAGTTTTTGTCCCTGGCCTGAATGTGGTGCATTTTAACAAGGTGTATTCTTGAGAAATGAGACCTGTTACTACTGCCACCAGAACAAAGGCCTTGAAAAACTCCTGGGTCAGGAGACATGGTATTGGCAGGGGTTTGGGCTAATTGTTTGGGACAAAGGGCTTGCCATGCTGGGACTGAGGTAAGTATGACTGGGAAGAGAAGTTCTTCCACAGTATGGTGGGGTGGGGCTTGGTGTAAGTACGTTGGTATGCGTTGGTACTGTGCTGGTTCCTACAAGTGGCCTTGTGCTTATGTTGAGAGGCAGGGGAAGGAAATGGCACTTTCCATTTCTTTATTCCTGGAGGGGTCTCTCTGGAATGCTGCCTCACTGGGACACACTCTGAGATGAGCAACTAACACCACCACCTCCCCCCACCACCGCATGCTCTAGACGCTCTTCACATCTCTGTTTCCATGCTGTATGTCCGAGGGCTATTTGCCCTGCCTTTTCTCCAAGAGTAGCCCCAATGTCCTCTAAGTTCTCCCAGAGGCAAGCCCGATGATCTTTAAAACTCCAGGTTTTCAGCCCCACTCGTTTCAAGAAGTCGTGAAATTTGGCCCCTCTCACATTCTAAGCCAATAGCCATTGGTATTTGCCTTCCCTGTGTGGGCTCCCCTGTGTGCTAGTCTCTCTCTTTTCTCTGCAACCACAGCTCCCTCTGCACTGCAGCAGCCATGACCCATTTCTCTCCCAAGGTGCATTTCCGTACTTCCTACCTTCTTCAATGTGGCCTCTTCTCTACTTTTAGTTGTGGAGTTTGTTATGTCAGTCTTAAGATCAATTTCTGGCATAAGGATAATATGATAGTTATCTAGTTGTATTTGTGGGATGAGGTGGGCCATGGAGGGTCCTTCTACTCTGTTGCGGTTTTCCCCTCCCTATCTATTCTATGCTTGGATGTTTGGGTTGCTTCCAGTTTAGAATATTATAAAACATGCTGCTTTAGACATTTTGATATATGTATTTTGGATCTAAATATACAAGAATCTTTTTAGAGCATATATATCTTAGAGTAGAAATAATGGGTTACTGAATATGACATCCTCAGCTTGAGTTTTAAATGTCAAAATGTTTCTTGAAGTGGTTTTTTCAGTTTACAATCTCATTAGAAGTATTTTAAAACTATCATTATTCAACAACTTCCTCAATGCTTGGTAATGTCTGAGTTTTTAATTTTAGCCAGTTTAGTGGTAATGCTATCACTTTGTGGTTTTTATTTGTATACCGTGATTATTAATGAGATTTTACACCTTTTCATATATTAGGTTTTGAAATCAACCTTTTTGTTAGATTTATTCTGAATTGTTCAACATTCTTTCATGTTATTATAAGTGGTATCATTTAATTTTATTTTCTAACTTTCTTTTGCTGATTCATAGAAATTCAGTTGATTTTGTGTATTGATTTTACATCAAGAAAATTCCTAGAGTCTCCTCTTCTAATAATTTATCACTAGATTATTTTGTATCTTAAAAACATACAGTTATATCATCTCAGAAAAATGACTGCTTACTTTCCTTCATTTAATCCTTATATATTTTGTTTCTTTTTCTTGCCTTATTGTGTTGGCTGTGATCTTTAGTACAATACTTAGTTGTAGAGATAATGAGTATCCTCATTTTTTTTTTCCTGGCCTCAAAAGGGAAAGCATTTGAACATTGAATGTGATAGTTTCTATAGCTTGGGGATAGATAACCTATGTCTAATTTTTTAAAAAATCCTTTCAATTCCTAGATTGCTAAGATTTTTTTAAGTATAAATGGGTAGTTAAATTGTATCAACTTGTGTGTGTGTATGTGCCTGTGTGTGTGTGTGTGTGTGTGAGAGAGAGAGAGATGTGTGGCATTGGTCTCAACATCCAAACCAAATTTTTGGTGAGGGTCTATCCTGTCTCCCTCTAGAATGCCCAGAACACTCTTAGATATTTTCTCTGAGTATGGAATTTCATTTTTATAAGTGTTTTCTTTTATCATAATGAAGATATTATTCTACTGTCTTTTGGCTTCCAGGGTTGCTATTGGGATGTCAGATGTACATCTAATTATTGTTCTGTTGAATATAATTTCTCTTTGTATTTTTTTATGTCTGCTGTTAAGCTCTTTATCTTATCTTCAGTGTTCTGTAGTTTCACTATCTTGTTTCTAAGTGTTTGTTCCTTTATTCCTTTTTTCCATGTCATACAGTTTGAGATATGAATGGCTTCTTGAACCTGTTTCTCTTATAACTTATAGAAAACTCCCTGTCACTTTTCTTTGCATATGTTCTCTTTCCCATTCTCTCTATACTCTTTTTGAACTCCCATCAAATATATTAGGCTTTCTCATTCTGTCATCCCATGACTCTTAAGTCTATTCTATATTTTCCATTTTTTTCCCTCTCTGTGCTACACTCTATAATTTCATCTGACCAATATTCCCCTTTACTTATTTTCTCTTCACCTGTTTCTTATCTGCTGTTACACTCATTTATGGTGTTTTTAACTTCAGTTATTGAGTATTTTTACTTCTAGAAATTATAGTTGTACTTTATAAGATCTCTTAGGATGTATTTTTACAATTCTCTGCATATATTTTCAAGCTTCATTTTTATTAGTTTAACATTGATAGCTGTTTTATAGTCTGTGCCTAATAATTCCAATTTTAATTTTTTTTGTCATTTGCCCTTTTCTATTTTTCTTGTTCTGATGCCATTTCCCATTATATACTTGAATTTTTAAAATCTGAAGTGCTTATTGTCTTTGAAAATAATGATTTATCAATATTATTTGAGACTGAGGATAAAAGTGGCTCCTTCCATAGGTTATTTGAGTTTGCTTTAGCCAAACACCTAAGAAAATTACCTTCATGACCACCCTAAATTGAATTCTTGGCATTAGATTTTTTTGGATTACTTAATTGATGTGAAGTTAGTCTATAAATCCAAGTGAGAATAATGTTTTGCTTTTTCTCAATGTCATTTTTCTCCCAACTCTACTTAGTGCTCGGGCCACTTTAATTCAGCCCCTTGAGAGTGAAGGAGGGCTGGGTGGGTTTACTTTTGGCTTACTCTTATTTTGAGGGTGTGAGCCTTAGGGAATCTAGTTTAATTTGGAGAAACTCACCTTTTTAGAAAATGCCCGTAGGCCAAGAGAAATTTTAGTGCTCTGCTTCCCTCTCTGGGTTTCTGTTTTCTCTGATATTTTGAACTGATTTTTTTTACTATCTTATCAGATCTTTGATAATTTTAAGAAGTTACTTAAAAAATATCCAGCATCATTTGTGATTATTTTCAGTGGGAGGATTCATCCAAATAATTTAGCCTTCCATATTCTCAGAAAGTGAAGTTTCAAGCCTATTTTTTAAAAAGAGACTCTTATTCGAGCTACCAATTCAGGCGGTGAATAACAAACCTTGCTCTTCGACATGGGAGAAAGTCCAGAACCAAGGACAGAGGATATAGATCAGAGCCTCTCATTTTAAGACCCCAGTTCCCAGCTGGTAGGACCCATCAATCCTCATAAGTTGTGGTTATCCCTGTTTCCTTCATTTTAAAGATGAGTAAACTGAGGCATAGATAAGTAAGTTGCTTATCATCACACGATTTTTTTTTTTTTGAGCTGTAACTCAAAGCCAGATTTCTCTGGACCATAACCTACATTTTCATTCATATATATATTTCCTCTTACCAGATTCAAAATTATTCTAACTTCCCTTTTGATTGTGCCACTCTGCTTTGGCCTTTGGCCTTTTGTGAATTATTTCCACATAGCCCCTATAGGCATGGGCTAGTGTTCCTGGATATGCCTCAGCTCTCTGCCTCTGGCTCCAGAAATTTGAGTCATAACCATTAAGAAAGTTTATGTATGCCAAATGTTACAAAGACAATACCTAGCTCTACATTGTACCAGATTTACTGACCTAAACTCTCTGTAACTAACAAGTCTATTAAGAATCTTCCTTGGTATAAAACACATACATATCATCATAGAAAATCAAAATAGGTAAATGAGCAAAACCAAGAAAATAGAGGATACCTGTAATCATACCCAGTCAAAGACAATCACTTGGAAACCCTTCCAAACTCTATGCATATGCACACACTCTGTATTTACATTTATATTCTAGAGGGGAATCATGCCACACATTCTGTTTTATAGCTAGGTGTAGGTTGCATGGTATCACATGCCTTAATAATTACTGCATGTTGAGTAGAGAACAGTGTAGATTGATAGCAAAGCCAGAAAACAACAGGAAATCAGGCCAGAAGCCTTTTCTAAGATATTGCAAGCTTTGCTTTGGGGGAAAAAAGTGTATAGTATGACTTAATTTCCTATTTTCTAATATTATGCAGCAAATCATTACTTACTTAGGGAACATCACTGTAAAGAGAGCACTTGTTCTCTCTGAGGCAGATATAGTTATGATGGTTAACACAGAAAGCACTGTCCCATGTGGTTAAGGGCTATTGTGATTTTATTCCTGTTGATCTATTTCTTCTTAGTAGTTATTTCAAAGCATATAACATTGAAAGTGAGAACCATAATGTCCAAATGTAAAGATATTTGCATGGAGGTGACATTTCAGCATAATACTTGAAAGTCCTGGAAAAGTAGTCTTTATTTCCATTAAACTTCTGAAAACCAGAAAATGTTGAAGGGCAAAGTTACCCATCCCAAGGGTGGAGGTGATTTTAGAGGATGAGATCTGATTGTTACAAAGAGGTTAGTATGTTTCTAATCAAGGGATTTTAAACAACCATGAAGACCTTAGAATAAAAATTTTCCAACAGTGGGTCAAGTCAAACTATAATATTCTCCTTATATTTTAGTGAACTGCACTATAGATTTTAAAGCCCTTGCTTGTGCACAGTTTTTTCTAGTCCTATATACCCAACTTACAATAAGTCACTGAATCTTTCTGAGACTGTTTCATTACCTGAAAAATTAGTACTTTAAGTTGTTTCCAGTTGCGTTATTATTGAATATTGAATACATCTTGATGTTTTTGACCAAGCATTCCTGTGGTAGAGATTCCTAAAAAGGAAAAATTTATATCAAAGGTATACATATATAGAATTTTGACAAATAGTTACCAGATTATCCTCCAGTTTACATTCTTACCAAGAATGTATGACAGACCACACTTTTTGACATTTAATATTTTTTCTAGCTTTATTGAGATATATTTGGCACATAATAATATTATTAACAGCTATATTTTTTAATCAGATGGGTTCAAATATAAAATACTACTTTTTTACTGAGGTCTACTCAGTATATAACATTATTTAAGTTTCACGTGTACAACTTTATAATTTGACATACATATTCAGTACAAAGTGATCACCACAAAAGGTCTAGTAATGATCCATTATTTTTATTTATGTTTCAGTCATTACTTGTGGGTTTGAACACATTTCTCATATGTTTATAGTTCATTTATATTCATTTTTTTATAAACTGAGTTTGTATCTTTTGACTCTTTTTCTATTGTGTTATTCTTATTGATTTATAAGTGCCCTTTAGCAATGTGTATAATATACATGTTTTGTTTATTTAGGAACATGCATCACTAGGCCTAGAATTTTTTTCCTCTTTTTTTCTCTCTTCTGCTTTTCTTGACTGTGAACTGGAAAACCTTTAATCTTTTTCTAAACTATGATGCAGTTTTCATAACTTTAGAATTACTTATCCTTTGAAAGTTGGTACAGTGTAGCCATTTGTCCTGATTTGCCTGAAACAGTTCCTCTGTCTCATATTGTCCCAGCTTAATTATTAATTACACTGTCTCTCACTCTCCAAAGTGCCTGGTTTAGGCGATAAATTATATGGCTCCCCTGGGATGAGCTCACTTAAAACAAGTAGTTGAGCCTTAGGCATTTGCGGTGCAAGATCTTACACAACTTTTTCAGTTTGTCAAACAGTTGTTATATATTTAGATTTTTAAATGTAATTTATTTTTGAGCCAATTGGAAAGTTTATTTATTTTTCTAAAAAACCATCCATTTCACTTAGCTTTTGAAATTTATTGGTACACAATTGCATGGCCATCTGCTTTCAAGTATCATTTTGGCTGCTCCTGCATAAATAGTGTAAATAGGTCTCTTTTCTGTTTCCTAAAATTAAGTATGTCTCTTCCTTTTTGCCAGATAACCATCTATTTTATCGATCTTTTCATTTAGCATATGGCATTTAATGTATTTTTGTTTCCTTATTTGTACACCTCTGCTTTCTTTGAACTTACTTTCTTTTCCTAGCTTTTTAAATTAAATTTTCAGTTATCATTCTCTCTTATTTTCTATGAAATACCATATAAACTATAAATTGTGAGCTGTGTACCACTTTGGCCACATCTCTTAGATTTTAAGGTGGATACTCTTATTGTCTCATCTCTAATTAGTTTGTAATTTCAGTTTTGATTCTACAAAGCTATGTCAGAATATATATACTATATTATTTAAAATTTCCTGATAGCATTCCATTGTAATGACACACCATACTTTCTTTAATCAGTCACCTAATTTTGGAAGTTTATCCATTTGCCGATTTTTCACTATAATGATATAACAATGAACATATTTTTTTCACTAGTTCATTTCTTTCTCTTTTTTCATTTATTTCTTGAGAATAACATTTTAGGCATGGAATTTTGGTCATTGGCTGGTAGTCCTTTGACACTTTTCAAAAATACCCATTAGAAAGATGACATCATTGGGGTGCCTGGGCAGCTCAGTCAGTTAAGCATCTGCCTTCCACTCAGGTCATGATCCCGGGACCCTGGGATCAAGCCCCATGTCAGGCTCTCTGGGTGGGGGGGGCAGCCTGCTTCTCCCTCTGCCTCTGCCTGCTGCTCCCCGTTTGTGCTCTCTCCTTCTCTCTCTGTCAAATAACTAAATAAAATCTTACAGAAAAAAAAAGAAAGATGACATCAATTTTCAAACTCTCATCAGTGCTGCATGAGAAAGCACGTTTCCTCACATCTACAACACTGAGAATTACTGGTTTTCAGCTTTAACAAAATGAGTTTGAATTTCTTATACAGAGGCTAAGGTATGGCCACCCCTATGGAGTTACCACTGCCTTCAAGGCTGACAAAATTAGGAGAGGGAGGAATGACATTATGGGACCACAATGTCAGATCTGGAAGGTACCTGAAAAATTATTGCACTTAGCTTCCTCATTTTTACATATTACAAAATTGAACCAGTTTTTTAATGTTTTAAAATTTTTTTCTGTATTAAACATTTTTTTCAAGTAAATATTCTTTTTTTCTTAATATTTTTTTTGAGACAGAGCACGAGCATGGGTAGGGGCAGTGGCAGGGGGGTAGGGGCTGAGGCAGAGGGGGAGGGAGAAGCAGGCTCCCAGCTGAGCAGGGAGCCCGATGCAGGGCTCGATCCCAGGACCTGGAGATCATGACCCAGGCTGAAGGCAGTTGCTTAACTGACCGAGCCACCCGGGCGCCCCTCAAGTAAATATTCTCAAAACATCATTAATGAATGCTTATTATACTAGCTGTCTTACTTATTTTTGTAAATAAAGTAAAGAATGACATACGTATACATCCTGTAATCATCAACACGTACTTATTGAGTACTAACTAGGTAAAACATGTAAGTGCTTAGATAGAGGTTTATGGTTAAAGATGGTTATTTAAATGCTACATTTGGAACCCCCAGGGAAATATTTGTATTTATTGTTAATAGAAAATAATCAGGATTTTAGCAGCAAAAACCTTTCTGTTTACTAGCTTTCCCAGAAGAATCTGGTAGCTTTCCTAAAATCCATCATCTTAGCCATATGAGATACTGAGGCAAATTTAGCAATAGACCCTACGCCCCACTCCTACTTCCCCCAAACTGTGGTCAGTTGGTTTATCATGCCAAGTAAGTCAGGTATTCAATGACATTCTGTCATCAGTCCACTTGTTCCTTTATCAAATAGGTCTTAGTGCCACGCCCTGCTGTACTCTTTTGAAGAAGAATGTTAAATATATTGTGGCTTTGTGGAGAGAGTCACACACACGTAAACACTACTTTCAGTGGGATAAGAAACACTGTCTCATACATGTTTGTGTGAGGTGCTATGGAACACTTTCAACTACCTGGGAAAATTCAGGTGCTTCACAGAGGCAGTCAGAAGGACTAATGCACGCAAAATCGTGGTGATATGGAGGTATGTGTCCTCTGTAGGGAACTGTGCGCCTTTCCACTGCCTGGTGATCAGGAAATGGAGGAGAAATGCAGGCTGGGCAATGTGTTAGGTTTGCAATACCTTGAGATTACCAAAGGCGGACGAAACTATGCCCCAGAGCTTTAGAGCAAAGCAAAAAAGGTTTGGGAGTTATCAACATGTGTTTGCAGTTTAACACCTTAACCAAGAGAGGGTGTGTTGACTGAGAGAGAATGGGATTGAATCAAAACTCTGGAACCACCCATGTCAAGGATCAAGCAGAACAGAAATGTTATCTGTGGGTGAGTCCTAGGAAAGAACCATGATGAGAGGTGTGGTCCAACCAGTAGAAAGGTCAGTTCACCTTAGGTCTACAAATAGCCATTGGATTTGGCCGTTAGGAGATTATTTCAGTGACAGAGGGGTGGAAACCAGATGGCAAAACAGTTCCGAGTAGACAGTTTAGAGGGAGCCTGTGTGGATAATCCTTTTGAGAAGTATGCAGATGAAGCAAGAAGGAGGAAGACGGGACACAGCTTGCAAGGGAGAAGCAAGGAACGTGAAAGAGGGAAAAGCGGTGATGAAGCAGTGCAGCAGGGAGACAGGATTTGGGGAGCCTGAGAACCCTGTGAACAAACTTAGGAAACACCCCCTCAATGTTAGCCAGGACCCCAAGTTAATGGAAACACCAGAATTGCTGGGAAAGAACATTTGGACGACTTCTCAGATTGAGTTTTGAAACAGTCTTCAGAAGGAGGAAAAGCACCTTCACCTTAATAGAACATTACTTTAAAGCCCAGTTCAGGGACACCTGGGTGGCTCAGTCAATTAAGTGGCTGCCTTCGGCTGGGGTCATGATCCCAGGGTCCTGGGATCGAGTTCTGCATCAGGCTCTTTGTTCAGCAGGGAGCCTGCTTCTCCCTCTGCCTGCTGCTCCCCCTGCTTGTGCTCTCTCTCTCTGACAAATAAATAAATAAAATCTTAACAACAACAACAACAAAAAAAGCCCAGTTCAGTATGCTGATGGCTACGAATAATTGGCATTAAAAAAACTATGTTCTCTGCATCCTAGCCAAAGCAGTCGGTAATTCATCTGTTAAGTTGGTGGTCAACTTTGGGTACTGGTACAAATGTTATGATCGAGCAAAGGGAAGTTATTACTCTTAAAACTCTCCCCAGAAAAGGATTCATTTATATTTGTGATCTTGAAGGATTGAGCTCATTTACAATTTTTAACTAACAGCCATTTCCAAAAAATTCTATGAAAAATGAGATCTCTTGATGATTTCTTTACTTACCGGTAAAGACTTCTAGTATGTGCTATGGTGCAAATGTCTTAAAACTGTTTTGCTTAAAATGATGTTTTTAGTTCCTTCATGAAAGGTGCTGGCAAAGCTTCCCGATATCAAAATCTCTATGCTTAGTGCTCTTTTTACATGACCCTAAGAGTTAAACTGCTGCACTGAGGGATTTTTCTTTAAAATTAATTTAACTGAAAATCTCTTCGAATTGTATTGTTGGCTTTGGTGCAGGGCATGAAATAATTTTCCTTCGTACCCCACCATTCCTCGAAGGTCAGACTTTGAATTGGGCTGTTACTGTCTTGCTGCAGAATTTCTAAGCTACGTTAATTTTGGGTCTGCCGTTGATGGATGGAGCAGTTTGAATTCTGACATGTAGCAGGCTGACTTGAACGACCTGCAGAGGCAGATGTCAGTCTGTTATTTTATGCCAGTTTGTCAGGAAGGAAAAACAACGCCTGTTCAGGCTGTTCTCTTCTGGGTTTCCTACGTGGAAGTGTGCAAATGGGTACTACACTTAATATAGGTCATGGGGGCGGGATGTATGTGGTATTTATATAATACATATAATATATTGATGTGTAAAGGAACACACAAATGATGTGTGCCGGATGTTTTTATATGCCATAGATTTTGGTATTATAAATATTTCCTGTGGGTGTAAACAGAAGTGTATATCTTTGAACATATGGACCCACAAAATTGCTTTAGGTATAAGTGTATCCGTTGATCATAACTCATTCATCTTTCTGTGGATGTGTTTTCTTTCCATTGAGATCATTGGATATGCATCAAAATGGCATAGGTAGAAAGAGAGCATATATGGATCCCAGACCGTTAGGAAAGCAGCACTATGGAGTTGAAGGTGGGAGGCTGGCAAGGAGGGAGCGGGAAACCAGAAAACATGCAGAAAGGCCCTGTCCATATCCTGGCAAAGGACCAAGCATAGGGTAGGAATAGTCTGATGAACCATCTAATAACATGAAAGTAAATGGGGTCTCATTGGGAGTCAGAGCTGCTTTCGTGAGCGAGTTGAAATTACCCTGAGTTCATGAGGCCCCGTGACTATGGCCATGCACTCCCAAGGACCACCTTCCCTCCTTACGCAGTTTCTTGACAAAGAAGAACAAGTAGGGAGGAAGGGTTCTAGGAACTGCCCAAATCCAATGTTTTCTGAAGAGAGGAGTTGGAGGAAGAAGATGTGGACTAGGCCTCTCCATTCCCAGCCCCAAACTAGTTTTACCTGCTTCGTTTATATCTGGAGATTTTGCAGAGACGAATTTGCAGAGACTGAGTTGTGTTTGTTTATTAATTTTAATTTTTATGATTATGCATATAGTTTTTAAAAGTCATATAATACTAAAAGCCTTAAAATACAAGTAGCAATTCCCCAAACCACCTCCCATCCCTAATCCTAGTCCCCAAAGGGAGCTACTTTCCATTCATTTATCTGTCTCTTCTGGTATTTATATACTTCTAAATAAATTCCTTAATTTATCCATGTTAGTCCTGATCTAGGCTTCTATTTTAGTGGATGAGGATTCAGCTCTCCTATACATCATCCCCCGCTTCCCCTCTCCTCTCCTCCCTAAATTAGTATTCAGGTTTACATCTTTATGCTGAGTAGACATGTTCTGTAGTTATATTACTTTTATTACACAACATTTTTGCACTTGCTTAATTTAAAAAAATCTTCACAGTGATTCTTTCCATATGCTCTAATACTGTCCCATTTAAGTGTTCCATCTAGTCCTATCCATCAGATAATGTATCATTTGCATCTGTCAGGAGCTCGCCATACTTTCAGTTAAGTGTGGGCAGCTCCTCTCTAGGCCTGCTCCACGGCTACTCTCTTCTGTTCTCCAACCTTTATTGTCTTCTGGAGAGTACCATTTCCCTCTTGCCTGTTTTTTGTCACTTTTCCTGGATTTTGTGCCTTCTGTTCTCGATTTACTCCTTCATTTGGTTAGGGCGCTTTACTGGTAGCATCCTCAGAAAACATAGTGAGAGGTAGATGCTTTGAGAACTTAAATATCTGAAAATACCTTAATCCTACCTTCGAGAACTTAAATACCTGAAAATATCTGTATTCCTTTTTCAAACTTGATCACTATTTTGGGTGTAGAATCCTAGTTTTAAAATAATTTTATCTCGGATTGTTTAAGGCACTGCCCCTCTGTCTTCTAGCTTCTGCTGCTGCCATAGAGAGGATGGATGCCATTCTGGTTCCCGTTGCTTTTTATGACCTGTTATTCCCCTTCTGGAAACATCTAGAATCTTCTCTGTGTTTCTAGTCTTGTAGTTTCACAAAGATGTGCCTTAATGTGTGTCTTTCTGCATTCATTGAGCAGGGTACCTGTTTGGAACCCCTTAATATATGAAGGTTTTGGGTCTTTTAGTCCTGGGGAAATTTCTTGAAATGTTTCTCTGATAATTTTTTAGCTCTGTTTTCTTTTTTCTCTCCTTTGGAAACATTAATCAGAAATTAGGCCCTCGTGGATGTATTCTGTAATTTTATTATCTTTTCTCTTCTGTTTTCATTTTACCTTTAAGAAAATTTCCTCTGTTGTATTTTCTTGCCATCTGATTGGATTTTTTAAGAATTCTCCTAATGTGGCATTCTGGTTTTTTAATTGTTCATATCTACATAGCAATCTGTTTTTGTTTCATGGACACAGTACTTTCTCTTATCTTCCTGAGGGCATTATTTCTTTGTAAAGCTTTTCTTTTGTCCCCTGTATTATTTCTGCTTTCTTGGAGTTCTTTTTCAGCAGTTTATTTCACTTCTTGCCATCCAGTTTCCCCAAATGTGTTCTGTTCTTTGACTTCCTGGGTTCAAGAGTGTCGGGTTTGTCTAGTGTAGAGAGGGGCAGGGAACAAGTGTTTTTGTTGGGGGACCCCCAAGTGGTAGATCTCTTTTTGAGTGCTGCTTGGTTTCTCTAGAGAAACCTCTAATCCTTGCCTAGAGGATCTAATCCTGGCTGGAAGAAATCTGGAAGCCTGGCAGGGAATATCTCCTGGGAGCAAAACTGTTCAGCTTGCAAACTTTTACTTCATGTTTCTGTTTCATACTTGGGCCCAGGATGTCTGAGTCTAGAGCCACTTCAGCTTAAATACTCTCTGAAAAATAAACTTTCATCTTCCGCAGAAATGAAGCAAGAGTGATCTCCTGGTTTGCAGGATGGAGGAGGGAATAGAGGGCTCTCAATGCTCCTTCCACAAGCTTGCAACCAGTCCTCCTATTTTTCGCCTTTTTAGAATTCTGCAGGGAGGCTCAGCTTTCTTCTCATCCCTCTACAGAAGCTTGTTTCAGTTGCATCTGCTCTGCTAAGGCAATTCTTACTCTTCCCGTGGCGTACTTTCTTTCAAAGCTTTGTTGACATTTCTCATCCACTGTCATCTTCTTATCCATTTTCCTTGTTCTTGTAAGTTTATGCCTTTTTTATTCTTTGATTATTATTTTTTTTATTTTCATTACTTTTGTAGGATTGGGAGAGGAAGCAGAGATAAACACACGTTCAATCTACCATGTTTAACTAGAAGTCTATGAGGTTTTACTTTTCTAAATACAACCCAGTAACGTGACATGTTTCTGTTTTAATATTAACCTTCATGAAAGGATATGATTAAACCACCCTGCTCTCCAGAACATACCAATGAAGAACTCTTCAATGACTATTGAGTCTCATGGGGCTGGTATAAACCCCGGTTTAGAAGATTCTTGGTTTGAAATTCTCTATTTGTGGACAAGTGGATTTATCTTCTCCAAAACACATTAGTGTCTTTTCTTGCATAAATAACAATGGAAAACTCAAGAAGGAAAAAAAAAATTCCACTGCAATATATCTGAGCAGGGGATCTGGTATTTGCAGATTCAGCCAAGATTATAGCCTGAAATGCCACTGTGAACTCGATGAGGCTACTGATAAAGGTTCTAAAATGTTCTATAGTAGGTTCTTAGATGTGAAGAAGGGGGAAGTGAAGGAATAAAAGACATAAAAGAATATTACTCTGCCAACTCCCTGCAAAGGACCATTATTAATTATTACACGGCCCTTTTCCTGCATGGCTTCTTTTGAGTAGATCACAAGCTCACCTATTTCTGTGCCTGAAAATCTGACAAATTGCTAATACACAACTCTTCTTTCTTTTTTTATTTTTGCTTCCTTTTCCTCTTTTCAACAGGACCCAGTGAAGCCTTGGTAGATTTCGTCAAAGTTAAAGCCCATACCCCAAACCTACTTTTAGATGGCTTCATTTTTAGACTAGTGTTTTGGAACACAGATATAAAGAGTCCATTTAGGAGAAATAAACTGGGTTCCTACTTCATTCATTCATTCAATGAACATTTGTTGAATGTCTGCTATGGATCTGACACTGTGCTTTGTGGTAGTGTCATAGGGTTGAATAAATCATTGAAACCTGTTCTCAGAGACAGAGAGTTGAGTGAGAAACACAGATGTTTAACCAGATAAAACACAATGCAGCAGGTGCTATAACATGTTTATTTATGTAACAAACATTGATTATTAAAGGCTTTTATGTTTAAGATATATTAGATGCTAATATACAAAATAGAACTCTTCAAAGGGCTATAGCCTTTTGAAGTCTTTGGAAGGACTGAGGGAAAGAGTATAAATAAAAGCCTTCACACCATATATCAAGATATTGGAAAGTCACAAGTAAAATTCAACCTGTTAAGTAAGATATTTGCAATTTTCAATGCCTACCTGGTCTGATTCCATTCTTGACTCTTGACAGTCCATTATGGACAAAGCAATCAGCCCTTCCACTATATATCAGGTTAAATCAGTTACCTTCCTAAAGTAAAATCAATCCCCTACTAATTTTCCTTTTTGAGAAAAGTCAAAATCACACTGTCATTGAGCATCCTTATCCATGTACTTTACGTCGTATTCGTGATTGTTTCCATAGAATAAAATTCTCTATGATCACTTTATCATTCTTGAAGAGTATTGGTACCCTGCCCTTAGGATGTAGTGTATAAGTTTATACTCCCATTAACAGTGTATGTGAAGGTTATTTCCCTTGTACCCTACCTGACACTGGGAATTTTAAGTTCTTAAAAAATATTTATCAATTTGACTGGTAAGAAGGACATATCATTGCTTTATTTTCGGGCCTCTATCAACCAAAGAAGCTGAAAACGATTCCATATGTATTCTAAGTCTTTTATTAGCATTCTTTAATGAATTGCCTTAGCCAGTTCTTGTTTCTATTAGGGTATTCACCATTTCATACTCTGTTTAAGCACTGCTTATATATTGCAAATTTTTGTCCTTCGGGCTAAATACATGGTTTGTTTTTCAATTTGTTTGCGTAGTTTCTTTTAATGTAAATGTTTTGCATCCTAGGCTAATCTGTAAATCTGTGATTTGATGAACTCTTCTGTTTCTCATTCTAAATCATGATATATTTTAAACATTTAGAAATACCCCATTAGATACCCGTGCACACACCACCCAGTTTTAAAACACACACACACACACACACACACACACACACACACACACGTGTGCGCGCGTGCTTTAACCTATCTTTTTGCTTTGACATATCTTTGTAAAGACAGAAGATAGGGCTTTAACTTCATTTCCTCCCCTAATAGCTACTGATCTCCATGTATTTGTTTTTTAGTGGCCACTTTTCCTATTGATTTGAAATGCCACATTAAGTGATACAAGTTCTTTTATATATTCAGATATATTTCTTCATGTTATTTTGTTCCATTAATCTACCTTTTTAAAACCAGAAAATCATTGTTTTAACTACATAGTTGTATGCAGTTGGGTAGACCAACTCTTCCTTATTCACTTTTTCCCCAAAATTTCTAGCTAATCTCCTATTTTTATTTTTTAATGAGCTTTAGAATCATTTCATTATATTCTACCCCTACCCCAAAGAACCTTGGGACTTTCAGTGTAATTGTGTCAGACAATTACACTGAAATTATTTTATAGATTAGTTCAGCTGAAGTTAGTAGCTTTATAGTTGTATATCCTTCCATGTAGCTACAAATATGACTTTGTGTCTGTACCTATTTAAACCTTCCTTTATGTTTCACTGTAAAATGTTGCAGTTTTCACCATATGGTACCATGTAATTTTTATTAAATATATTCTTAATAATTATATCTTCTAATTCCCATTGTGAATGGGATATTACCATTGCTTTTCCTAACTGATTTTTGCTGGCATATAGGAAAGCTATTGATTTTTTCAAAATTTTACTGAATTTTACAATTTGCCACTTATTTGAATAGATTTAGTTTTCATAGTTTTTTAGTTGATTCTCGTAAATTTATCAGGTGACAGTTAAATCATTAGCAAACAATGATACTTTTGCCTCTTTCTTTCTAATATGCTTACTTCCTAGTTATTTTCTTATCTTATTGCTTTGGCTTGAGCTTTCAAAAAAAAGGTTGAATATTAGTAATAATGACAATAAGAGCAGGCAAGCTTGTCTTATATTTGTTTCCAGGGTTTTGCCATTAAGTTTGATATTAGCTGTTAGTTTCCAATAGATATATTTTATTATGTTGAGGGTATTCTCTCTTTCAGCTTATTGTAATAAGTTCAGTGTGAAGATAATGAATTTGAGGAGTCTGGGAATATCTAATTGGATATATCAAGCTAATGAAAGAGATATGGTCAGGCTTTCCATTATTGTATCTGAGAATTGAAATTATGAGAGTTGAAGTGAAGTTAAAGGGACAGATAAGCTCTTCCATGGAAAGTATGTAAAAATGGTAAAGAAAAATCAAATAGGATGAAGAGTGAAAATAGCTACTCAATTTCATTATCTGAAGCCATTGATGATGATAAGAGGGAATTACTAATCCTATTGAGAACACATGAGTACTGTATATCATAAGGGCAGAAGACAAATTACAAGGGAATCCAAAAATACATATCTGGGAAATGGAGATGCCAATATAAACAACTGTTTCAAGTAGTTTTATGGTAGAGGAGATATGCTAATAGATTTAGCAGTAGGAAGAGGCAGAGAAAGAGATAGACATTGTTGACAAAAGGGGGAAAATGTTTAAGACAAAGAGAGGGGGAATAGTTGGGTGGATATGGATGGTAGCAGAAGTAGATGTCCAGTGGTCAGTAGGATACAGTCCAGGTCACAGAGTGAGAGGTTAGTTTTAGAATGGAGGACTATCCTTCTGATGTGAAAGGAAAGGAAAGGTCATTCTGTTTCCAGCCCCCCTCCCCCATTGTAAGCTTGTCACAGCCCTCGGACATGAGCTCCCCTTGCACAATTTAACAGAACACTGAGTCACACTTATGTTCACATGTGTGTGTAAGAGAGAGAGGAAGAGAGAGAGAAGTTCCACTTTTTAGTCCGAAAACCTGAGTAGCATGCAGCTCCCTGTACCTCTGGCAGAAAGTTGATTTGTAATTGCCAAACAGCTGAACATTTCATTTATCCAGCGGCTTCTACTGGCTTTCAGAAAGAAGGCGTATCAGTGCATGATGTCGTAGTTTGCTAGAGTACAACATGGGCCTATTAACAGTAGTAAAATTCCTTGGAAACTCTTTACCTTCTCTTTATAATTGTACCAGAGAAAGAGCTTTGCCTGATTTTTTTTTTAAAGTGAGAAAACTTTGACAAGATTCCACTAGAATGAAACACTATAATTTACAAATTTGAATTTTCTCCTTCACCTCTTCTTCCTCCACTCACCATCTCAAATTTTTGCTTTTCTGGTGGAATTGATCCTTAATGAAATCACTGAATATATCTTAAAAATAAAAGTTCTAAGATGTTACTAAGGAGTAAGTAGTCCCTCTCATTTCTTCCTCTCTACCTTCTTTGTCACCCAGCACAGCTTTTGGTGACTCAGAAGGATTTGCTTCTTCTAAGAAGTTTATCCACTGATACTCAAAGAGCATGTTGCACCTGAATTGTGGGTCCTTCCTGTTCCTTGTCCTCAAGAGACACTACAAAATAGGCCTTTCTTTGCCTTCTTAGTTCTAGGACTCATACATGCAAAATGGGTTAAAATATCTCGCTGATACAAACTTCCCTGAACACTTTATCTGTACTTGTAAAACCTGTATCTGTAAATATGTGGGGAGTATATGATGTTTATTCTAACAATTAAAATATTAGTATTTTAAATATTAGTGTTAATGAGATTATCACTTTTATAATTAAACATATATAAATATAATTACCTGAGTTGCTTTCACCATGACCGGATTTTTCCCCAATACAAATGACCCTAGACTCATTTCTTAAATTTAAGCCATTTCTTCATATGAGCCACGTTGAAGTGAAAACTTCTCTGAGGGGATGGAGTAGATCTGGTCCCTTTTTTAGGAGAGAAGAAAATAATAGTGTTTAAATTTTAGTTCACCCATGAAGCATAATTTCATGTAACATACACATTTCCTTTTTGTATTACTGACATCATACAGTGTGTGTTTATAAGTGTGTGTATGTGTATATACAATATATATACATGTGTGTGTAGATAGATCTTTGTGTCTCACTTTGATCATGTAACATTATATTTTGATCATTTGTGTATATTATAAAAATGTCAAGATTATTATTTTGATCACTTCATAATATTCTCTTATAGATGTGTTATAATTTTTTACTCTTCCTCTTTTATTGTACATTTAGGGTATTTTAAATATTTTACTATTAGAAATAATACTTTGATAAACATCACTGCTCTTAAACCATGGTTTTTGTCTTGGCTTTTTTCCAAGGGTAGATTCTTAGTAGTGAAGTTAAGAGAGTCACAAGCCATTTTTAAGGCGTCTGATGCATGTTGCCAGTGCTTTGAAGAAAGGCCATGCCATCCATGCTCCCATCACAGCCACCAGCACTGAGCAGTGTTGTATCTTTTTTCCTTTGTTAAATGAACTACTGCTGGTATAGAGAAAAATTACAGAGAATAGTGTAATCAAATCCACATACCCACCACCCAGCTAAAGAAATCAAATGTTACAAATAGCCATGACGTCTCCAGCCCATCCACCTCATTTTTCTTTCTTTCCTGAGCGTGGTTTCATCATTCTTGCAAGCATCTGTGTTCTTCAGCTATACTAGCATTTCTCAAACAGTTACTAATATGACATGTGACCACACAAGATTGCATTGTTGATTTAATTAGTATTTCTGTGGTTACTTGTGAGTTTGAACACATTTCATGGTTTTGGCCATCATAGTTCCTCTTACGTGAATTGTCTGTCCCTTTTAAAATTGTCCTCTCGTTTTTTCCTTGTCACTTTCTATTCCTTTATATATTAAGGAGATCAACCTTTAGATCTATTTGTGGAACCCATTTTATTTGTTGTCTTCTAATTCTAAGATAATTTTTGAAACCTGGAAATTAAAGTCCAACAAAGCTATCAGTCTTTTTATGTTAACGTCATTGCTTCTGTGCTAATAAAATCCTCTGTCCAGAATCTGTATAATCATGTGATTCTCTACCAGTTTCTTTTGTTTAGTTCTGTAAAGCTAGGTATCTACCTGTGTGCTTAGGTTTTAGGTACTGATAGGGCCAGAGTGAACGTGCACGTGGCTTCGGTATATTCTCTTCTTCCAGTGGAGCGTGGACACTTTGAGGGCAAGAACTCTTATGTTTTCTAACTGCGTGTCCCGTACTGGCCCTGTAGGAACACAGAACTTGCTGGAATGTGTTTGTTCAATAAAGAAATGACCAATGTGTTCACATTTTGCTCACAGCCGTCTCAGTGAAAACATTTTATGACCCTTTTGAAATCTCACCTGGGGCATTTTCTTCCTCCCCACATCCTCTTACCTCTTTTGTGTTTCATTATCTTAAATAACCTTGAGTAATATTACTTATTTGCTTCATTTAAAATAAGCTAGATTTCTCCTTAGAGATGCAAAGCATTTTTGTTGCAGAAAAATGCAGAATATAAACACCGAGAAAAAAACCTAATAGCATGCTTCTTCCGACCCAAACAGCTTTTTGAATTATCCTAACCCCAATTCTGTGTGTAGATTTGTAATTTATGTATAGGTAGAAATGATCTCAAGCTTGAGGACACATAGATGAAATAGGTAAGATGGTAGATAAAAAGACGGATGGAGGTTAAGTAGTATAAGTTATACAACCAATTGGTTTGAAGCTGGAATTTCCCTGACTTTTATAGCATTTATTTATTTTTCTTGATTCTGAAACTCTGAATGCTACATCCTGAGTTGTTAAAGAAATTATGAACATTTTACACATATAGAGGATGAAATAATATTCCCCAGATAACATTTTGTATCTGTGGGCCATGTTGGTTTCAGAGAGCTTCTGCATATAAATGCTGAGGGAGGGAGGTGAAATTCACACCTGACATGTATACCCCACGCGAGACCCAACTCCACGTTTCTTTTTGGCATCCTCCACAATTCTGATGGGTGAGGCCTCATTTCATCGATCCCAGAAATTACCCTTGGTTTCTTACCACTGCTCCATGTTGAATCATACTTTCAGGGAGACTTCTGATGTACAATATCAGTTTTAAGTTAGTAAACTCTAGTGCCAATGCACTTAATTACAGGGTTAAAACAAGCAAAGGAAAACAGAAGTGTAGAAACTCATGTCGCCTCTTTCTCTGGGGAATGTTTTTTTATTGCCTAACCACCCCTTTCTCCCAAAGAAATTACATTAAAAGTACATTTAAATAGCAACAAGACTGTGATTCCTCCTGATAACAACCAGGAAATTAAAAGTTAAGCCTGTCACTCTATCCTTAACTGAGACTGCTGTGGCTTATTCCCCTGCCAGTTTATGAGTTAACAGTGAGACACCAGCTAAACTTCCTTATTTTCTGACTGTTGTTCACTTATGTCACCACTTTGTTGAAATATGACTTTAAAACACCATTAACGAGCTGTTGTTCCTGGTTAAGATGTGGCGGCAGGTCCACTCCTTAAATATGGTTTCTTCTTAATTTGCTGTTTTCCCTTCCATTTATTTGTAAATAGAGGGTTGGGTGGAACCCAGTACGCTGAGATACTGAGCGGCACCTAAAATCATTCGATGATGTAAAATTGTCTTCAGTCACTGTATGGCAAGATGAAGTTGACATTTGGAACATTTTACAATTAATTTTGTTTGTTACAGAAAAACAAGGCAGGTCAAGTCAGCTCCCCAGATAAGACCTGTTTCTTGTGAGAGTAGGAGCGCCCCCTCCAAATGGTCACACTTATTTCCAATTTCCTTCTGACCATACAAAGGGCTCGGGGCAGGGGGGGGGGTCTGGGGGGAAGGCTGCGGAATTATATCTGGCGACTTTCATTTGTCTTGATTTTCTTGCTAAATGTAAACTGTTTCAAAGAAGGTTGAAATTAGACTAACATTTTCCAAAGTGTCTACCTTTCAGTCTCACTGAAGAAAACCTCTGGAATTTTTTTTCACCGTGCAGAAATACCATGACACCTGTCTAGACCAATTAAAGAGGGAGTGTGGTGGAGTCTCTGCAGTAGGAATGATGGATGTGCTGGGGATGATTTTAGTGACTCATTAGCCAAATGCTACAAAGATATAAAAGTTTTTGTGGTTTTTATTTTTATTTACATTAAGAGCCGGCTTCAACCCATACCATTCTCTCCATTACCTCTTTCTTGTGCGGTTGAAAAGCTATCTGTTCAAACCACCCGGCATGCCTCACATTTAGTATGCAACCTGTCTTGTTGCCAGTGTCTTTTTAGCTACTCCAATCATATTACTAACTAGTAGGATTTCTAAGCTGGAGGAAGCAAGTGGCAGGAATTTAAGCATGCCTTAAATTCAACTTATGTCCATCTCCCAAGAGCAAGTGATGGACATGCTGTGGGGTTTTTTTTTTTTTTCTTTTCATTTCTTTTTTACTTCATATCAATTTATGGCATTTGGGTTTGCTTTTGTCTTTTATTACTGTCACCCAGCCTCCATCCCCTCATTCCCGCTCGTGTTTAGTCCTGTGGCAGGTGCATCTTTCTCTGGTGCCTTGGAAAACACTAGGCCTTTATTCATGTAAGTCCACAATATCATAAATGAAATTTTGATTTGGGTGTAGAGGTTGCCCTACGTGTAATATGAATCGTAAACACCAGCAATGCAATTTTAAGAAGCTGATTTCTTTCCCCCATCAAGGAAGGAGGATAAAATCTCTGAATCTGCTGGAGTGGGACCCCCCCTCCCTGCTTACTTACTCTGAACAAAGGCTAGGCAATCTCAGTCCTTCTGAATACTGTATGAAATCCCAGGCAACATACAGAGCATGTACGGAAACAGAATGGGCAGCAAGAGATGGATTGCACCTCTTGCAGTATTTACGTCTCAGCAGCCTTGTTTGCGCACACACACACACGGCACACGGGAGGTGGGAGGAATGGCTGGCTGTTGGTACAGATTTATATTTCCCATCACTGCTCTCTATCCTTTGGGATCAACTTTGTCACGGGAACACTGGTGGGGGTTTTTTTCAGTGTGTGACAGCAGGTGTGGGGCTGTGTGCACATTGTAGATTCATTGTCCTCCTGGATCGGGATTTATACACACACCCCTTCTTTCCAAGAGCTTACTAGGTGCATGGACATTTGTATATCTACGGGACTGGGTCCTGCACCATGCCCCTTGAGCCGGTGACCAGATCCTGGACAGCTCAGCCAGGCCTGGGAGTGCATTCAAAAAGATCTGGGTCTAAATGCTTCCTGCTCTTCTTTTTAAAATTTAGATTCTTTCAGAGATGCAAATGCAACTGAAAGAAAAAAGGAGACTCACCATGCAACAGGAAAACCAGAGGTTTACCAGTGTGATTCAGAACCATTAAAATAGACACAGTGTTGTTTAAAGCCATCGGTTTAGTCAAATCGATGTTAATTTATTGAGTATCTACTGCAGGCAAAGCAGGCCTAGTAAATGGTACTAGAAGGAGCGCAAGAGGGTTTCTAGGATGGAGAGAATTCAACTCCTCAGGATTCAAATAGTACAACTCCCTTCCCATCCCCCTGGCTGCCTTGTGTTCTGGTAAAGAAATCCTGTTTAGGACCGACTATAAGGTTTTTGGGCCAGAGCCCTTTCTGGCAGACTATTTTTCCAAGCTTGAAAAATAGAGATGCTTTAGAAATGGATGCCTTTTCTCTAAGTAGATCCATAAATCTGAACCCCAGAAATCATCTGATTTTATAGCTGCTTAAGAAAAGAATTAAAAACACTCATTTGTTTGGGAAATTGGAATAACAATTATTTTTGTAAGATTCTAACACAATGATATGTTTGATAATAAAGCAAGTTTATAAATTGCTGTTCTTATTCCCAGATACGTGGTAAGGTAGGAAGAGTATGTGGCAGGTGGAAAGAAGGATAAAACTCCAGAGAAAAGCAGTACTGGCAGAGAAGGGCAGGAGATCATTTCTCGGTGACCGTATAGCTTAGATTTTGTAGGTGGATCTCATTTCATGTCACTTAATTCTTTCTAATGAAGGCCATTCATCAAATGAATGTCTGAATGTAACTTGATTGTCATAGCTCCTTTTCATATGAATGGATTTATAAATCGGAATGTGTATCTTCACTTTAGACTGGAAAATATGGGTACGAATTCCCTCTGTAAATTTGTGTTTAAAGGTAGAAATCTTCTCTTTGGGCGCACAAATGGATTCAAGGAAACCAAAGTAATGGTATCTTCCTTTACGGCTTTGCTTTGGTTGGTGATTTTTGTGCACCTGGTTCCTTCCCGAGTGTAGGACACATACAGATAGCCCTGCCCAACGTGAAGTGAAAACCACAAAATTGTTCCATGACATGTTTAATCTATTACTTGGTCTTATGCTTGTGTCCTTGAAGAATATCTTTTTGCGGGGAGCCTTTATAACCTTGCTAGTCTGTGGTTCCGGGACCACTTGGAGCTGGTTCCAGGACTTGAGAGCTTGTTGGAAATGCAGAGTCCTGGGCTCCACCCTGGACCTACTGAATCAGAATCTATGTTTAAACAAACACTCCAGGTGATACGAAGGCTACTGGCCTGCAGTCTGTACTCCGAATAGTGGAGCTTGCATCCTTTTCTAACCGGGGTTCCTCTTCAGAACCACAGAGACACAGAAAATGATTTGAGAGGCTGTTTTCTCAATGTTCCACAACTGGTGGATGAGTATTACATTCTAGATGCGGAGGTCAGAAGTGAATTCATGACATACAGTGTATGCCTTAGAGGATTGGGGCTTGCTTCTTTTATGGATACCCACCAGGAAAGGCATCTAGAATCCCAAATTTGGGGGAGAATTGAGGTTGATTCTATGACATTCAGACATCACCAAGTGTGAACACATTGAGCTTGGCGGGTGTGAGTTGTAATCTCCCTGTGAGAGGTGTGCGTTCCCATTGGTGAAAGGTCCGTTTTTATTCTGAATTACTAAAAAGAAAACCCAACATAACCAGCTTCCTAAAAACTGCAGCGTTCTAAACATTTAGCAGACTTTGCATGCCTGATTTATAAACCCCAGTGGTGCGGATCTATCTGTGGCTGATTTAAGTAAATAAAAAGCATGGCACATGCTTTTCATAGCTCCACATATATATTGTATTTATTTATTTATTTAATTTTATTTTTTTAAAGATTTTATTTATTTATTTGACAGAGATAGAGACAGCCAGCGAGAGAGGGAACACAAGCAGGGGGAGTGGGAGAGGAAGAAGCAGGCTCATAGCGGAAGAGCCTGATGTGGGGCTCGATCCCATAACGCCAGGATCACGCCCTGAGCCGAAGGCAGACGCTTAACCGCTGTGCCACCCAGGCGCCCCTACATATATATTGTATTTAAATGACTTCAGACTCCAAAGACATGTTTCTCAGACACCTAAAATAAAAAATCACTTTTTTTCCCTCCCGAGAATGTGTAGGACATTCCCTGGAAATGTGGTAATAAGAAAGATGAAATTCTTTTCCATGCTCTGGGTCCCTGAAAATGGGGCCGCAATTGACATTATTTGGCAACTTAAACCATTAGCATTCAGTACGACAGTCACATCTGTCCTGGGCGTGTAAGCGTGTATGAGATTGGATCTGGGAAAAGAAGAAATGTCTTTGAGCATGTGGCAGCATCTGGCCTCACTACCTGGAGGAAGAGATCAGGGAATGCTGAGGCACATTAGCAGCCAGGGACTTCTGACGGTGACCTCCTACAAAATTGGATCAGGCTTTTTCCCTGGCAGTCGTATTAAGCGCACACATTTGATGAAATGTGCTTATGAAGCCGGCATATTTGACTGCTTTCTTTATCCCCCCCCTTTTCTTTTTCTGGGGGGATAGATTCTTTATTATCTGCTGAATTCATTTCACTCTGTCAATATTCTATAGAAAAATGATGGACATTCTATAATTTTGACTTTTATATTAATTCATAATTTTGATGGCTCTACCTTAGGGCTGCTTTCTCTCTCACTGCCTTTCTTCTCCTCCCTCCTGTCCCTGACTTGGGTCTCTGGTAGTTCCATCCTGCAGCTAAGCTTATGACAGCTGCGTTGCTCCTTATTGCCTTGGCAGACTGCAGGTCTTTTTTCATATTAAACCCACGATAACGGCAATGAAATTCAGATTTATAGCTGGAAATCAGCCTATTTGTAATATAAAACATAAACATTGGAGCATTTGAAAAAGCTAAAGAATTTTTCCCCCCGCTTTATATTTTTCTTTTCTTGGAACTTCATGACTTGAGTCCCAAACAAGTGCTATTTTAAAATTTTCTGGCACCATGTCATATAATTGATAATAGTGTTTAAGCAGCATCTAATATCATCCAGCATAGTGCAAAGTGAGCCATCCTAGGATATGAGCTTAAAAAAATTGCATTAACACTTAGACAAAATGAAATTTTTATACTTGATTTGCTCATGGTTGGACGGATGCAACTAAACACAATTTGAGCTGTCACTTTGCAAAGGGGAAAAAATATGCAACTTTGGAATGTTTCAAATGAGCCCAATATTAGATTCTATAACTCAGAGTGACACAGGAAATACTATTTGCAACATGATTGGTTCATTAATATTTGGTAATTGTAGTACATCATTTTAAGGGGGAAATAAAATGCAAACAAATGTTTGCTGCTCCCAGTCAGTCACTGCTTCTCACTTGCCACCACCAGGAAAGGTTTGGGAGCTAAAGGATCCGTGTCTTGGGAAGGTTATATTTTCCCCTCCCCATTTTCATTTTGGAAGAATAATTTTCATCATAAACCAACATGTCAGACAAAGCATCTACATTTAAAAAAAATATTATTTCACGATTTTCCACATGCACATTTGATGTAAACCCTGGAGGTGTATTCCCTGGGTACCTATTAGCTCCATTTTAGGGAAATTACATTAAATTATTAGTGACAAATTTACTTGTCTGCCAATGTATTTTTCTGGAATTTTACTACAACATCAATACTTGGCTGTTTTATATGGGCCCTCATTTACCTGTCTTTGAAGGCAGCCACCCCTTGGGGAGCCCTGTCTGTCACTAACAGAAGCTGGAACGAGTCTTTAAGTTTAACATTCGCAGTTTTGAATTAGATGGAAAAATATGTTGCACTTTAAAAATGTAACGTGCCCTTCTGAATTTTATAATTAGGCACCTTGTTTTGTAATCCAGCATCTCATGTTTCAGATAGGGATAAAGCAAAACGGATCCTCAGGTATGGGGTCTGAACAATGGAAGGTGTCTCTAAGAGTAAAGTATATCTGCCAGGGGCTGACAGCAAAATGAGGATAGATGGTCACCCTTCTGGTGTTTATTTTGGGGAAACTGGTGCTGAGAGGATTTCCTGGGATTCAAACGAGACTTAATTTTTGGTGTCCCTCACTTGGGAGAGTGCCCGTAGTGTCTGGGGGAGCTGCTGGGAGCTCTGGAAGGCTCTGGGTCAGGAAAGGGGAAAGCCGGGTGTCATCAGGGTGCCTAGCAGAAATCTCACAAGAAAGGGATCTGAAAGATGAAGACCCAGCCCTCTCTTGTGACTTATTTCCTCATTTTAAGTAAATATTAGTGTTGAAACTTAGTTCCATATTCCTTTCTTTCAGAGAACTCTCTGAATTCTGTTGGCTTCAAACCCCACAAAATCTGGACTTGTTACTAAAATGGGGTGTCGTTTTTCTTCACATCCCAGTTTGTGAACAGAGTTCTGGCAAACAGAAGCAGCGTGTCTAAAGCACAGGACAAAAGTTATATCTCAAACCGGAGAGTACTGTTGAGGGAAGTTATAAGACATGTGAGCATGGAGTATAAAGAAAGCTGGAGGGGCGCCTGGGTGGCACAGCGGTTAAGCGTCTGCCTTTGGCTCAGGGCGTGATCCCGGCATTATGGGATCGAGCCCCACATCAGGCTCCTCCGCTATGAGCCTGCTTCTTCCTCTCCCACTCCCCCTGCTTGTGTTCCCTCTCTCGCTGGCTGAGTCAATCTCTGTCAAAAAAATAAATAAAATCTTTTAAAAAAATTTTTTTAAAGAAAGCTGGAAACAGAAACAAAGGGAAAATGAAGGATAATGAGGAAGAATGTAAATCCCAGAAGTCTTCTTCGTTGGAGTTTACTGAACCAATGCTTGGCACTGAGGACATTTAAAAACCTCCTACCTTATACTGGGTCTGGTTCTCTGGTTTGTATATTATTTTTTGTCTGAGACTCCTAAGTAGTTGAGTGGAAGGCTTCAGTTCATTTTCAGCTGAACATCTGGGGTCTTCAAGCTGAACAAGACCCTTCTTGTGTCTTGGCTTTACCAAAAATATGCAAATAATCAATTGTAGATACTTAAGAGTTGAGAATTGTACAGATATGCTCTCAGGAATTGTTTTCCTGAAGTGTGTGGCTCCATGTGGTTCAAATGTTGGCTACGGCCTCTTTCTCCCCATTCTCCACTAGCCAGAAGCCTCCATCTTCTAAAGGCCTTTTCCTTCCCTCACCAAAAAAATACCACCATTTAGATGAAATTGACTAGAATATCTGTTTCCACTGACCTAAATTCATCCTCTCTTATGGCTTGGGTGGTTTGACCTTAATTAAACCTCTGTTTTGCCAGAGAACGAGACTGCTGGAAGGGAAGACCATATGAATTTCTGCTTTCATTTCAGGTGGAACATTTGTAGCGCCTGGGAGTAGATTGTTAATGAAATACTTGTTTTATCTAGTATGTCAAAACTTGGACATTTGGCAGTTGGGCAAGTCTAAATGGGGAAGAATTGGAGCTAACACCGCAGAAGGGAGACAGTACTCCGGAAGGGGAGGTCAGTACTCTTGAAGGAGGTAGAGGAGAGGGTGACTCAGGCCCCACGGAGGAGACCTGTGGGTCATATGAAAGCAGGATTTCCTCTCCATCTTCCCATCCTTACACCACCGTGGCCCCTGATGCTAGAAAACTAAGATTCATCCTTACATTTAGTTATCACCAGCACCCTCTAAAGTAGATCCCACGATCCTCATTTTTCCCAGGAGGTAACCAAGTTGCAGGGTGATGCAACACTTTGCTCAAGGTTGTCTATGGCTCCCACTGGGATTCTCACCGACTTGTGCCTCCCTCAAGGGTAGGGGCCATTTCTTCTCTGCTCAGTCACCTTCCAGTCATGTGCTAATTCTGAATGGTGATAGGTTTGAAAATATTTACTCTTAATTCTTCAACCAATTTTAGAATCTCCTGAACACTACCTTGTAGGCTTTGAATATATCGCCAAGTGTTGAGTAAAAAGCAATTAATAAATAAAGATGCAGCTCAACTACTTTGGTGCCTAAGGCATTGCCTTAACTTAGGGGAAGAGGATCAGTGATGAACTTGGGAAGGCAAAGGCAACCCTGCAGAAAGCCAGACAAATCTCTGCACTCTGTCTTAAGCTGCATCAGCTCTAGCAGTAAACTACTGTGGGTTCACATTCATTCAAACCGGACTCTTTATTCAAAGAAAATGTTTAGAACTGTTAGGCTGTCCCAACAGTTGAGATATTGTTGCTAATGTCTCCTACATCTCCACCCCTGATAGCTACTGAAGCTTCATGATTCCTTTAAACCAAACGAAAAAATACTTGAAGAAGGTTTGGATGGGGGAGTGACGGCCACCCAGTGGAAATGTCATCAAAGCCTTTCAGTTTTGTTTTCCATTTATTGCCCTAGAAGCAATATTTATGTTTCTTTGACACTTGAAATCAATGCTTCCATTTATAAGTCTCACGCTGAGAAACAGATGTGTACTGTTACACTTGTGCTTTTGTTCTTAGGATGCTACTGAACTAGAATATTCTCTCTGACCCCTCCAGTATCCTGGGTGCCCCCTACTCACTGACTGCAGTCGTAGCTCTTGGGCTTTCATGACGGCTTATGGGTTAAATTAATCAGCTGGACAATGACTAAGGATTTATTAAAGCCTAGGAGTATACTAGGTTTTTGGACGTATGGAAGAAATTGAGCTGGGTTCCTAAACATAGAGAAACAGCTAGCATACATTTGCTATGGCCCCATGTGATGAGACCTTGTGGTGTGGGACAGAAATTGTTGTGGACACTCATAGAAACAGTGTGTGGGGACCAGGGACAGTTTCATGGCTGTATGGGTGGTGGTGGGGGGGGGTTAGTAGGCAGGAAATGGCACAGAACATTCCTGGTGGGAGGCACAGATAAGGCAAGAAGTGGGAATGTCCTGCATTTTGCAGCAGAATGTCAGGAAGTAGTAGAAATGGTTGGATAGAAAAGCAGAGAATGCTCTGCCCTCGGTAGGCTAGTCATCATGAGCCATTGAAAGAACATTGACTGAGTTCAGAAAAGGTAATACCATTGATTGAAATGCCAAGAGCTTTGCAGACCTATAATTTTATTTTCCCTGTGCTGCTCATTTGTATTAATTTTGGTGTAGCTTTGCATAGAATTTTGAAGGTGTCCTTGTCTTGAACCTTCACATAAGACAGGTTTTATATTTAATTTTGCTTAGCTTCCCATCTTAAATATCTGTTGATAAGGAGCTGGTCAGTGTCTTCATAGACTAGAACATTCCTGATTTAAAATATACTCTTCTGGGGCGCCTGGGTGGCTTAGTTGTTAAGCGTCTGGCTTCGGCTCAGGGTGTGATCCTGGCGTTCTGGGATCGAGCCCCACATCAGGCTCCTCTGCTGGGAGCCTGCTTCTTCCTCTCCCACTACCCCTGCTTGTGTTCCCTCTCTCACTGGCTGTCTCTGTGTCAAATAAATAAATAAAATAAAATAAAATAAAATAAAAAACTCCCCCCCCCATAAGTATCCTCCAAATTATCCATGGCAGTCAGCTGTGACAGGCCATCGTCCTGTCCCTCATGCTTCATGTCACATCCTACGCCAGTATTCTGGTTCAGAAAATGTGATCTGAACTACTGAGAGAAAGCAACAGAAAGTGAGTGGGCGTCCAGGATTGAATCAATTGAACCAAAGATATAATGTGTCCACCTTGGATCTTTGGGGTCAACCTTAGTTTGGGGGCACTGCTTCATCTTCAAATTCATCTTCAAAGATTGAGCAGGATTCCTTCTCCCTTTTTAAAAATGCATAACCATTTCCAGCCAGAGGAGTCTGTTGCAGGAATAAAATAAGGGAGTGGGGTTCCCGTCCACTCTCCATGCTTTGAAATCTACAGATAAGTCTCTTAAAAGTGCTTCTTGGTTCTTTAATCCTCTCATGATAGTAAGAGACCCAGTTTTAAATATGGACTCTGCCATTATGGGCTGTGGAACGTTGGATGAGTAACTGAAGTTCTCTGAGCCTCTGATCATTGCCTGTAAACAGAGAATTATTATAATCCTCTACTCTGTAGGCTTATGATAAAAAGAGTACATAAAAATGTAAAGAACCTGGCAGAACGGTACTAGAAGATGCTTCTATCTTTGTGTCTCCAACTAGATAGCGTGTTCTAATCCCAGGATGGGGTGGAATTTGATTTGGTGGAGAATCACCAGCAGTTAAATTTCAAGAGTACCAGTGGACCGCAATGGTGATCTTGCTTCTAATAGCCTGGGATTCTTAGATAACTCAGCTTTGAGGAACTGCCCTAAATGCAGAATCCTATAATGATGATCATTATTGACTGAAGTCTAGATGCCAGACAGCACCGCTAGTGTCCAGTTGTAACAAATTCATTTGCCAGGCAAAAGGAGGCCCTGTGGGTTGCATGGATTTTCCGTTATGAGTGATCTGACAGTACCTGAACATTAGTTAATGACTTAGAAAGAAGTGGCTCAATTGCCTTGTAGGCCCATGTGCAGAGCCAGGAGAAGTTCACGGGCAGCACCGCCTTGGGAGTCAAAGAGATATGACAAGGACATTATTTAAGACACCCAAGTGAGACTATGTGAGCGGAGGGGTAGCATCTGGGTAGCTGAAGGAAGGCACTGTCATTCTCCTACTCAAAAAATATGTCAGTTCTAAGGATTTGAATGAGATTTTTGTTTTTAAAAAGCAGGGTAACATTTTGAGAGTCCTCCCTCTGGTATATTCTTTTACAAGATGATTTCCTATAAATGAGACTTCTTTGGTGATTTTCTCTGGGAAAAATGTTCTAACAAAGACTATGCATTTGGCTAATAACAGCTCAGATGATTGTATCTATTTTTCTAGAAATTTTAATAAAGAAACAATTTTTTCAGGCATCTCCATCTCATATATAAATCTCTCTTAAGTAAATTGTACAGATTTATCTTCCTTGCTAAAAGCATTGAAGTAGATGGTCAGTTTTCTTGGTATTGTTTTTCATATGTTTTTAAAATGTATCCTTTATAACACTAAGCTGATTGAAGATGATTTATTTAGAATACAAATACTTATATTGTAAGTATGTACATATCACATTTGTCCCCGTGGCCCCTAGGGTATATTTCAACAACTTCTCCTGGAAGAATTCACATCTTGTATGGGTCTGGAATATTCGGTGCCTTTTATTTGCCCTTTGCTGCTTCCCTCACCTCACTGTCAGTATTTGATGTGGAGTCAGCTGCCCCAGTGGTCGGCAGCTAGATTCCCACATTATAAGTAACCTGTCATATAAATTACAGCTGATGTTAGAGCCCATTTCTCCCAGTTGCAAGGGTTACTTACCTTCCAAAATGGTGGGGAACGAGGAGGTAGGTTTTGAGCAGAAAGAACTTTTCCATGCATTTGCCGTTTACAAACTCATCTGTACCTAATCTTTCATTTCGGCTCAAGATGGAGGGTTTATGATTAATACAGTTGATGGAGAAAATGGCCGAGTGCTTCGCTTCTTTTAAATATATCATGCTCAGTGCACACAGACTCTGAGCATCAGTTAGAGAGAAGTGACAGCCGACTTGACCTTTCTCTCTGATACGCATGTGGAAAAAGGGAATTAGCTTGCTACAATGGTACTTGAACTTGCTTTAACTTATCACTTTCCTCTTTAGAAGGAGGAATGCACGTTAGAAATGCAAAATCACCTCAGGCCTCATGTTGTTTAAAATGAAATTAAAATTCCTCATAATATTAAATCAAATATGTCTTTCAAAAGAATTTGCTAAGGTGATCATAATAAATATCATCCAAGTTTTCTTTTTTTTTTGAAACAAGCCAATATTTACATTTAGTGTTGAAATGCAGTGTGTGTGTACGTGTGTGTGTGTGTGTGTGTGTGTGTGTGTGTGTGTATTGGATTTTGCAATGGCTATTGAGCTTCCCCAGGAGAACGTATGAACAATAGGTCCACTAGTGAGGTATGAGTTATAAAAGCTTTTAAATTGGCTTCCATGTAACTGGAAACCAAATAAATGGCTATGGGTAATGCAAAAGGAGACCTAGCAGGGTTTTTTCCATAGTTGCCAATTACTGCTATTAGAAGATCTAGTATGCTCTGCCTTTCCCCGAAACAGCTGTGATTGACACAGACCTCAGCCAATCATAGTGTTTCTTGTCAGCTGTCATTAGCCTGTGATCAATTACCATGATTTTAGACTAACTTGAATGGAAAGTAAAAACACATTGTTACCCAAAAGCTCATCAGGTAAATATGCCATATAAAAAATATATATATATCTTTTCTGACCTCTTTGACATCTTCAAACTGTTTAAGAGCTGAAGTTAATTCTTTCTGATGGCCTTTCATCTTTAGTTGACAACAGAGAGCCCAGAGTGGTGACAGCTCTTGTCAAGTGGGACTGTCTTATCAAAAACAATACCCTCTAGATTTTTCAGTCCAAATATTCTAATCTAAAATAATTGCATTTAAAATTTCATGTAGCTTTTATGTCTTCTCTGAACCATTCTGATCTGAAACCACATGAATCTCTTCCTGCAGCCCACATTAAGCTTCAACATTTCAATATTGCTAGCTTAAAAATGTATTATAGAGGTAACAGGCAAGCATCGAGATTATGAAACTGTAGCTGGAGTGAACGGCTACAATTTGTTCAGCTACGTCTTTTATTTGTTTCCTCACGCTTGGAAGGTGTTTCTGCAAGTGTCAGTCCTGTTCTGTTTCTGTATCATTGTACTTCTTGTGCTTGACCCACGCAGCATAAAATCTTGTCTCTGCAAAGACAGCAGAGATTCTGGATTTGGCTCTGCAATGTTGTGAGTCATCTGTTGAATATTTAGATCTTTAACATTATGTTTTAGATATACTTTCTGAACTCAATTCAGTTTGTGATTCGGAGGAATCCTGAAATTGACATGTAATTGTAAGCGGCTCCCGGTTTTATCCCACCTCTGTGCTGGATCCCAAGTTATTTCTAGAAGGACTTTGCCAGTTTGCAGATTTGAGGCAACTGCTCATCACCTGTTACCAGCCCTGTTGAGACAGGTACCAGTGTTACAAAGGACTAGTTTATGTTTGGGGTTCAGAAAACTTTATTGGCAGAATCCTGCCATAGACCTATGCTTTTCCTATCCTCATGAAGTCTGGAGACCCTACTCCAGTCCCCGACAAGCCCTATCACAGGCGTCCTCCCTGACCATTCTTGTCCTGGTCTCCCTTCCAGCTGTTGTCATGGGACTCACACATTCTGTTCACCCATCCCTTCCCTCCACTCTTCCTCTAGATCCAACTCCTGAACCGTGCGCCTAATTGTATCAAATGTTGTTTTTGTTGTTGTTTGTTTGTTTTTGTTTTTGTTTTATAGCTTTTTCCCCTTGAATAAGTTACTTGGTTGGGTTTGTTCCAAGGGAGGATGACATTTCAGATTGGAAGAAAAAGTTATCCTACTCAGACCAGTTTTCAGTGTTAAGACATAGCAGACTCCCTTCACATGTACACAGGGAAGGCAGAACTGCCCACTTTCTCCTGTAGATTTAAGGTTCCAGATTTAAGCAAAAAGAACTGAGAAGTAAGATCCTTTAACATCTTCTCTGATACAAGTCCTGAGAGAAAACAATAAAAGTGAAAACGTTCATTCTCTTTCAGTGTTAGTTTTTCTCTTAGATGTATGGTACCTATAGAATATTTTTATTTTTCATTTTAAGCTTTTACTCAAGGGAAAAAAAAAGGAGGAAAGGGGGAACCAAATGGTTTATATCTTTCACAAAACGAATGTGAAAAAGAAATAGTATGTTCAAAATAAGAGGATCTGTTTTAGAGCTGGAAGTCTGTCCACTCTTGGGAAAAATTTTCTTCGGGATCCGAGTTGAGTTTCCACATTGCTTGTAAACTCCTGACTTGTGTTTCTCAAACGACTGGCTGACCAGTCACATGTGTTCCTGTTGTGGCAGAGGCCCCATTACCAATTTCACTTCCCTCCCTGCCCATCACTTATGTTCGGATGTGAATCATTACTGTGTGCCCTCCCGCTTCTCACCATTCTTTCCTCTCTGCCACCCCTTTTTTTGGGGGGTTTGGTCATAAAGTGTGCTTAATCTTTTCTTTCCAGATATAGATATTACTAAGGATACTCTAAAAACCTTAAAATTTCATCATTCGTTTCAGGCAGTGTAAGCTGCAGGTCTCAGAAAGCCCAGATCCATCGTGTAGCTGAGTCTTTGGATCTGAAGAAAAGTTCGAATAGAAAACAGCAGTGTGCTGAGGATGTCAAAGACGTTAGGGCTCAGATCTCAGAGGCTGGTTTTATTAGGACATGAGCAGTGCTGTGACTGCACCCCCCCACCCCCCGCCCCGCCCTAGTGACAGGACTTGGTCCTGCACTGTTTCTGCAAGATTAATGGGCTTAGGGTTGTTTACACAATACTGTTCACAGGATGTACAAATGCAGACACCAGTCCTGAAATCCACGTCCAATTAAACATAGCACAAAATCTCCAGAGATGGGCTCTACAAAAACATTTATAGTAGCTATCATTCCCCATTCAGGAGCCCCATGGGGTATCATATGGCCCTGAGAGGTTATTTTTAGGGAGGACCAAGGTCCTACCATTCCCGTACCTGGGCACTTCTACCAGCTTTACTCTCACGTAAATAAAACGTCACCTTTGTCCTCAAAAGAGCAGATCACAACCATCCCACTTCTGGAAACTTCCACCTGTTTTCCTAAAAATCACACTGCCTTTTGTATTGCTCCTGCGCTGGGATCATTGTGCTTCTTAAAATCCTGCCTTGCTTGCAAAGAACAAAAGCAAAAACTGAAAATGTATTGGATTTTTCTTATGTAAATGAAAATAGATTATGAGTCAGCATCTCTTTATTACTCTTTTCCCAGAGGCTTATCTCTTTTTTGAACATTAAGAGAAATTCTGAGTGGAAGCCTTGGATGGATCAGAGTTCAGGAAAAGAAATTCCTTCTGTCCCATAGGAGCCTCATCTTCACCAAATGAACATGCAGCCACCAGAGAGTCTGGTGAAATTGTTTGAACCCACAGACAATTCTGAAAGTTTGGATTTGGTTTTCAGTTGATCAGTATTAATCACCCAAAAAACGAGATTTTGATTTTCACTAAGATAAGTGAAGATTTACTTTCTTTTTCATTTTTCAAAATGAATTTTTCAAAATCTAATAGAATTAAACTCTCTACTTTGATATTTTTTTGGTCTTTTATCTTATAGTTTTCTACTGTCTTACAATTTTTTTCTCCCAGAATATTAAAATGTTAGAAGTTTCGTTGAAAATATCCTCTCATCTTCTCCTTTCTTTTACTGTCTTAAATTCTGACTTTTCTCTTTTTTATTGAGTTTTGCTTTTTCTTTTTACCCCTGCCATTCTTTGTATTTTCTCTTTTGCATTACTTCTCTTTCCCTCCCTCTTTCCTTCCTTCCTTCCTTCCTTCCTTCCTTCCTTCCTTCCTTCCTTCCTTCCTTGTTTTTTGTGTTTTTGTTTTTTAAGATTCAGATACACTGTTCTTATGTGTCCTTTAAGAGCTTTAGAAAATTATTCCAAAATGATTCATTACTTTTTAGTTCTGTCAGAAGCTGACTGGTATATCGTGCTTAAGGTGTGTGTTTCCATGCTTTCAGAATGCAGTTCACTTCACTTAACATTTGCAAAGGTTAGGACTAGTGTGTGAGTTACCCTGTGGGTTGAAAATCCCTAGTTGCCAGGCAGTACTTATTTGCTAATCAATGACAAGACATCCCACACACCCTCTCAAACTCTGGGGTTTTTGTTGTTGTTGTTGGTGGTGGTGGTGGTTTTTTTGCCCCCACTAGAGATACATTGTTTTGTTTTTAAACAGCTTTATTAAGGTAGAATTTACATGCCATACAATTCGCCCATTTTATGTATTTCAAGGAAAGAGAAGCTTCCTTCTCATTCGACTGCAGAAGTTTATTTATTATTTGAAACTGGAAAAGCTACAAAACATGATCAAATGGAAATCTTAAAACATTCTGTGAACCCCATTCTATTTTAATGCATAATTTTCCTATTACAGCCGCCTGTTTGCACCTCCCGAGTTAAGGTCACAGCAGCGTCTGCATTATAAACCCTTTTTTCAAGCGTTTATAAATGCAGCTGCTTTTGTTTGTTCAGGACTGAAGCTTGCCTCATGAGGTTTCCGTGCAATAGAGCAGCTTTTTGGGGTTGAGTTTTCTTTCACTAAATTAAAATTTTAAAACACCACATTGCCCTTTAAAAAAAAAGTCATTGCGAGTGTCAAAAAGTCTAGGAAGGAATTTCTCCCCAAATAACGTTTTTATGCATATGCCATTTTTAATTGCCTTTAGTTTCCCAAAATTCTCCACTGTGCTCAGTTTGTGATTAATGTTATTTGCCTCAAATATTTACAAACCTAAATCCAAGTCAGTTTCTAAACTAAAGAAACATGTTATATACAATTGCTGTCTTTCAGCATTGTTAACAGAATTATTTCACAGTCACAGTAAAGCCTAAAGATGGAGTGAGAGGATGGAGAGCCTGTCATCCCTTGTGAGAAGTTATACATATATATGGATGCATTGGGGAATGCATATTCTCTAGGAGAGTTTAAAATATTTAAAAAGAAAACCATTTACATTTTTAGGATCATATTTTCCCTTTTTTTCAAAACAATAAATGTGAGTGGTACAGGATACAGAAACAACCATGAATTATTAAATTGGTTTTAGACATTAAAGAACAGATCAGTAAACAAAATACAGTGTTAAAATGTAAGTTTAAAGGAGGTATAATTGAGAATCCTGACTTGGTAATTGCCAGAAACTTCTAATCAGACCTTCACTTGGTAATTTTAGGACTTTTCAGTCACAGACCAGTGAGTATGAGACGTAACCTCACCTTATGTTTCTGAAGCCTGGTTTCATCTTGCTCAATTTTATTTAAAATAATATTATTTCATATTTTCCATGCCAATACATATTTTGTATGGACAAGGTGAATAAAATCAAATGCAAAAGATTACTAGTGAATATTGTGTTCTGACATGTACATTTTGATGGGAAACAGCTTTTTTTTCTCCTACACATCAACATCGGCTCAAGCCGAAAGTGTTTTTCAGCCAGGTCTATTTCGGGGTTGACTACAAGCCCCCAGAAGTCACGGACTCCTTTTCCTCCCATGGCCATTTATGGCTTGCCCATCCCAACGCAGTCCCTGCCTCCAAAAGGTTTGTTGAATGAAGAAATGACTGCCCTGAGCCGCCCCACCCCCCACCCTAGACCTTACGGACAGCAATCAAAAACTCAAAAGCCAAAACTGTTTTTCTAACCTTCTTCCCACCTCCTGGCATCTGAAAACAAAACAAGACTAGCAAACAAACAGAAAGGTTTAATCTGGATTTATGAGACCTAGCACGAGGGTGACAGCTGGAGTTGAGGTTCCAGCGGCGGCTGACAAAGGCTGCATCAGGTGCCAGAGAAAGGTTGTCTCAGAATCTTTCTGTCATCGGAGGCTGCGATAGCCGATAGCCATCCTAAGCCCTGAAATGTAGTCGCTTGGCTCCGAACCTCCTGGCTTTTGACAATCCTTTGAATTCAGAATATATTTATCTAATCCAGTTTTTTTTTTCTAGCCAAATAAATACAATTCTAAACCAGTGTTAGGAAAATAAATGTATTTGTTCCCTGCTAAGATATTTAATAATCCTCCTTGTCTCTCCCAATCTGATATTTTTTTTACTGGAGGATTCTGTGTATCATCTGTATCTGCTGTTGTTTTTTTAGCCAAATATTGTTTGATTGAATTGTGGTGTACATTCAGGATCATTAGAGGAATGGGAAAAATCATTGTATAAATTCGCTAACAGGTTTAATCCTTCTGTGTGGTATTTCAGTTAACGGACTGTTTTTCCTGTGGGTAAACAACAACAAAAAGGTGCCTCTGAGCGCTTTTATCCCCAGCGAAGTGAGGCATTGCTGAGCCAGAAACGTCGGAAGCAGGGGTGGGGGCGGGGGGTGCACAAGGTTTCTGTGTAGTGATATCAGCCAAACAAACATGCGTTTCTGTATTCCACATCCACACACGTGCGAGGGAAAACGGGCACCCAGCACCCAGAAAGAAAATACAATGATGGAGGTGTGAAATCATCTTCTTTTGTGAGTGAATGCATCAGATTTTCATTCCAGAGTGAAAATGAATCCATCATTTCCAGCCCCCCCACTATTTCCCATTAATCCCTGAGTAGTTTTTGCTCTAAAGTTAATGCTATTAAATGTGGGCACTTAGGTCCCTGAAAAACCCAGAGTTCAGGGCTCCCTGAGAAAAATTAAAATCCTGCTTTTATTTGCTCTGGTGCCACGGGGCGGGATCTTGTCAGGCCTGGCTGAAATGGTGAGGAAGGAGGGACACTGCCCTTTGGAAACCTGTGCTCCCCTCCGGCGTGTCAGCAACAGTCAGGAGCTAGGTGCCTGACCATTTCCCCACGCACACCTGGTCTGAAGACATATTTACAAATTTCAAATACATATGTACACAGTTGGGATTGATCGGTTGAACCAATGACTCTGGGCTTTCTGTAGCCCATATCATTTAAGAATAGTGTGTCTCCTTTCCATCCAATGGGCTAGAATGAAATTAGGATTTGACTTGATTTGGTTTGAATTTTGGAACGCCACCGTCGTTTGGCGTCTGTAGAAACTTCTCTTCCATGAGTATACATATCCCTGTCTTTTTCATATTCCTGATACAGGCAACCATGTCCTTAAACAGTTCCTCCAATCTCCCCTCCCTCCTTCCTTCCTTCCCTTCCCTCTGCCTTCCCTGTGCTCCTCTTTCCACCCCCATCTTTTCTTTTTCCTCTCCCCATCATATCACCTGTGATTTTCCTGTTAAGTATTCCTCCAATGGCAGAGGTTAAAATCCACGGTCTGAGTCCATTTTGTTTTTTAAGTTTTCATTTAAAAATAAAAATGTAGGTCCTTCCGATTGTGTCTGCTTGATACCCTCTATTTAAATCTAGGCCATTCTAAAGGAAAACTTCTTTTCATTGTTGGCAGCACATTCAATTTCCCTTCTGCTCCTTATAGGGACAGTAATGAAGGGCTTAAAATTGATCCTTTTATTTTTTGAAATGGAGGAAGTGTCAAATATTCGAATTTGTCTTGATCGTTTATTTTCCACAGGCAGGGAGTAAACACTGTGTGAGCGATGCATGCACATTCTGTAGGTGGTTATGATGAATAAATTGGTTGTGTGATGCAGAAATCAAGTGATGGAGGGATGAGCAAATCAAATGTCTTTGCGTTCTCACTTCTGAAATGGCGTTAAGTCAGAGATTTTATAAGAGTGATTCCAAACGTCTGCTTTTCTACCAAAATGAAAGTTGCAGCTCGTGCATATCAAGACTGGGGAACCAGAAGGATTTGTGCCAATTTAGAGAGGAGGAAAAACGTCAGATTGATAAGAAATTTGTGGATAATTGAAAGGAAGATGGCTCTTGCTGCAGTTTGTGAAATTTGGGGGCCTCCACAAGTACTGGGGGGAAAATAAATGGAACATGGAACCTAAGGAATAAGAAAGAGTAATTGAGAAATGCTCATGATAAATCCAGTTAAATGCATGTTCCGTGGGCAGTTTTCATGGCCAAACTCTCCCTGTTGTTTTTTTTTTTTTTTTTTTTTTTGTAAAATACTTTCAATGCTTATTAAATCTGAAACCAGAAGCCATAAAGCAAGAACTTTGCTTATGGACTGAAACTGACAATCACCCCAAGTATTATATCCCTTTCAAGACAGAACATGAACCTAGTGGAGGGTAATTGCCATGTATTTAGTTATTAGTTAATATTGCGTCACTTCAACTAGAGGAAAAGCCACAAGAAAAAATTTCATCTCAAACACTGTGTTGTTGCCTGCTTTGGAATATTAGCATTAACAAATATTTAGCTCCGGAGGAATTTTTTTTTCAATTTCATCAAAATGAAAAGCAGTGTTGCTGTTGTTTTCTACTTTTCAGTAGTCTCTGAAACTGAGCAAATAAGTGATCTCACCTGGCCTGTATTTGTACTGTTTCTTCAAAGCAGAAAGAGTCAGCTGAATGAAATTCAACACCCATGGATTTTGCACCCTACTGTAGATAAGTATTACCAGGCCAAGCACAGTCTAGACATTTCTATACCCACTCTCTTGCCATGTTGGGAAGCTCAACACAGTCTTGTGTTTTAGACATGGGGCCAGCTTCAAGAAAAAGGGCACAGGAGAACTGGGGGAATATGCGGGGTTTGTGTACAAACAGAAGTTCTCTGAGACGTAAAGCCAGTTTCCACACATTTTGCCCGTTTCTCTTCCTCATTCTAGGTGAGGATTGCAATGGCATCTGTCCAGCATCACCTTTATGGAACATGCCCTTTGTGCAGCTCATCCTTCTCTCACTCTTTAGGTCAGGTGATTCAGCTAGACTTGAATCGTTTGTGGCCATTTCTGGTTGAGATGACTGGTGTTGGGTTTTTCATGATGACATATGGTAAAAAGTTTCCTTGAAAGTAGTACTCACCATGATAATACCTTCTGTTGATGTAGACATTTAAAATTCATCATAGTTCGTTCACATTTGTTTCCTTGTTGGATCTTCAAAAACAACTGTGTTGGATAATCAGGGATACTTAGGATTTTTCCCATTTTATAGAAGAAATGGGATGATTTAATGATTTACATTAAAATCACATGGAAGGAACTAGAACTGAAGCTCCCCTATTTCTAGCCAGGGGCTCTATACACTGTCCCAGCCGGGGTTCCATAAACTGAATCCCAGGGGCCAAGACAAGCCTGTTTTTTTTAAGGGCCCTGTGAGAGAAGAATGGTTTTTACATTTTTAGATGGTTGTATTTTAAATGGTTTTATAAGTACTTACATAATAGCCTTGATTTCACCTCTTGGCCCACAAAGTCTGAAACAGTTACTATCTGGCCCTTTAAGAATAGGTTTGCTGACCCCTACCTCATCCTCTCCAGAGCCCCCAGCTCTACTCCTTAGACCATATTTCCCTCATATCCCACTCTCCCCTCCCCCGACAATAGATTTTTGACTCTGTAAGCAGATAACTTTTTTTCCCTTATGAATTTGGAACAAAAGGTATGGGCCTCTGTGCGTGTAGGAATTTGGCTAATACTATTTGACCATTTAACTTACCCAGACAAACCCAAGTATGCCAGTTATGCCTGGAATCCTGCCTTAATTTGGGGTTAAAGTTAGAAACAGGGATGCGGTGGAGGTGGAAAAGATCTAGCTGCTTTAACTTCAGTGTTTGATTTCCAGCGTAAAAATTGGTTTCAGTCTAACCCGGACCTTCAGTGATAGAGTTTTCTCTTGTATCCTTGTATCCTAAAATAAAGGGGAAACGTGTATTGCATTTAGTTCCCTGCACCCCATGAGGTAAGTCAGGGAGTTCCTTTTTAGCTCCTCTGTGACTGTTTTTAAATAAAGACAACAGAAGAGACAGTGTTTGCTAGACATGGGTTCTATTTTAAGAGGGTCTTGAAGGTTAAGGTATTTGAATGACCACATCCGCCACCCGTAGACCTTTCTGCAGATGAAATACTCAGACCTAAATTGTCATTTTTTTTTTCGTTAGAGTAGAGCCAGAGCAGCCATTAAAGTAGAGAGTGACTTTGTTAGGCTCCCAAAAGCAGGTAGCAATTAATTACTCCAGACTCTGCAGTCTCCAGGGGTGGATCCAAGTGACCACCTGAAGTGCATGGGATTTGAACAGGAACCTGAAACATACGGGTGAAAAATGGATTTTCTTCTGCCTCAGTCTACCCCAGGAGAGACATTAGAAATTGTCTCCGCATGGTGGCCAACACTGGCATGGTCGTAGACATGGGCCAAACACTCCTCCCACAGTGCTTAGCAAGAGGCAGAGAGACCCAGCGACTCCTGATGCGGGGGAGGGTTAATAAGGCAGCTTGCAAGGTGAATTAGATTTTAAGTCACCTGGGTAGATGTTTTGGGGGGTAATGAATTCTTTCTTTTTTTTTTTTTCTTTTAAGGCTACTATTTATGTATTGCTCCCTTCCCTGAATTAGAAAATGTAGTCCAATGTAGAAAATTGGAAAAATATGAAAAATAAAATCTGAAAAAATCCATAATCCTTCTATGCAGAGCTGCCCAAAGGTACTATTTCAGTGCATTTAGTTTTAGTTTTATTTTATGTAAATATGTGCAATTTTAACAGTGTTGAGATTATACTATATTTGGTTTCTGTTTTGCTATTTAATTAATGGTATAGTATGATATTTTCCTGAGTGTTTTTAATGAGCATGTTGATGGCATAATATTCCCTGCCATAACTATATAATTATTTCCGTATTCATTCTCTTAGCAGTGGCCACATAACTTGTTTTAGTTTGTCCATTTGTTAAAATAATGCTGTGATGAATTTTTTAGGAGGGATTTCTGGAAATGGGATTACTAGTTCAAGGGGTTAAACCCTTTTCAAGATCTTAGATAATTTGTATCAATTTATATTCCTTTTAGCTCTCTATGAGAACACATTGTTACCAACTTGCATATATTCATTTATTTTTGATCTTTGCCACTCCAGTTGTTTAACAGAACATCTCAATGTTTTGATTAAATTTAATTTTTTCATGGACTTATTAACCAGTTTTATTACCTTTGAGAGATATTGGTTCATGCTTTTGCCCTTTTGGGGGAGGGTATTCACCTCTTTTTCTTACTGATCTACATGGTATCTTAAAGCCATCAGATAGTAATATTTTTAAATTATTTTACCAAGGAGAGAGAAGGAAACCAAATGGAAGCAATCAGAATTAGGAATTCATGAAGTTTGTGGTTTTACAGAAAAGATTTAAATAAATGTAAATGTTCTTATTAAGACCTTTTTTGGGTATGATATGAAGATTAGGGCAGCCCCCACTGCAGGAAAAGGCTTCGGTTCTCTTCCATTTGGGGGTACGACTGCTTTCATAGTGGGGAGGTGTTTGCTTCTTTGTCTTTATATCCAAGTTAAAATTAAGAATTAGAAGCTCCTACTTTTGCTACATTTGAACGTATAACCAAAATGCAGCCTGGGTGTTGCAAGACGTAGATTTCTCTTTGGGACCACACTTTTTGTGGCTTTCCAAACTGAAACAATTAAAACATTGTTTTAGAATAAAATATTACATAGTAAAGCCCACCCCTCAGTTTTTAAAATGTTAGCATTTTGCCATGATTGTTTCAGATCACTTTTTTCCCCCTGGTTTTCTTTTCTTTCTTATAAAATAAGAGGTCACAGCCTGCTAATCCCATTCTGCCCTTAACTCCTGAAGTTGATGTGTTTTGTTCCTGACCACGTTATGCTTTTACTACCCATGGATGTTTGTCCCAGGATCCTTTATTCTGTGTTTTACCGTTTACGCTAAGCATCGATTTCAGTAACTTCTTTCCCTTCGCTTAACATTATTGTCAAGATAGCATCACTTTTTAAAATATGAAAGTATACATTTTCAAATGCTGTCTATGTCAAGGAATATCTAGTGGGGCGAATGTGGTGAAAGTGACAAAATTGAACAGAGAACAGTAGGGTGCCACAGAACCAGAAATCGAAGAAAATATCTAGGAAATGCCTGTTCTGTTGGGTTACTGTGGGGGGTGCACAAAGTTGTAAACCTGTTCTCTGCCCTCAGTAAGTTTTATTTTAATTCAAGAAAAAGAGAAGTAAAATTTAACTCATGACAAGTTATAACAAACAGAGTGCCAAACAATTGTTAAATAGCAACACAAGGAAACTTTTTAAATGTCACACAGTAATATATGTTTCAATGTCAAGAGATGAATTGAGTTTTCTAACACCTAAAAGCCAGAGCGGAAATATATTTGTTAGTAGAACACTAAACATTTTCTGGAAAAAGAAAAAAAAAAAAGGCTATCATTCATGGTGTTGAGGTTGTCCTCAAATATTTATTGACCACCCACTCTGGGTGAGGCGGTATGTGAGGTGTTAAGTATAGCTTAAAGGTCTGGAGTCAGACTGGGTTCCAGTCCCTCTACTAGTGCTCCATGATGGATCAGATTTGGGTTATGTGCTTATTTCTCCAGAAGGGGTAAGGTGAGGGAGGTTGGCTAAGCCTGTGACAAACTAAATGGTACAGGTTTCAAAGATCCATGATGCTATTTGAAGAGAGACCGTGGTTTATACACTGGCCCAAAAAGTACGGCAGACGTGGTGATATGGGGCAAGAGGGAATGGGGAAGAAAAAGTCAGCTGTCTTCACATTTCTGGGCCACTTTCAGGTGCCATCTCTTGTGATGTTTCTCATGATTTCTTCCCAAGCTATCCATAAGAAATAGCCCACTTTAGACCTTTGTCTGTGGCCTTTGGTCTAATTTAATTAATACACATTTATCCAGATTTGGAAGTTGGTCCAAATGGTGCGCATGAGCAAGGTATCCTACATTCGTACAAAGAAGGTCTGGGGATTCCCTTATGAACCATTGAGATGTTTCCATGCACAAATAAGATGCTCAGTGTATACTTACTGATTCAATCATCTAACGGCTCTAGGCCTCCCAGCTTTACCACGGGAGCACTGGGGGGTGGAGGGAGGAGGCAGAAACTAGGGGGAAACTAACATCTGCAGCAAAATCTGAGCATAAACCTTCTCAAACAGGAGAAGCCAATTGACATCAACAGGCTTAAGAGCTCACAAAATAAAAATTCTACTCTCTGAAGAGAGGACTCATTTTCTCTATCCTGAAAGTGAACCTCATTATACCAGGGGAAGGGTATTCACCAGTGGATTGTTAGAGTTTTTTATTTTTTTAGTGACATTTTAATCTTCAATTTATTATTCATTGTGTAAACGATTTATATAGTTCTCAATCAGCTGCCATCATTTTTGATGACCTGTACTAATGGAGGGAAGCAGCCGTGGAGAAAATCCAACGCAGTTGACAATCCCAATGCTGTTAATGTTTGCTTGTGAAATAGAACATCTGGTTTTCAACTGCAGTTGGGTTTGGATTCATGGGCTCTCTATTCAGGAGGGCCCTGCTCCTGACTTAATGTTCTCCTGTCACTGCCTTGAGATTCTAATCATTTTTAAACAAAGGAGCTCCACATTTTCATTTTTCACTGGGCCCTGCAAATTATGTAGCTTGTCCTGGTTTCAGATTGGCTTTTCTTGGATCGACTCTAACATGATTCTGCATCCCAGATGATATCCATACTGACAGAAGGAGGAGACTTCCCAAAGGCAGGCTGGTAGCTGACATCCAACCTGTGGTTTTCCTTTGTCTGATACCCACATGGTTAATGGAGAGGTAACTGACATGCAGTGAGAGTCTGTCAAGCACCCAGAGCCAGAAGGGGAAGTATTACGTGTAACATCAGAAAATAAAGGTCACAGAGACTCAACTTGTCCTCCTGTGTAAGAACTAGAAAGTTATGGAGAAACCCACCCTTTAAGATACTGTTCTCATAAAAGTATGACCCAGAAAGGTGTTCTAGCATCCCAACATTAATTTTAAGTCCTGCTCTTGGACAGTGAAAGAGAACGGGTATGAACTGAATTTTGTGGATGAAAGGTGGTCTGTCTTGACCTGGCCAGGCCAAAAGAATTTGTGCTGAGGAAGCTGCAGGGAAAGCAGAAAGTAGAAGTCTGTGAGCTTCCTAGTGTCCGGGGCCCTCTCCCTGCAGAGAAGGCTTGCCTCTCCCTTAAAGATCTGCCTTATCCCAACTGCCCGTCCCGTCCCTTCTGAGCTGCACTGGGAGCAAGGGTACCCTGACTGCCTAACAGGAGCCCTTAATCTCCTCTCCCATATCAAATCAATCTTTCTGCATGACCTCATGAAGAGTTGTCTGGGAGCCATCAGGGGCCATCCCAAATGTCTATAAGGACAGTGACAATGTCACTCTGTGTCCCAGAGTCATGCAGTATAGGCCTCAATATTTATTCATTTACTCATGCAGCAGTTACTTAAATTAGCACCCCAAAGCTCTACTGAACTCTCATGGATTCCAGTGTATTCATTTCCTAGAGCTGTTGTCACAAATTACCATGAAGTAGGTGACTAAAACAATAGAAATTTATTGTCACATTTCTGGAGGCTAGAAGTCTGAAATCAAGGTGTCCTCAGGGTCATGTTTCCTCCGAAAGCCCTAGGGGAAAATCGACTCCATGCCTCTTTCCTAACTCCTGGTAGTTGCCAGCAACCCTCGGTTTGTTATTGCTCCAATCTACACCATTGTCTTCACATGGCATTCTGCTCTCCTGTGATTTCACATGCCTTCCTATAAGGACAGCAGCCATTGGATCCAGGGCCGCCCTCATCCAATGTGCCCTCATCTTAGTTCAGATAATTATGTCCTCAAAGACCATATTCCAGATAAGGCCATCCTCTGAACTTCTGGGTGGACATGAATTTGGGGGAGGGGTACTGTTCAACTCAGTACATACAGATTTTTGAAAAGATAAATTTACTGCTCTGAAGTTGCTTGCCGTCCTGAGTAGGAAAAGAGAAATGCAAATATATGGTTTATTGATACAAAGTGATAAGGCTCATTAGAAATATACAGGTCAAATGCTGTGGAAGCCCAGAGAGGGGGAGACAGTTTCCAGAGGGCAAGATCAGGGAAAGCTCTGTGGAAAAGATGACATGGTTGTTGGGTTTTAAATGATGTGTAGGACTAAGACATGTGGAGATAATGTACTGGGAGTTTGGGAAGCAGCATGAACCAGGGCAGGGAGGTAAGAATCACAGGGGTACATACAGCATATGAGTTATTCAGGTTAGCTGGAAAATAGAACATGTGATGGCGAACAATATCCAGAAGAGTCAGCTGGAGCAGACCTTGGGGATCATGAATGCTTGTGGGACTCTAATGCCTAAAACATTAGAACTTTGTTCAGCATGCAGTGAGGAGTCACTGATTTTTTTTTTTAAAGGAGGTGATAGACCGTGCTTGATCCTTGAAGTAGACTCAGTAAGGCAGAGGTAGATAGGTTGTATTCACTCATTCATTTGTGCAACACATATTTATCATGTGCTGAACTCTGAGGCTTATAGGAGATCTGAGAATATGATGGCCAGTTACAATAATATATCCTACCCACTAGAAGCTTCTTGTCCAATAGAGAAGACAGAGAAGTGGATAATAGATATTGTGTATTGTGATGAAGCAGGGTAAAGCTGAGATGGGGGGACAGGTGGCAAAGAGGGCACTAAGGGTACCCCAGGCAACATGTTTGAAGGTCCAGAAGCTAGGGCCATTACAAGAACCTAAAAGAACTTCCGTGCAGGAGGAAAGGTGGTGGGTGGGGATGGCCAGTCCAGTGTAGGTAGGAGTGGGGGAAGAGGTCAGAACTGAAGCTAGAGAGAGAGCTAGGAGCAGGTGTAAACTCTGTCCTAAGGGCAATGGCTTAGAAAGAATTGCATTTTAGAAAACCTCCCAAAGCCTGTTTTGTGGAGAAGAGATTAGAAATTGGTTATCAGGCAGAGGGAAATTGTGGGCCTGGTTTGTAGCAGTGGCATTGGGAATGGAGAGAAGAAACCAGGTTCAAGAGCTATTTAGGAAGCATAATCTATTGGACTCCAGATTGATTGGATGCAGAGTTGAGGAAGAGAAGGTGCCACAGGTGACCATCACACGAAGACAACCAAATCAATGATTCAGTGAGTTAGAGATCAGTGGAAGGGGTGAATGTGTGCGTGAGGTTAAGACAGTGAGTTCAGTTTCAGTGAATTTGAGGCTCTTGGGAGATACTTAGTTGGAGATATCCATCCAGAATATATTTATATCTCTTAAAGAGATGTAAATTAGAGTATCAAAATATCGGGACTCAGATAACGGTGTAAAAGCCATCAGCATATTAGTGGCAATTGAGTGTGAGTAGAGTCCGAATAGAAGGTCTAGCCAGAACAGTATTTGCATAAACAGTTAAGGAATGGGCAGCCAATTGGGACCAAGGGATGTGACCAAGAAAGTAGGATGAAAACCAGAATAGAATGGAGTCATGGAATCCAAGGGAAAACAGTGTTTTAAGAAGGGAATTGTTAATTTTTTGTGCAGCTGAGAGGGCAAGTAAGATGAAGGTTGAACATTGTCCATTGTATTTAGCGACTATGCAGTAGGGGCGCCCTTTCCAAGAGTACACTGGAGGCTATCATCCGGCCTGTGAGATGTGCAGACCTGGAAGAGGAGAATGAAGGCAGAAATAAATGAGATGATTAATAGTCAGGCAAGCAGTCTCAAGCTTTGGTAACAGGGATGATGGTGATATTATTGACAGAAAGAGGGACACAAATGGAGAAGTTATTTATGTGTGGGAAAGGGGAGATAATGAGCTCCATTACTAGCAGTGAAAGCATCCTCAGGAAATCTGCTTGTTCCAGCAACCCTAAGACAGATACTCTCACACATACTCCCTTGGAGACCTATGCAAGAGCTTCTCTGGGGTTTTGATGAGAAATGGAACTGCTGAGTCATACTTGCATATAAGGCTATTTAAGCCAGTTGGGTCGCTCTTCAAAAAGCCTCTCCCATTTTATGCTCCTACCAGCAGTGTATGAGGGTTCATATAATTCCACTTTCTAATGTTTCCCAGTCTCCTAGGGGTAATGTGGTATCTCACTGTTGTTTTCAAATACATTTTTCGCTATTGCTGGTAAGATTAAATCTTCATACATGTATAAACATTCGGATGTTTTCCCTCCTTGAATTGCTTAGTCATATCCTTTGTCCGTTTTTTTCCCCTGCTGGTTTCCCATCATTTCCCCATCATTCATTTCTTCATTGTATATTTTTGATGTTAAACCTCCATTGGTTTTAGACCGATGGTTCTCATTTATTAGAAATCTGTAAATTTGATGTTGTCATACCTTCAGTATTTTTATGGTATAATTTCTTTTCCCTATCACCTTTCAACATCCCAGGTATTTTCTTGATCTTTCAGTTTATAGGGCTTCTTCTTCTTTTAGCTTATAGTGTTTACCTTTTGTTCTACGCTTCTTAACCCGCCTGGAATTCCCTCTTGAATATGATGTAACATAGGAATCCGCCTGATTTTTCTCCCTCTGCTGAATCAGCTTCCCCAAACAACTTAGTCAACAATACACTCCTTCACTGGTTATTTGTTTGTTCTTAGAACATATCCCATCGTGCCGGTTCTGTGTCCTGTCTTTGTTTTATATCTTGATATTCTTAGAATGAATTCCACATTTTTTATTCTGCTTACATACACCTTGATATAAATTTAAGTATAATTTTGTTCATCTTTTTAAAATCCTGGCTTAATTTTGATTGAAATTATAGGGAATTTTCAGACCCATTTTAGAACAATTCATACCTTTGCAGTACTAACTTGTTACATCCATGAATAGGATCTATCCCTTTCTTATTCAGATCTACTTTGTATCCTTTAATATATTTTAGAACTTGTTCCTATTAGGGTCCTGTGTCCTTTGTGCTAGATTTATTACTTGATACTTCTTAGTTTGGGATGTTATTGTGAATAGCATCTTGTTTTCTACTAGAGTTTCTAGTTGGTTATTGTTGGTAGAGAAATGCTATTGATTTTTTTTAGTTGATCTTATATCTGGCACAGTCCTGAACATTTTTTATTAGTTCTAATAGTTTATCTGTGGTTCTTCTGAGCTTTCTCTCATAGATGATCATATCAACTACAACAAATGACGGTGTGTCTCTAACTTTCCAATACTCACAGCCCTTAGAAGTGGTTTCTTGTCTGAACTGGTCTCTGTGATGTATAAACGCAAAGTACTTGTTCTTCATATTAATTGCCACTTCAAACCCACTATAGTGGATTGAACTGTGGCCCCCAAAAGTTATGTCCAAGACCCAACCCTAGGAGCAGTGAATGTGACCTTATTTGGAAATGGAGATGATATCACCCTGAATTTAGGTGGGGTGGAGGGGGGGCGGGGTTCAAGTTTTTATTTAAATTCTAGTTAGTTAACATAATGTAATATTAGTTTCAGGAATTAGGGTGCATGCACTTTAAATCCAAAAACTGATATCTTTATGAGAGAAAGTTGAGGGAGATTTGAGATGTACAGAGACAGAGCAGAAGAGCCATGAAGATAGAAATGGGAATGATGTATCCTCAAGCCAAGGAACAACAAGGACTGCCTTAGCCAACAGAATCTAGGGGAGAGGCATGGAATTAATTCAGCTTCAAAGCTTCCAGAAGGAACCAACACTATTGACACCTTTATTTCAGACTTCTGGTGTCTAGAACTGTGGGAGACTAAATTTCTGTTGTTTTAACCCACCAAGTTTGTGATAATGTGTTACAATACCTATAGGAAACCAACATACCCACTGGTGGGCTTAAACTTCCCTGACCCTAGATGAAATACTGGGAAAATTCTATAGTTTTTCTGGCCACTCCACTTCTGTCTCCCTTGCTATTCTAACTTCTTGAGTTAGATGTTTAGGTCCTCAATTTTTAGACTTTGTCTTTGCTAATATATGCATTTAAGTTCATAATTTTTTCCCTCAGGAGTTCTTTCTGCATTCTGCAAAATATTTACACTCTACATATACTATGTTAAATATATTTATATATACCATATATAAATGTATGTGTTGCAAATGTTGGTATATAATATTCTCATTGAGTTCTAAATATTTTCTAGCTTCCATTATGGTTTCTCTTTTGAGCCATGAAATAAATAGAAATGTGCTTTTGTTTCTAAGAATAAGGTTTTTATCTGTTAATGCTGTTGTTGTAAGCTATTGTTACCAGTATTTGTTTATGGTCTTAGCACAGGGCTTAATTTTATCTTTAGCCACATGGATAGCCAGTGGTCCCAGTGTCATGTGTGGGAAAGTTGTTCCTTTCTACACCAATTCTGCAATATTGCCTCTGTCACATATCTAGAGCTATACATTTCCAGATCTGCTTCTAGACCATTCTGTTCTATTGGTCAGTTTATCTCATGTCCATTAACATCACTGTTGTAATTGATATGGGTTTATACAAACTCTGGTAGGACAAGTCTTATCTCTTCCTAGTCTTATTTTGGTCTTAATTACTCTTGTAAATTTCAGCTAATAAAACCCCTGTTGGTTGGAATTTTCGTTGACATTGCCTGCTATCTGTGGATTCACCGGGAGGTAACTGATACTATTTCACCCTTGAGACTTTTCATCAATGAATGTGGCATGGTTCCCTATTTATTTAGATCTTTTAAAATTATTCCAATAAGTGTTTGGATTTATTAATAGGCACATTTTGTGGTTATGTTATTGCAAATAATATCTTTTTAAAATTTAATTTTGCAACTTGTAGTTGAATTATATAGAAATGCAATTGCTTGTTGCATGTTGATTCAGAGTAACGTTGCTAAATTCTCCTGATAATTTATCTTTAGAATTCCTTTTAATTTATTACCTTCACAATCATATCTTATTTGAATAATTTTGTTTCAGCCTCTCCAATCATACCTTTTATTTCTCTTCTTGCTGTCTCTGTGACCTCCACCAGAATGTGAATAGGAGCAGTGGGAGGGGGCATCCTTTCTTAGTGTCCATTTCAAAAAGAAGGCTTTCAATATTTCACCATTAATAAGATGTTTGCCGGATGTAAACACCCTTTATCAGGCAAAGGGTTTTTAATTCTATTTCTATTTTGCTAGAAGTTTTCATATTGAACTGATGTTGAATTTCATCAAATTCTTTTTTTGCATCTATCGAGTAAATCATACTTTTCTCTTTAATCTGTTAATGTAGTGACTTACAGTAATTACTTTTCTGATCTTAAACAAACTTTTCATCTCTGGGATAAGTCCTACTTGGGCATTGCATATTATCATTTTTATATATTACTGGTTTGTGTTTGTTAATACTTTAGTTAGAATTTTGCATCTATTTATTTTTATGTAATGTTTTCTGTGATTTTTCTTCCCTCACAAGATCCCGGTCAGAGTTTGTTTTTTAGTTTTGTTAGCCTCATAAAATTAATTAATTGTTAGCCTCATAAATTCATTAGCCTCATAAATTAATTAAAAATATTTGTTCCCTGATTGTTTGGGAAAACTGAATTGATAAACTACTGAAGGCCTTAGTTTTCTGTGTGGGTGGATTTTTGATTACTGATTGAATTGTTTTAAAAATGTTTATGTTTAGGGGTGCCTGGGTGGCTCAGTCAGTTAAGTGTTTGATTCTTGATCTCAGCTCAGGTCTGAATCTCAGGGTCATGAGTTCAAGCCCCATGTTGGGCTTCATGCTGGATAGAGAGCCTACTTAAAAAAATAATAATAAATACTAAAAATGTTTATGTTTTAACATTATGTTTAAAATGTTTATTTCGTTTTTCTTTTTCTTTTTTCAGTCACTTTTGGTAAGTTTGATTTTTCTAAGAATTTGTCAGTTTACCTAAATTTTCAAATTTATTGATAAAAGGTTGGTAGCACTTTCCTCTTAGATTCTTCTAACTGTCCAATCTATAAGTAATCTCTCTTTTCATTAATAACACAGCTTTTATATCTTTTCTATTTTTTTCTTCTGTCCACCAGTGGTTTACTGGTTTTATTAAATCTTTCAAAAGTTAAAAATTGGTGTTTTGTTGAATCATTTCACTGTGTATTTATTTCCAAGTTCCATGTGTTGCTCCTACTCTTTTTTATTGCTTTCCTGCTTTCTACTTTTTGCTTTAACCAAACCCTTTTATTGTGGAAAACTTCAAACATATGCAAAAGTAGAATAGTAAAACGAACCATCATGTACCCATTATTTAATCTCAACAGTTATTGAGATATGATCATCCTTGTTTTATCTATACCCCTACCCACTTTCCCCCTGCCCTTAGATTATTTTGCAGGGTATACGTCCAGCCCACGTGGCATTTTCTCAATAAATATTTTACTGTATATCTCTAAATAATAAGAAAAAGTTTAATTTTTTTTGTTTTTTCATAGCAAATTTCAAATATGTACAAAAAATAGGAAATACACTTCACCCTTGAACAACACAGGTTTGAACCACACATGTCCATTTATATGTGGATTTTTTTCTATAAATGCAGTATAGTACTGTAAATGTATTCTCTCTTCTTTATGATTTTCTTGATAACATTTTCTTTTCTCTAGCTTATTTTATTGTAGGAATTCATTATATAGGACATGTAATATGCAAAATATGTGTTAACTGACTATCTTATCAGTAAGACTACTGGTCCACAGTAAGGTATTAGTAGTTAAGTTTTGGGGAGTCAAAAGTTATACAAGGATTTTTGACTATGTGGGGGGTCAGCACCCCTGACCCCCACATTGTTCAAGGGTCAACTGTAGTTCAGTGAGCCTTAATGTATGTATCATCCGGCTTGAGCAACTATCGATGCATGACATCTTATTTCCTCTGTATCCCTCCTATTCCCCTTATCCACATTATTTAGACAAATATTTTTTTTTTAAGATTTTATTTATTTGACAGAGAGAGAGATGGCCAGTGAGAGAGGGAACACAAGCAGGGGGAGTGGGAGAGGAAAAAGCAGGCTCCCATTGGAGGAGCCTGATGTGGGGATCGATCCCAGAACGCCGGGATCACACCCTGAGCTGAAGGCAGACGCTTAACGACTGAGCCACCCAGGCGCCCCTAGACAAATATTTACCTAAAGAAATATCCTTACATATCTTTCCATTTACAACTGTCTGAATGTATCTGTAAAAACTAAGGACTTCTTTACAAAATGTGGACACCACACCATTTTCATGTCTAAAGATTATTAACAGTAATTCCTTAATATCATCAAATATCCAGTGTTCATTTTTCTAATTCTCATTTTTTTTACCATTTCCTTGAATCAAGATTTAAGTTTATACAGTTCATTCATCAAAATGTATCTTAACTCTTTATCTATAGATTCCCCATCTCTCTCTCTTTTACTTCCTAATTTTTGCTTTGTTTTGTTTTATTTGTAACTTGTTTGATTAAAGAAACCAAATCATTTGTCCTGTAGTTTTTCCCACAATTTGGATTTTGCCCTTTACATCCCTTTGTTATCATTTAATGTGTTTTGTTCCCTTATTTGGTGTAAATTTTTAGTTAGATCTACAGGTTTAATTAGATGCTGGCTTGATTTTTTTTTTCTTTTCATAAAATATGGGGTGAGATATACCTTTATAAGGAGACACATGATATCCAATTTTTTTAGTGTGATATTACAGCTATTGATGATTATTGCCTTTATCTATTAATTCATCAGAAGCTTCAAAATGGCAATATTCTGTCATTTACGTTCTGTTTATTAGCCAGCACATTTCTTAGAGCAAAATAACCTCCTCGGCAAATATTTGACTTCGGGTAAAGTTTATATAGGAAATACAGGGCAAATATTTGATTCTTTCCCTTTATTTACCAGTTTTCAAATAAGGGTTGATTTTCTAAAATAATGATGACCAATGTCATCAAAAGTAATTTTATGAACTCATGAAGTTTAATATGTTGATCTGTTTAGATGGGCTAAAGTTATTATTGATAATAATAATGCTGCACATGTTGTCCCATTTGTGACTGTTGGGAATCTCTTTAATTTGGCTCTTATTACCTTTTGATACAGCTTTAGTCATCACTGGCACCCTCCTTTGTGGCATGATAAGATGTTCCATGTTCATTTTGTACAATTTTGTCCCAGACTGGGAATCAATTATATTTCTAAGGAGCTCTGGTTCCTCTTAGCTGAAAATAATTAAGAGACCACAATCTTGATGGGAGACTAGTTCATTGATAGTAGGCCTGCCATGGTTTTTAAGAGTTTTCAATAGACAAAGTTAGGACATGGTTTTGTTTTAGTGAGTCTATACTGATACTTCCAATTCAGGTTTAGGACTCCAGGTTTTTAATTACCTTCATCAACCTTATATCCGTATATCCTTTCTCCCATGCTGAAAATCTCTGTGCCAATATGATTACTTATCTCCTTATCCCACGATAGACGTAGAACAGTCTCAGCATAATGAAACCAAAACTATCACTAACGATATGATTGTTGAAAACAGTTTGAAATTTTTTACTGTATTTATTATTAAGGCACTTGAAATCTTTCTTCTTTAAGGGACAATGTTGCCTACTAGATGAAATTAGGTGACATTGTTGTACTTTAATTTCAATTTTTAAGGATCGCATTTTTAAATTTAATGTTGTTTTATACTTTTACCAGGTTCCAAAGTCAAATCCACAAGATGAAATATATTCGTAGCTAACATTATAACTTCTTTTACTGTCCATTCCTCTTCTCTTCCTGTAGGTAGCCATTGTTTTTAATTTTTTCACTTATTCTTCTCTTGTTTATGTATATTAACAACATACATGTGTATGATTCCCCTAAATTCTGAACTTATGAGGGTTTCCCTAGATACCTTTGTTTTTCTGATTCTAGCTTAACTGAATGTAGAGAATATACCAGTGTTTTCTGTAGTAGTAGTAGATTATGTAACTAGTCACTTCAATTCTTTGAAATTTGCTAAAATTTGCCAATATTGCTATTAATACCCAATATATGTCCTATTTCTGTAAATGCTTCGCATGTGCTTGGAAAAAATGTGTATCCTGTTCTGTGGTAGGGTTGATGCAATGTTCTATCTACTTAGGTTGTACTATATGAGATTGCTATTTTTGGATGTCAAAATGGAAATTCTGCATTTTTTTGGTAAAAGTAATTCTTATTTATTTAAAATCTGTGCAGTTAGCATTGATAGTTTTTCTCTGGATGGAAGATTTCATGTTTGTAAAATTTGGCACTTTTAGACTGTAGGAATTATTCATATCCTCCAATTACAACTTCTCTAGCAAATGTTTCATTTATTGGGAAGCACTCCAAATCCTGAGAAGGGGTGCAGCACATTGGATAAAAGTCTGCTGAGAATGCTGGACGCGGCTAATACGTGTCACCCAGTTCAGTGGCTTTTGCCGTGGCAACCTGTGACGAGTGGGTTACTTTAAGATCAGTTTTCGATGCACAATTTCAATTTCTTGATCATATGCAACTGCTACTAACTCAAGTTTTAAAAAGAATGATAAACTATGACTTTCCCAACCCAACACGCAGTCACAAGAACCACATCGGTAGTAGGTAGAGTTTTGGTGCCTGTTTGGGAGTGTCATCAACTGCCAGCCATCGTCTGGGTCCTCTGCAGTGTCACACAGCTGCTTTTGTCACGGATGATGACTCACTCTAAAAATGTCTCTGCAGTAGTAAGAAGTGGGTGTATTTCTAAATGTCTCTGTTTTTTGATCACTAAGCAGTTAGGGTGTTCACTTGTGTGATTTTGTAAACGTTTTATATTTAACTCAGAGGTTGAGGAATTGTCACAGATTTCAAATTATGAATTACGAATTAGCTTCTACTGGAACTGTGTGTGTGTGTGTGTGTGTGTGTGTGTGTTAAGATTTAGTTATTTATTTGAGAGAGAAGGTGAGAGAGAGTGCAAGGGAGGGGCAGAGGGAGAGAGAGAATCTCAAGCAGACCCCCCGCTGAGCGTGGAGCCTGACGGGGTGGCTCAGTCTCACGACCCTGAGATCATGACCTGAGCTGAAACCAAGAGTCAGATGCTTAACCAGCTCAGCCACCCAGGCACCCCAGCTTCTACCGGGCCTTTAATTGACCTTTGAAAGCAGAGGTCTTTGAGATTCAAATCACAGAATATAGTTTCTGACCCATCAGCAAAGAGCTCTTTAACTAAGAGAGCCATCTCTAAAGGCAAAATCGTTATCATAACCTCTTTCAATGGTACCATGTCTGGTTATATTTATATATTTCTGTTATAAGTATTTAGAATTCTTTTGAAGACATCATAATATCTACATAGTGGGGAAAAAATAACCAATAGCAAAAATAGCCCAATTATCAAAGAAAATTAAAGAATGTATCTGTTATAAATTTTTTTTAAATTTTAATGTTTTTTTATTATATTATGTTAGTCACCATACAGTACATCCCTGGTTTCTGATGTAAAGTTCGATGATTCATTAGTTGCGTATAACACCCAGTGCACCATGCAATACGTGCCCTCCTTACTACCCATCACCAGTCTATCCCATTCCCCCACCCCCATCCTCTCTGAAGCCCTCAGTTTGTTTCTCAGAGTCCATAGTCTCTTATACTTCATTCCCCCTTCTGACTACCCCCTTTCTTTATCCCTTTCTTCCCCTACCGATCCTCCTAGTTCTTATGTTCCATAGATGAGAGAAATCATATGATAATTGTCTTTCTCTGCTTGACTTATTTCACTTAGCATTATCTCCTCCAGTGCCGTCCATGTTGCAGCAAATGTTGAGAATTCGTTCTTTCTGATAGCTGAGTAATATTCCATTGTATATATGGACCACAGCTTCTTAATCCAGTCATCTGTTGAAGGGCATCTCGGCTCCTTCCATGATTTGGCTATTGTGGACAATGCAGCTATGAACATTGGGGTGCATATGGCCCTTCTCTTCACTACGTCTGTATCTTTGGGGTAAATACCCAGTAGTGCAATGGCTGGGTCATAGGGTAGCTGAATTTTTAACTTTTTAGGAACCTCCACACTGTTTTCCAGAGTGGCTGTACCAACCTGCATTCCCACCAACAATGTAGGAGTGATCCCCTTTCTCCACATCCTCTCCAGCAATTGCTGTCTTGCCTTGTCAATTATAAATTCTTAAGAGGCAGTAGGAAATGTACTAGATAACAATTTTACTAATTTCAGACAATTTTTGACTCATCTGATACTAGCTATTTTGTGTGATAAAACCTAATATTTCCATTAGATCAATTTTAGTATTTTAGTTTTGTGTTTTTCAAATCTTGCATTATCATTACTTATCTTCTGTCTGCTTCACCTATCGGTAAGAGAGAGGGATGAGTTAAACCTTCATCTGTGATTGTCGATTTGCTTCTTTCTCCTTATAATTCTATCAGTTTTTGCTTTATGCATTTTGAAGCTGTGTCCTGAAGTACATACACATTTTGACTTTTTGTGTTTTCCTTGTGAAATGACACTCTATTTCTAGTAAATTTTTGACTTGCAGTCTATTTTGCCTGATAATAACATAAGCTGTCGTAACGTTTTTCCCCCATACTGTTGCTTTCATTTATATTTCCCCCTTTTTTTTCTTACAGTTTTTCTATATGTTTTAATATGTCGGTTTTAAACAGCGTATTGTTGTGTTCCTTATACTGTATTTTATAACCTTATATATATTTTTACCTTGTGTCCTTTTGTTTTATATTTTATATTTGTATTTCTAAATACAGGTGGCTCTTGAACAATACAGGATTGAACTGCGCTGGTCTACTTATATGTAGATTTTTTCTGATAACGTACAGTACTGTAAATCTATTTTCTTTCTTATGAATTTAACATTTTCTTTTTTTCTAACTTTATTGTGAGAGCATAGTATATAATACATGTAAGATACAAAATATGTGTTAATTGACTATGTTATTGGTAAAGCTTCTGGTGAATAGCAGGCTATCAGTAGTTAGGTTTTGGGGGAGTCAGAGTTACATGTAGATTTTCAACTGATGGGGTCAACTGTGCATTTTTTTTCCCTCTCTTGCCTTCTTTTGGGTTAGTTTGTACTTATTCCATGTTTTTCCCCCCCTATGGCTCATTTGGAAATTATATACACTCTTCCTTTTTTCTTTCCTTTTTATTTTTGTTGTTAATTGTAATATATATTAACTGATCAAATTCTAAAATTAATATATTTCCATACTTTTGAGTCACTCCAAGACCTTAAAACTTTTAAACTGCATTTACCCTCTACATATGAGTATTTCCATGTTTTATTTTTATTTAACCCCACAAGTCATTACTTTTAAAGTTTTTGTTAGATTTACCCACATAGTTAGATTTATAGGTTTTTTTAGATTTACCCACACATTTTTTACCCTCTGTGCCTTTCACACATTATCACATCTTTATCTTCAACCTGTCAAAATGTTCATAATGCTCAAAGTATATCCTTTAGACTCCTTTAGTAAATGGCCTCATGTTGGCAAACTCTGTGTTTTCATCCTTATTTTTCAAAGATATTTCCTTCACTATTTGTAGAAGTCTATATTTATAGTTATTTCCTCTTGATACATTGAAATTTTTTTAAAGATTTTATTTATTTATTTGAGAGAGGGAGAGGTAATGAGAGAGAGAGCACGAGCAGGGGCAGGGAGAGGGAGAAGCAGGCTCCCCACTGAGCAGGGAGCCCACTGTGAGGCTCAATCCACCCTGAGATCATGATCTGAGCCGAAGGCAGACACTTAACTGACTGAGCCACCCAGGTGCCCCTATACATTGAAATTTTTATTCTGTGGCCTTTTCACTTCCATCATTGCCAAGCAACAGTCAGCTGTCGATCTGTTTCTCCTCTGAAGGTGAAGTATTTGCTTGTGACCTTTTCATCGTCTTTGCTGTTCTTCACTTTTACTGTGATGCATCTAAATATAGTTTTACTGTCATCTGTCCTGCTTGGATTTTATCAAGCTCTATGAATCTGATTTCCATTACATATGGAAAATTGTCTGCTGTTATTTCAAATATATCTTCTGCCTCATTCTCTCTCTCTCTCTCTCTCTCCTCCTGGGACTCCAGTTAAATTTATGTTAGAACTTCTTCTAAATGTCATTTCTCTTAACCACTTTTTCCACTTTTTCACATTTTCCATATTTTTGTCTCTGTACTGCACTCTGGATAAGTTCTTCAGATATATCTTCCAGTTCACTAATTCTCTTCTCATCTATTTTTATCTGCTTTTAACCTGATCTTTGAGTTTTTAGATTTTGGTGAATAAGTGATTTTTTTTTAATTCCAAAAAGTTCTATTTAATTTGTTTTCAGTTTGTCTAGTTATTTTTCACAGTGGGTAATTCTTTTCCTGTGCTTTTTATTCTTCCTTATATGGCTTTAATAATTTATATGCACTCATATCACAGTCTCCATCAAGATCTGATCAGAATCTATAAGATTCTATTAAAAGTTCTAGCGAGTAAATATTTTGTTTGATGGGTTTTGTTTAATTCTCTTGTGAAGCAAGGTTTTTTTTTTTCATGGTATATTTATAAATCTGAATTGTGAGTTTATGTTCTGTGGAGGCATTTGGCACTGAGATTGGAACTTTTCTGGCTAGAAGGATTTTGTACTACATTAATTTCTGGGATTTGGCATTCTTGTACAACTTGTTTCCTATCCAAATTCCAGGGAGAGAGAAACCTCATTGTTATCTTCCTGAGTATGTTGGCAGAATTTCTTTCCAGCCTGCCTTTTACCAAGGATGAGTCCTTTGAGGATTCCAAGTGAAGTGGGAGTTATTTTAACTTCCCAGGACACAGGGCACACAATTTTCTGTCTCTGAATTTGAAACACATTCCCTGTCCCCATGACACTAACCATAGTGACAGCTCATGTGCTTACCTCCCTGATTTTTGGCCCACTCTTTGCTTTCTGGTACCTGAAGATGTCCTTTCTTCTTTTTGTAAGAGTAGTTGTGGATTTTTAAAAATTAGTGTATTTTATTTAGATTTTCCAGGTTTGTTTCAAATGGGAGAGCTTACAGTTAGAATATGTATTATGGGCTCACTTTCTGGGGGGAGAGGGGTGTGCAGGTATGGCAGCAGATGAGAAGAAGGGCTTGATTAGCCCAGAAATAGTCAGTACATGTTGAGATTTTCAAAAGTATTTTTCAAGACAATTTAGGGTCTCCCTGGGAAAAGCCGGGGTTTGTAGACACTCCCCACAAACCTCCAGTCATAATTCGCCCCCTCCATTCTAAGACTAGTTCAAGAAGTGAATCACAGAGCTTTTTATATTTGGGTTAATCAAATGCTACAATTTATTTAAAACAAGGCAGTATAGTAATGACTGGAGCTTCTCAGGGTTGTTGGTACCTGAAACTAATCCCCAAATCTCAGCATGTGGATTTTATATGGCTGCTTAAGCTCTCCTGCTATGTCTCATCTGATTTCACTCCAAGGCAAGAGTTGGGTCCAGATGGGCAATCTGGATAATAAATAGTTCTCATTAGATTTAGGCTTAATTTCCTATTTTCCTGTATCTTAAGTAAAAGAATGTTGGAAGTTCATAGGAATGAGATGTGTGTCCATTTGGGGTTTTGTGGGAATGAGTACATCAGAAGTAGGGTTTATGAAGATTAGACATAACCTCACAGAAGATGAGTGAAAACTAATCAGAAGAACATATTCACAATTCCCATTTCATTATGGCCCGATCTTTGCATTGATTGTGTCTTGATTCTCCTCCTGAACTCCTCCAGGAAAGACATTGTTGCTTCTAGGGTTTTGTGCTATGGTTCTAATTTTTCCAACAAGCTGTGCCTTCATTTGTCTTCTATATTCCACGATTTCCTAGTCTTGTCTAGATCCATGTTTTGTCTCATAGTAAAATTATGCTATCATTCATTATTTCAGAGGGAGCTTGAAAGGAAGGGGAGTATATATGTTCCCAATCCACTATTTTGAATGGAACATTTGTTTTAAGTTACGATCAGTGACACGGATGGTAATGCAAACATTATCATTTCTTGGAATAGAATTAACAGCTATTTAAATGTAATACTTAAATGGGGCACCTGGGTGTCTCAGTCGTTAAGCGTCTGCCTTCGGCTCAGGGCGTGATCCTGGAGTTCTGGGATCGAGCCCCACGTTGGGCTCTTCTGCTGGGAGCCTGCTTCTTCCTCTCCCACTCCCTCTGCTTGTGTTCCCTCTCTCGCTGGCTGTCTCTCTCTGTCAAATAAATAAATAAAATCTAAAAAAAATGTAATTGTTTAAATGTAATACTTAAAAAAATCACTGCTTACACTTAAACATTTCTAACTTGACCCCCAGGAACTTTTTGAAAGTAACAAGGGTAAATTTTTTGTAGTTTTTTTTGTTGTTGTTGTTCCTACAAATGACAAAGTCTGAATTCAGATGTGACTAGAGGAGTCAGACCTATACTATGTATATAGACAATCTATCAAAGTAGAAGTTATTAAATTTGGTTCCCAACTGCTGTAGTTGAAATATTGATTTAGATAAGATTTGAGGAGGAATTAACATATTTCATATGAAATCATGTATATAAACAAAAGCGAACATTAATGTCATCAGGTTATTTTCCTTGTTGATCAGCTGAACTTAGATGATAACGTTTCCTTCTCTTGAAGATACTTAGAGAAGGCCAGTAGTCTGGCTGTTGTTTAAACCCTCTTGTTTACAAAATTTTTCTTTAAAAAGAAAGTAGGTATTTCTCAAACCTGTCCACTGAACAGGCCTAAAAATAGTGGTAACCCAAAAGTAATGAACATGCCTAGTGTCCAGATTGAGGTGTCTAACTACCCTTCTCCACTAAAAGGAACTAGGGCTTCTTAAGGAGTGATCTGATTCTAGTCTGGCAGGTGATACATAAGGTCACAACAAGAGATCTTACCGTGCCAGAAAGTAAAGAAACTATCAAAGATTAATGAATTTTGTCAAAAGGACACATGAAGAAATACAAATGGGCTCCCCTTGGTGATAAATGGAACACTAGGAGCATTAAAAAAAGGGGGGGGGGAGTGAGATTGGTTAAAAGACATTGAGTCCAGTGACACTCAAATGAAGAGAGAGGGAGAGAGTTTGAGAGGAAGGAAAACCAAAATCAACCAGTATCAGTAGGTGGGTATCATTAGAATTAACCTCTTGCTCTGAAACTTGGTAACTAAAAGGAAAGAAGTAAGTAAGCATTTATCCTGTCTTTACCATATGAATTGTCTTTCTGGGTAACTAGTCCCAGTTAATGAGGGAAACTTCTTTTGTACAGAATTTCAACTAACACGTAGGGAAGACATAATGACATTAGAGAATCGCTGTTTTAAGATCCCTAACTTCGTAATGCTAAAGACAGGATGTTTTCATTTAATCCCTGTGACATGTAACTATTTTATACATTGCCCAGAGAGAATATTTATGTAAAATATTCATATGAAAAAAGGGAGAGGTAAAGCAAAATCTGAAGAATTATCAAATCTGGGTGATGGGAATATGGAGGTTATTGTCTATTTTCTCTGCTTTTGCACGTTTGAACTTTTTTCCATAAGAAAAATTAAAATAAATGCATTTGGTTTTGTTGAAAAGACTAGAGTAGGAATTTAAAGACCTGAATTCTTGTTTTAACTCCATATAAGGGAGGCACTTTTTTTTCTTTTTTTCTTTTCTTTTTTTAATTGAAGTGTAGTTGACACAATGTTACATTATTTTCAGGTGTCCAACATAGTGATTTGACAATTCGATATGTTATGCTACATTCACCATAAGTGTAGCTACCATCTGTCACCATATAACACTATTATAATACTATTGAGTATTCCCTGTGCTGTACCTTTCATCCCTGTGACTTGTTTATTCCATATCTTGAAGTCTGTACCTCCCATTCCCCTTCACCCATTTTACCCATCCCTCTCACCCCTCGCAACCCAGTTTGTTCTCTATATTTAAGAGTCTATTTCTGGTTTTGTTTATTTGTTCATTTATTTTGTTTTTTAGATTCCACATGTAAGTGAAATCATATGATATTTGTCTTTCTCTGTCTGACTTATTTCATTTAGCATAATACCCTCTAGGTCCCTCCATATTGTCGCAAATGGCAAAATCTCATTCTTTTTTTTATAGCTGACTAATATTCCATTGTGTGTGTGTGTGTGTGTGTATCATATCTTCTTTATCCGTTTATCTATGGATGGACACGTGGGTTGCTACCATATCTTGGCTATTGTAAATAATGCTGCAATAAACAGAGGTGCATATGTCTTTTTGAATTAGTATTCTCATTTTCTTTGGGTAAATACCCAGTAGTGGAGTTGCTGGATCATATGGCATTTCTGTTTTTACTTTTGAGGAGTTTCTGTAATGTTTTCCACAGTGGCTGCACCAATTAACATTTCCACCAACAGTGCACAAGGGTCCTTTTTTCTCCACACCCTCGCCAACACTTGTCATTTCTTGTCTTTTTGATTCTAGCCATTCTGACAGGTGTAAGGGGATGTCTCATTGTGGCTTTGATTCACATTTCCCTGCTGATGGGTGATGTTGAGATCTTTTCATGTGTCTGTTGGCCGTCTGCGTGTGTTCTTGGGAAGTAAGGAAGTACTTTAAAGAAGACCAGTTGCTTCTTTGGATGTTTGTTTCCGTATTTATAATATAGTTTGTTATGCATCATTGTGGTTCAAAACTTGGTAATTAGAATTCTGATCTGTGGAAATTAAAAAAAAAAGACTCTGTTTTGAATGTAAGCTTAGAAGAACCTGCATATTATATTCTTCTTTTTTAGAATTATAATGCGTATTAGCATGTTAAAGCTTTTGGGAACTTCTGGGCAAATAAGGAATCAACCAAACATTGAACATCTCGAGCTCAGTGTTTCCCAGACATATTTAATGAAAATACCCTTCCCCTCGATTTTTTTCATTTGAGACCTATGAAATTTTTTTTTTAAAGGTTTTATTTATTTATTCGACAGAGATAGAGACAGCCAGCGAGGAGAAGGAACACAAGCAGGGGGAGTGGGAGAGGAAGAAGCAGGCTCACAGCAGAGGAGCCTGACGTGGGGCTCGATCCCATAACGCCGGGATCACGCCCTGAGCCGAAGGCAGACACTTAACCGCTGTGCCACCCAGGCGCCCCTGAGACCTATGAAATTTTGAAGAAAACCCTAGACTATACAATCTGTAAAGACCCTTTTGGGGCAGAAATTCTAGGAGTCTAATTCTGTAAGTCTTTTAAATGTCTATAGAAAATCAAAATAACCAGTTAATACAGCAGGAAAAAAAAATCAATCAAATCAGTTGTCTGACAGAAGTGCCTATTTAATTCAGTCCAAATGTTTTATCAAGTAGCCCCAGGTAGACCAGCTTGAGTGTTTAAAAAAAATAATCCCGGCACTATACTATGCGTCCAAGCTTTGTTATATTTGTGAAATGCTGAGCTTAAGTAAAGACACAACATTCATTTGGTCTGTCGCAGTGATCGATGCTGATTGCTCAACAATCAGATAGGTCACAGTGATTGATGTCAGTCAGAAAGCTCAACAAATGTGCAAGTTCACTGTTAGCATGTTTCTACTCATATGACCACTGTGGCCTAACTTGGAATAGTTATGGTACTTGACCTGGAACATGTTTGTAACTACTGTGTATCCCCCCATGAATAATTTTTCTAATCTTCACTCAATTATTAAAATTCATGGGGTGATAACTATAAACATGTGGGGGATTTAAGGAGGTACAGGGCTGACCATTATTTAAATAGTTAATTTTTTTCCTAAAAGATACATATTGTCTCTTTTATCTTCCTTGAAGATAAATTCAGAACTTTTAAAAGTAGAGGCATAACCCTCAATTTCTCAATCATAAGGAAAGAAAAGGGGGCTGTCAATAGTTTTCTTGTGTTTGCTGTTCGTAGAACTTTCTAGAAGGTTGGGAAGTGAGAGGGGGAGCGGGCACATGAGCTGAAGTGATTCGTTAACAATAGAAGAAAAAGCCTGCCCAATTCTGTGTCTATCCTACAATTGTACAACACGTGAGTTTTTAAATGAAACTTTTAATTTTGAGATAATGGTAGGTTCACATGCAATTATAAGAAATAATACAGAGAGATCTCATATATTCTGTAGACAGTATCTCCCAATAACATCTTACACAACTGTCTACTGCAACATTGCAACTAGAATCACAGTAGACCATTTGTAAAGAGTTTAAAGGAGATCCAAAGTAAAGAAGGAAGAAGGGCAAGGGCCAAAGTTACATGAACTTTTTGCATAAACTTAATTTCAGTTTACCTACCTATCTTCCACGTTTTAAAAGAAGAAATCCAAATCACTATTACCAGTAATGAGACATCCAGATGCTTTCTCTTTTTGCATTTGTATAAGTAAATTATATGATTTTCCATGTATATAAAGTGTTAACATACTCAGAAGTCATACTTACCAAAAGCATATACAGTATGATTTTGCGTATGCCCCCACACACCCCTCTGCACCAAATAAATACATAAGGTTTGAAATGTCTCAGGGTGTAAACCAAAGCAAATTTATCAGAAGCTGGGCCTAATGAAAAGATCCCATGGCATGAATTTGCTGTCTTATGAAATTTTAAGCCTGTCATTTATTTTGAATGTTTAAAGGAAGGACTGTACAAAACACCTCTCTGCTTGAGACATACGTAACGTTAAAATAGAACGGTCAGCAGGGTGTTGGCTGATCACTGTCCATTTACCTTTAACAGACTTTTACTTCCCTGGGTGCATCTATGATGATGGAAGAATCATTTCTCTTCCTTCCTCTCTTTGTGATAATTATTTATCCAAATACTGGTGCCACGTGAAACCTGCTGCTGCCATGGGTGCATTATCTATTCTTGCCCATCGTTCAGATCCTTGGGTGATGCGAATGTGTGTGTGTGAGTGTGTGTGTGTGTGCGCGTGCGCGCATGTGCGTGTGCCAAGGGTAAATATTTGACCGTGGTACCAGCCACCACTGCACAGCCCCAGAGTGACCCTGCATTAATTAGCTGAGAATTTTAGGGCTTTGAATCTGATTGAATCAAAATATTGTTTTTACAAGTTGATGAAGGCTCTTGATTGATGTGGGCCCTGCTGATTCTTTAAAGGATTAAATTGTATGTACAGATTACGGAGTCCTGGCTGTCACTGCTTAAAAGGGGATTGTTTTTTCACCAAGCTTAAAAAAAAAAAAAATAGTGGTATGTTGTGTTTTCCTCCCCATAGGCATCGTGATCATTTCAGTGGGCATGTTTAAAGGAGAATTAGAAAAATTAAGGGAAATGGTCAAGAAAAACATCAAGTGGAAATAAAGAGGCAGAAGAGACATACAAAAGGAAACAGATAAAGAGAAGGAAGAAGGGGCTTGGCTTCCATTCATCCTGAAAATAGGTTTTGCGTGCACATCTCCCATGGTGAAGCCTGCCATATTTTCCCCTGGGCTCAGGAAAGGAACACAATCATTGGGGTCTGGGCTGGTCGGGGCCTAGAGCAACTGAATGGCATGCAGCATCTCCAGTGGGATAAACTCCCACGGCCTCCGGTCACACGGCTCTTTTCCTACTGATCTGAGAGCCCCGCAGGGTGAGCGAGGCACAAGACTCTCAGTCAGGCCCTTGGCCAGAGAAAGGACGAGATAAGCAAAGCTCTGGGGGGAAACTGACAGGAATAAAGAGGAACAAGGAGGGGCACAGCTATCCCCCTGCAAACCTTCCATATTAATGGGAAATAGCCACATCCCCAAACAAGGCTAGTCTTAATATGTTGCCTTTTTCTATTTCTCTTCCTCGAGATCTCTTATATTGGTCCCCTGTTGATGTTTTTCCTACCTGCAAATTTAAAAAACTTTAATCTAATTTCATCATGCACCCGTTAACTTGAAAAATGACTTTTCTCATGGACTCTGTGTTGTGTAATGAATCAAAACCAATCAGCATATGGAAGAAACAATCAAATGGAGCACAAATCATCATGTACCCAGAACAGGGAAATTGCTGAAGGTCTTAGCTGGCAATCCCTTGCCCAGCTTCTGAGAAGGAACCTCTGGTGCTTAAATACTTCTGGGAACATGCCACTTCCCCGAGGTTCCTTTTTGGATGAATAAGCTAGAATCTTGGACCCTTTCTGAAGTTTTATTCTCCTTTCACTTGTGTCTTGAAGGGGATCCTGAAAGTTGGTTAAGCTATAATATGTTAGGTGGTGGGTAGAGCACAGGGATGGGTAGGTGACCGAGGGCATGGAAAAGGGAAATCTGTAGGAAGGAGAATTATATAAGCCTATGGCTTAGTTAAAAAAAGATCGTATCCACAAAACTGCATGTTCACGAGTCTGTCAGAGTTTGTAGCAACACACCACAGACTTTGAACAAACGGAACAACAGAAATGAATTCATCCCAGTTCTGGAGGCTGGGAAGTCAGAAGTCAGGTTGCCAGCCTGGTGAGGTTCTGGCGAGAGCCCACTGCCAACTTCTCCTTATATTCTCGCAAGGCAGAGAGCAGGAAACAATCGCTCTTTGAAAAGTTCTCTTGTGACCTGTCAGGACACTAATTTCATTCATGACAGTTTCTACCCTCATGACCTCATCTCGTCCTAAAGACCCCCCAAAGGCCCTCCTCCTAATACCATCACCTTGGGAGTTTGTGGGGAGGGTGGGGCATAGACATTCAGTCGACAGCACTGTACAAGATGGTGGCTTTAAAATGAAGGACACGAAGATGGCAGAAAAGTAGGACAACGGAGAGTACGAAGTAAGATGTGGTCAGTGGAGAACACCACCAGGAGGCAGTGGGTCTTCAGAGGCTCCTTGAGGGAGATGGCAGGTGTGAACGTGCTGAGAGCAAGGAAACTTTCCTACGGGACAAAGGACGCGTCTTAAGAAATCAGGACCCTTGGTAGTTATTCAGCTTGGTCCAGGCAGGAGAGTTTAAGGAAGTGGCTTCTTTAAAAAAAAAAAAAAAGCCTCCTGTTTATTGACAATTTGTATTTCTTCTTTTGTGCATTGTTAGTTCATATTGTTTATTTTTCCACAGGGGTGTTTGTCCTCTATCATTCATTTTAAGCATTTTCTGTGTATTAGAGATATTAATCTTTTTTCATCTACAATATAATTCTTTCTCTGCATTTGTTGTTTGTTTCTGAATTTTGTTTATGGCATTTTTTTTCCCTTGATGGAGGACCATGGCTCTCACTCTGAGATACCAAAAGCAGAGGCAATAGAGCCCCAACTGCAGACACCTAAGCAGAGGGATGACAGCAGGAAGAACCCCCATGTGAGGGTATATGAGTTCCTGGTATCTAATCTCAAAGAATTTGATTTAGTGGGTCTGAAGTATAGGGTCCATAAATAAGTAATTAAAACTCCCCACTCTTAGGACTTCCAAACTTTAAAATGCATACAAATGACCTGCGGATCTTGTTGAAAACCAGATTCTGATTCAGTAGGTCCAGGATGGGGCCCAAGATTTTGCAAACGTAGCAAGCTCCCAGATGTGGTGGCCCCACCTTGAGTAGCAATTCCCGGGTGATCTGATAACCACGTATGTTTAAGACCCACTTCCTGAGAGGATCTAAGGTCCAAGAACAATGCAGGTGCAGTAATCTGTGTGCATGAATTTTTACATCATTCCTTTGAGCAGTGAGAAATAAAGAGGTGATTTTTTTTAAAAAAAAAAGGAACCAGAACATGACCATAAAACAGTGAGACTATTTCTTTTTTGCATCCACATTTGAAATTAGTCTCATTGTACTTTAGCCTCACAGTTAGTAAAAGGAATGAGAAAAAGAAGTCTTCAGGTCTCCCTGGAATATATAAATAATGGATTATTCCTCTAGGTTCTTCTTCCTGTCTTAAGAACCAAGCTGGCATTATTTCAAAAGAAAGGGAGGAAGGAAGAGAGGAAAAGAAGGGAGAAAGGGAAGGGTGGGGGTGGGAATAAAGGAGGGAGCAGGCTGAAGAGTTACTGGAGGTGATGCTCAGCAAGGGGAGCCTATTGCTGTGAGAGAGGAAATAGCTACACCTAAATTATGTGTGTGTGTGTGTGTGTGTGTGCACAGGCATGTGCATGTGTGTATGTGTGTGTGTATACATATATAATGGTCTATAAGAATGTGTATACATACCTATGTGTATGTACAGTTATATATCATGTGTGAATATGTATATACTTATATTTCTGTGTGTATGTGTGAATGTGGAGAGAGAGACAGAGAGAGAGAGAAATAACCAAGCTGGTAGAAAATAAACCATCTAGGGGCACCTGGGTGGCTCACTTGGTTAGGCGTCAGACTCTTGATTTTGGCTCAGGTCATGATCTCAGGGTTGTGAGTTGGGCTCCGTGCTCTATGCAGAGTCTGCTTAAGAGTCTGTCTGCCCCTCCCCACCTCTCTCTTTTTTTCTCTCTCTTGCTCTCTCCCTCTCTCTCCCCCTCTCTAAAAAGAAAAAAAGAAAAAAAATCTAAAAAATAAACCATCTAATTTCCAATGAAATAGTTGGAGATACTATGGTTATGTGTAATAGAAATCGATATTAATATATTCTAATAGATTATAATCATCACTTTATTTGACACTTGCCAGTGGCAGAAGTGTTCTAAGAACCACACTTCCCTGAAACAAACATTTTTAATGTTTGCTACAGCCAAGACCATTGACTGTCCTCATTCCCGTCTTCTATTTTATGCGTATAAAGTTTCCATCTTCCCTTTACAGATAAAAATCCAGCTCTTTTCCCACGAAGGGCCAGGTTTTCTCTGTGGCCTGGCTTCAGACTGTGCACCTCCGTTCCCTTACCCAAATCAGCCCAAGAACACGGCTATCCCTCGCCCCAGTCTTAGCAATGAAGTTCGGCCATCACCGAGAAGGCTAGGCAGTCCTCGGGTTTTCTTCGCTCCCCTTCAAATAGGGGAGAGTCATGAGGGTCTTTGGCGCTAGGGGACAGGAGGGAGCATGGGCATGAGGTATGGACTTCTGGGGGTGTCTGTGGCAGGGTAAATATTCTTGCAGAAAAGCAGTGCATCCAATGCAATAAAAGGGACCCCCTCCCCTCGTTCACTATAACTCTCTTATTATCCTGGGCTCAGGTGTGTTGCATGAATATACAATAACTGGGCTAACAAGATGGTTTGGGGTCACAGAGGGATAAACCATGGCGTAATCCAGCTCCGAAAGCCGCTCTGGTAATGAAAATTGTAGAGCGGTCTTGTGGCTAGTTTTGTAATAAAGATATACAAAGATGAATACAGGTTTCCAGGAATTAATCTGAGAGCGTTTGATCCAATTTGTACTGGAGTGGCTGCACTGAAGGCAGCTCGGTAGACGGGATTCCAATTTAGGTTGATAGAGTGCTGTGGGGTCCCAGGGAGGAAGGGCTCCCTGTAATTGGGAGATGATTTTATTTTTGAAATGCCCATCTCTTGGCTTTGTCAAAGGCCGTGCATCTGTCTGCCTTGTCTGTGAATGCAGCCTGGCTCAAGGCACCGAACCCCACGGTGTAAGCTTTTGGTTCAGTATTCAGCATGACTGACAGGCTTCCAGTTTTATTCTTTCAGAGGGGGACCCCAGGACACACTGCATTTTATTGTTGCAATTGTTCTGTGGCCCAAGCAACATTAGGCCCACGGAGAAGGGAGGCTCCAGACAGCGTTCGGCACCTTCTTTTCCCCCCTTTCCATCTCTGGCCTGCTGAAGGTGACCAAGTTGAAGTCTCCTCAGAGTTTCTGCCCGGAAACCAGGAGCTCGGGGCTGGGGAGTAGGGGGGAAGCCATTCTTACTCTGTCCTTGAAAGGGTGTCATTCTCTGGCAGATGGCCAGATCGGGGACAGAACAGGGACGGCAGCTGAGTTCAGCCTATTGCTCTTGCAAAACTGGAATTCCTAGCACATTCTTAATAAAACAGCCCCAGACCACCCCGGGAATGTGGACCTTGCCGACCTTATTGTCATGCTATCTGTTGGATTCTTGCAGCTGCCAATTCAGGAAAAAGTTCCTGAAGAATATTTAGATTCAAAACCCATTTGATGCTTCCCGTTGGCTTCGTTGACTTTTATTTTTTGATAGGTGGCATTAGGGATTCGGTCTCTTCAGATCCTACCTTGGTAGCTGTTAGAAGAGGCTTGTATTAACAACTCCTGTTCTGCTTAGGATGTATCAGAAAGCATTGACTTCTGGCATTCTCCCCTGGAACCCTGGCCTCCCGTTTGTGATGTTATTTAGTCCTTTTCATGGATTGAATTTGGAACGTCTATGAGTTTATGAATTTATGATTCATCATCGAAACACTTTGTGGTTATTGGAGCACCTTCTCAAGCCCAATTTGAAAAGAAGTTTGTAACACGTTTCCATTTGCGTCGTGAATTACCAGTTAGGATTTTCGTATCCGCATTAGGAAAGTTGGCTATGTAACTGTTTGTTGTAGTGTGTGGGAAAGAAATTTAATTATTACTGAAGGCTTTTTATTTTTTTTCCATTTTTAATCCTATTTTAATATTTCCCTAAATGGTGTACATTGGCTTGTATACTGTACACGCAGGCTGGTGTAAGATTTGAACTGCCTTTAATAACAAATAAAAAAGCAGTTTGTATTCAGCTTAAAATAGCCCACAGCTAAAATGAAGGATATAGCTTTGTAGCCAACGAACCCAGAGAGAGTTTAATCATTTAGCCTGCAGATTACAACTTAAGGCATTTGTAGAGGATTTTCAAATTTATATGTATACATATATATTCTGGAATTTGCTTATTTGTATAAATCACCTTTTTGTTTAGCACAAAACCACAAACGTTTTAGTTCATTTTTACTTTTCTACTATCTTAGCTTAGATTATCTTGGATGGGAGGTGGGAGTGGTATTTTCAGACGCAGCACAGGAGAAAAAATGCATTTTCAATTGTCAGTAATATTTAATTTCTATCAATAATTTCTTAATTGTTCTCCTGAAAAGCAAAGCTTTAATGTGTCAGCCTAAATTACAATACAAAAGAAATCAGAAATTATGCTGTTAACATTTCCCATTTTCAGATATTACTGATTAGGTTAGAGAAAATTATTCCTTATAATTTCACTATAGAAAAGCTATATGTCTAGTCATATCACTACATCGAAACGAAATTAAGGAGAAACGGTTTCTTAACACAGTGTTTGCAGATTTTTTTTTTTTTTGAGAAGGAAAGATTGCAGCATCTAATTTTACCCATGATTTGTCTTTATTAAAAGCTCTTGTCAGGGAATTAAACTTTTTTAGGTCTGGGCATTGCCTTAAAAATACAAAGCCTATCATGATGTTGGTCTTATAATAAAAATTAGACTGATTTTAATTTAAAGAGATTTATAAGTGGTTCTCTTAGGAATTTTATTGTTTTATTCACCAAGTTAGTAGACCAGTGGAAACATACCAATGATGTTTAGCTTGCAAGTTAATGAAAAAACAAATTCCCTATTGAAATAAACTAGATATTTTCTTCTTTTAATATAGAGAGATCAAGTTCATGCCTAAGAAACTTTTCAAATAGCAAAATTCTCCTGAATTTTTTTCTCACATTTTTAAGATCAGATGCCTTCTGCATCATGGAACTCACCATTTGGAGGGGGTGGGGATCTTACCTTTTCAGAATTCAGTAAAGCCATTTGGTGAGGTTTAACTTTTTTTCAGTATGATGTAAATGTCTAAAATAGAAAAAAAAAAACCAACCCTGAAGGAATGAGAAAAGCATTTATTTGAATGCTTTGTATATGGGCATCTCAGGAAACACACATATCCTGCATGAGAAAGCCACCACTCCTCTGTCGTAAAAGACGCTAAATCAATGTGTATTTAACTTCAGATGAAAGTTGAAGAGCAGAACAAGCATCTATTAGGGAAACATTATATGGGGTTGTGTTTGTGCCGGGAATCCTAAGGATTTTTCTGAATACGTTAACTTTTTGGGATAACTCTGTGATGAAAGCTTACAGCCGAGCAAGTCAATTTCGTAACACAAATTTGTAAGAACGGTTTTGATATCTTTACCTTTCATGTTTCAAAGAAGCTTTGTTAAAGTCCAGTTTCTGTAAAATGTGTACTGGGAAAGTGTCAGATCACAGGAAAAGAAGACTTTTAAAAATTCAAGGAGTATTTGTTTTTTAAGTAAAGCTTGTGAAAACTGCTGGGCAAGCCTATTTTTAGGAGACCGGATAGGTCTGCACAAGAGCACACTCTACCTTCTCAGGGAGGAGACGATTCAAGGCAAAGGGGTGATTAGGGTTCTAACAGCTATTTACCTCAAATGATCAGTTGGCTGTTTTTCTTTCCAAATACTCAGATTAAGATAATAAAAGGAGTGACAGTGGATTCCTTGTGGAATTCACTGTTCTTCTCAAGCTCCATCCTGGCCATCACCGGCATTCGTGTGCACTTCCGGCCTTGCCTGCGAGTATACATGTTTGTATATCCCGGTCTCACTGGCAGACCTAATTTCAGAATACATAATGCATGATTTTGAAACCAATTTGTTATTGTAATAAAATATTTTTTAGGAATGCATGGAAGTACTTGAGAGGAGAATGTTAAATTATACATGCATTGTGGCCGAGTGGATTCATTTAGCTCAGTCTGCAGGTGAATCTCCCTGTGACCTTGGCACTTGCCGGCTAGTATAGAATAACAATCAAAGCTTGGATTGGAAATTCGACCATTTCCAAATATTAACAACTTCTTTCAAAGGAAATGCTGATTTCAGCATTTATGTTAATGGGGACATCATTATCTCTTTCAGAGTTTTTAGGGGAGGGGGAGAAATAAAAAAAAAAAGCAGCCATGATCTTAATAGGATTAAAAGCCGGGCTTTTTATTTTCAAAATGCTAATTTGTTGTCTGCATTCTGTTTTCATATCAGGGCTTGTTACTCACTACCTTAGGACCCACAGGCCACGGAAGACTCTCAGAATTGCATTGGTAATGATAGGAGAGTGACATTAAAGGTTTCTATATGAAAGGAATTCTATACTCTTTCCAAGCCCATCTCCTCCTTTTCTCATAAGTCAGCCAGTGGCCAGAGCATTTCGAGATAGAGGGTGGGACAGAACAGATATGCTCCAGGTCCTGGGCCTGGCTCCTATTTAGTTACCCTTCCACGTTAGGGAACAAACTTTAGTCATTAGCGGGGCATTAATTGAAACAGCCTGCGACCCGTATGAATCAGATGAACTGCCTGGGCTGGAGAAGTTTGGCTGTGAAGTTGAGTCGCCCGAGGCACATGATATTCTATAATCTGCTTATCTTGCAGCCTTTCCCCGGTAGCTCACCCATGGGTGAGGGAGCTGAACGGTGGGGCAGAGAGAGACGGCCAGAGCTGAGACAGTAATTTACCATGTAATTTGTGTAGAGATTCCTTTGATAGATTCCACTTTCAAAGAAACTTGCAAGTGAAGGGAACACTTCCACCCTGAAGTCAGCCTGAACTTGGGACTTGAAAAGGCTGCACCATGCCTGAGCCTGGTGAGGACCTTGGTAAATGGGACTCACCTGTACTCACCTGGGTTGAAAGAGGAATTCCCTCCGCTGTCTTTCTTTGCCTTTTGCTTTCTTGTCCAGTTGGGGGATGAAGAGAGGACATAGAAAAGTTCCATGCAGGTTGATGAAAACCGGGTGTAGCAATCCAGAGAAGCAGGTAATTTTAAGTTCAGGTCTGTTTGGCAAATGAGGTGTCCCATTTGGGGTAATACATGTTTGAGTTTTGGCCCAGCAGGTGTGCTAATGCAAGGCAGGTTTCCTATAACTGCCTTATTTAGGGGATGTTACAAATGGAAAGACTATTTAAATGCCCACAAAGACATTAACAAAAATATTCCAGCTCTCAAAACCCTTTTCTGAGAACCAGGAAAAAAAAAATCAAAGGAAAAAGGCCCACGCTTTGGGTTTTGCTCACTTGTGTTTTTAATAGTTGTTTAATGACCTATAAAGTCACTTTTCTAAGAAAAGAAACATAAAGGAATTTGGTAACTAAAAAGAATTTTAAAGGGAATGGGGTGGGGTGGGGTGGGGGGGCTGCTGAGACATTTCCTTCCAGCTGCTGAGAGAAACTGAACTGGCTATTTTCTGTGGTGCTTTGAATGGTATTTGCAGCGTTCACCTTTTCTTCCTTCCTTACCGACTTTGTTGGAGAATACAAATACCGAGGCTATTTCTTTTTCCTGCCAGAACAGTTGGTTTGCTGGGAGTTGTGTTTTGTTTTCTGTTTAAAGGAACAGCAGATAAAAGGGGAGGCATCATCTACGTTTTGCTTAGTACATAGGTTTCTGCTCAATGTCCTTTTGGAAAAAAAAAAAAAATTCCTTCAATTAACATCTTTCACAGAAACAAAGAGTTTGCTCTGTTCAGAGCTCATTATTGAAATATTCTAAGGCACATAACATCGCAGCCTGTTGCCATGAAAATGATTTGTAAGTCATGTCTTAATTAAGGGGTGCTTAGGCCAGAAGATATGCAAGCACATCCTGGACTGGGAATGGGAACAAAACAAATGGATGAAGCCTGTAAATGTCCAACTTTGTCCTCCAATTTTGAAAGGCATTTTCTATCTTTCTGTCTTGTTGAATAAGTACTGTGGAATCTGAAGAAAAAGAAGACAGTGGAGCAGACAGTGATTCAGTGGAATGACCTTGGCATATGAGAATGTTCTGTTTAGAAAGAATGTGGCTGAAGATGGCTGGTTTTATCCCAGTAGAGGGTAGAGGAAGCCCCTGCAGAAGGTCCCAAAGCAGGTGAATGAGGAAATCTTGTAGGGATGACACTGGCTAACAGTTTTCCCTCTTCTTTGAGTTCAGGGCAACAGAAATTGGGCTTCAGCTTAACATGGAGAATTAGTTCAAAGGAAGAAAAATTGTGAGTGCTTGAAATGGATTTCCCAGTATGGTGGGTTGAATAGCATCCTCCCCAAATTCATGTCCATCCAGATACTCAGAATGTGATCTTACTTGGAAATAAGGTCTTTGTAGATGTTATTAAAGATCTCAAGATGAAATTGTCCTGGGTTTAGGGTGGGCACTAAATCCAATGATTAGCATTCTTATAAGAAAAAAAAAGAAAGAGGGGGGGCGCCTGGGTGGCGCAGTCTCGTTAAGTGTCTGCCTTCGGCTCAGGGCGTGATCCCGGTGTTCTGGGATCGAGCCCCACATCAGGCTCCTCTGCTAGGAGACTGCTTCTTCCTCTCCCACTCCCCTGGCTTGTGTTCCCTCTCTCGCTGGCTGTCTCTATCTCTGTCAAATAAATAAATAAAATCTTTAAAAAGAAAAAAAAGAGGAGATATGACTCATAGAGAAACATAGGGGAAAGCCATGTAGAGACAAAGGTAGAGATGGGAGTGATGCATCTGCAAGCCAAGGAATGCCGAGGATTGCTAGAATCACCGGAAGCCAGGAGAGAAGCATGAAAGGGATTCTCGCTTGGAGGCTCCAGAAGGAAATAACCTGCTAGCACCTTGATGTTGGACTTCTGACTTGCAGAACTACAAGACAATAAATTTATGTTGTTTTAAAACACCAACTTTGTGACAATGTGTTACGGCAGCCCTCAGCAACAAATACACTTGGAAATACAGCAGCCATTTTGCATATTTTAAGCCGAACCGGAAATGATCCTGATAAATAGAGATAAACAGGAGATAAATCAGATATTCATCCGCCATCTGCAGAGGCCTCTTGGCTTAGCTTATATGGCACATGGCTGTTAGGATATTACCAGTGTCCAGGGCCCTCTGGCATGCCAGAACAGATCTTCAGCTGGTATCAGGAGAAGGTACCCCAGGAGCCCCAGGCAAGCCCTGGTCCAGAATTGCCATGGCTGCGGATTGAGTTGAAAGCTTCCACAAGGGGTCTTCTACCCAACTGGATGCAAATTCTTCCCATTTCTCCTAGGTACCAAATCCTAATTTAGCCAAGGAATCCTGAGCGCACAGAGAGATTCACCAAGGACCCACCTTTCCCATTATAGCAATGCAAGTTAGGCACACAGCCTAGGTTGCATTGGGCATTCAGAGCTCCCAACTTGGCAGATGTTGATGGCAGCCAACTTGGAGAATATGTTTACATAAAAGAGGGACTGACTGTCATAGAGTATAGAAGAGAACTAAACCTAGATTTGGAAGGAAGGCCTGGACTGGTCTGGGTGATCTTGGACAAGTCATTTAAACGATAGCACCCTTATTTTCATTATCTATACAAAGTGAGACTAGCTTATTCTCCCCCTGAGTTGTGAAGAAGAAACAAAATAATGTGTACGACAATAATTTGGAAACTATTAGGTGCCCTGCAAACCTTACGTATTTGAGGTAACCTTTAGGGAAAAGGACCCCAGTTAATTTTTTACTCCTTAGCACCATCTTGTGTCCAAGTTACTACTCTTGAATTTTAGAATTCTACATTGCAAAATGGATCAGAGGTCCCTGAAGGGCTCATTGACATTTTCTTCCCGGTGCCATCATGTGGCAACAAAAAGTAAAATTGAACAAACTATCCATGGTCCTCACTACTTCTTAGAATTAGCAGCAGATGCAAATATTTGATAGTAGATGGTTTTCTACTACACGGGATGCATGGCAACTGAGAGGCATCATCAAACCCATCATTTACAGTATTTTTCTCTTAAGAGAACAAAGAGGGACTCCCAAGTTAAATACATTGCTTAGCTACCAAGATTTAACACCATGATGTGAAGATAACAGGATTTTGGAGAAACTGCTGTCTAATTCTAATAACCTGAGCAAACTTGACCACCAGGTGCAGAGAGACTTCAGCAGTATGATTCTGAAGTATGGGGATTAAGAATGGATTAAGCTAGAAAACACACCCAGTTGAAAGTCTAATGCTGTGGGCTGGTCAGAGGGCCTGATTGTGGAGTACCGTGGTGTGCTGGGTCTAGTCCATGCCCTTGTTTGTATTGAATATAAACCAGTTAGGGTGGTGACAGAAGCAGACAGGTAGAAAGGGCGAAGTATAGGAGCCAGAGTCTTTGGGTAGTGGCAACAACTGTAATCAAATATAATGATGTTGGAACTCACATCTTCAAGTGGTGGGGTACTCAGTATAATCTAAGGATAGAAGGAATGCATCCTGTCTTTAAGGGGATGAAACCAAGGGTTGACAATATTGGAGATGTGGCAGGAGCTGATCAGTGTAGAAGGGAACTTGGGTGTAAACCAAGGTACAGGGTGGAGTGTGTTGTTTCCAATGAGTGAGAAGAAGCTGGGCTTTGTAGGCCGACAGGTACCAAGCCCTTGGTCCAGAGAAGCTGAGCTGTTGTGGAGCGTGGGTATAGGGATAATGACACATTGCTAGGTTTAGATCCCATGGACTCAGGATGGGGAGAGGTGGAAGTCAGAGGTCAAAGGTCTTTTAGACTTAAAGATGGGGACTTGTGACCAGAAAGTACATGCATGGCTTACCCTGGTTGTGGCCATGACCAAGCGATAAAACCATGCTCTGACTTACGAACATGATCGGGTAGACTTTGCCCTTGTCCTATCCCTAATAGTATGTGTCTTGCTTTGGATTATCATTAATGCTGTCTTTGAAGAACCTCACCCACTCGATTTTTTATTGTAAAAAAAAATGCTTTGAGTTACTTGAGGATTTAATTTCGGGGTCTTTGATACAGTGATTTGTCATTTCTTTTGTGGGTGTTTTGTCTTCCTACCTAGATGATAAGCTCTTTTAGGATAGTATCTATATCCTTAAATTTTTTTTTTTTTGCTCTTGCAAAAAACAATCCTAGGACTCAAAAACAAAACAGACTAAGAACTGAAGCCTGGGTACATGACCTATTCCAGGTGGAAATCAATTGCTTTCTGCGGCCAGGGGTGGGGAACAGCAGGATGGAGGGTGGGAGGAGGGTAGGGACTGATATTATACTTAGATTATTGCTGTTTGACTCAACATGGAGTCAGGCAGCAACCAATCACAACCCCTAATATCGTAGATTATCATGTGTGACATTAATGCATGTGAGAATTGGACCTTTAAGATTGCACATCCAGAGGCTAATCGCCCTCTTTGACATCCCCTCCATCGACCAAGTCTTGGTCTTCGCCTTCATTTGTAAAGACTCTGGGTACTGCTGGTTAACTGAAATTTTCCAGAGCAATATTTTGAATCACTGGCCTTAGAACTGCAACTGCATGGTTTACAGTATTTCAGGCAAAGGTCTTCTCAAACAGAAGCAAGGATTTTCTGCTTATCTTCCTATAATGGTACAATAGCTTTGCTAGAGGGTGAATTCTGAAGTATCCCTCAACAGCGATCTAGTTCCTTAAGATTCTTGATAACATGGTTTGTATTTCACTACTAGTAAATAACACCAGTTTCACAGAAAGGCCGTTAAAACCACAGATGCATTGGATTTACCTGTACTAAAAAAAAAAAAACACAAAAACCATTTTGTTTATTGTGTTTTGACCCTCTCATTGCCATTTAAAAGCCATTTTTGAAAAGGGAGACACTTTCTCTATCTTCCCTGGTGAGACAAGTGAATAAAGGTGTTTCTCACGGCCTCTTCTTAGATGCATCCCGTCCTGACACTACTGTGGGGGCACAGCCTTCACCACAGAATATTTTAGTGACGATGCCAACAGAGAAATTCCTAAAACAGGCGCTATCCCGGCAGATCCTAGGGGACTATTCAGATCCAAGATAGTGTAGGGACCCAGGGAAGTGGCCCATTTTGGGGTAGCCTGCCCTGGGCCCCTGAAATAGGTTCCCCAAATACTCTGCTTCAGTAGATGGATTTACTGGACCATCTTTGAGAAGGAACATTAATGATGATATCCTGTTTGGATGCTTAAAACTATGTCCACTCTTATCAAAAGAGTTGGCTGTAGAGATTTTTTATCTTGCTCAAGGAAGGTGATGGATGGGAAGCCTGGGTGAGTTCAGGAAACTTGTCTTTCATTTCTGCTCCAGGTGCAGAGGAGGCTTGCACCAACCTACCTCAGTGATTCGAGAGCCCACCAGAGATGGGTCAAATACGCTAGCAGGGCCTGGGACAATTAAAGTCAACTTTTGTTTCGCATTTGTATAATAGAATTTGGTATTTTTGTTTCCTTTTCAAGAATAAGCCCATTTTAGGTAATGAGAGTTTCTCATGAACTGAAGGGAAAAGAAAAGCAATCGCTGGGGGACATTAATCATCTTGAGTAAAATATAAGAACAATGACCCTTAATTATTTTGTATTTGGTAAATTTTAAATTCGTGATAATTTGACCCAGTTAGGAGAAATTTGAGATTTCTGTTACCTCTGCACTCAGTTTGTAAGTATGGACTATGACAAAACATGACGAAGCGTTTCTAAGCTAAAGCAACTGGTCTGTTCTTAAGGGTTTGATCTAGTTAATTGTGATATGCAAGATTTTAGCACTGGTTATCTGTATATCTTTCCTAAGGCCTTTCACTTAGAAACAGTTCTTTCATTTCTGGTGATTTAGGCAACTGTATATATGGTAGAAGTGGTAAAACTGATTTTTTAAAAATATTTGCTCAAATATTCAGATGCTTCATGAAGAATGACCTTAACACATAGTTCCCATCTGTGTATGTGTAGAAATTGAAACCTTTTACCTGCTTAAAGTCTACTGTCCTTAGAAAATTCTAGAACTCCTGTCTCCTGCTTCTGGAAATTAGATTGGTTCAAATATGTTATGGGATTGTCAGATTTAGCAAATAAGTACACAGAGCACCCAGATAAATTTGAATTTCAGATAAACAATTACTTATTTTTGTCCAAACATGGGACATACTTACACTAAATATTTTATACTAAATATATTAAATATTTTAGTATATTATCTGTATATATAATACATCCTGGATTTATAATACATACATATATAATACATATAAAACATAATATAAATACATAGATCATTTATTGACCCTAATTAGGGAGAGGTTTCGATTCTGTTTGTACCTTTTCTCTGGTGATTTCCTACTGTTTTGCCTGTTCAATCAAACCTTCAAGATCTCTGTATTTCAAATAAGCGACAGAGTAACACCTCCCAGTCTCATGGAGTATTTTTAACTTGTCCTGCCTCAGACCTAATGAACCATGCAGTAGCAACAACTCACAATAGTGAATTTCAAAGGCCGTGTCGCAGACATATCAGCCTCCCATCTCCTGGTTTGAAGACCTTATTTTTAAATTATGGACAGTGGCCACATGCACTGTGTGCTGTTGATCCAAGTAGAGTTCAGAGACTACGACTGAACCCCCAACCAGGGCCGCTCTCCTAGCACCTTGGACTTCCCCAAGGATTTTTTCTTTCTGTCCTGGACCCGCTCCAAGCCCATTCTTGGCAGTTAAGATGGTAGCGATGATGATTGAGGCTTTATGAAGTACTGACTTGATGAGGCAACATAAGAAAAGAACTCCAGAGTCATAAATGTAGAGAGCAAGCATGAAATCAGTGGCAAATTTGGCTTCCAAAAAAGGCATTTAAAAAATCAGCCCTGTCAATGTCTCGATGATAAAATGGCGTTGACTTTTGAAAGGACTTAGCAGCCAGTCGCAGCCCTACAGGTCTATTAAGGGGTGCCCTTTTTGTTTCCTCTGCTCCTTGTATGCAGGAGGGGGAAGGAGGGAGATCTTGTTTTTTAGTGTGATATTTACTTAGAGAAAATAAACTGAAGATTTTTGGCACATCTGTGGTCCCTGAAATAGGCCATGAAAAGATTTCCGTAATTGGGAAATCATCAGCATCTTGTGACTTATTTAACATTTGGTGCAAAAACCAGTCAATAGAAAACAAGGGAAAGCAACACAGGGAGAGAACTTGACAGACAAGCCTCTGATCATCATGGCTCTGGGTTCTCCCCCACCCTCAGGTCTTTCGTGGATGAAATGTCAAATGAAACAAGCCTTTTGAGTTCTTCTATGAAGCCCAACTTTTAATAACACGCATCCCAGAAGAGGAACAGATAATATTTGTCTTGTGAGACATGACAGTTGGTTCCCTTCCTGAGCACAGACCTGCTCACAGAACTTTGTCAGGGGCTCAGTCCTGACAAGTTTGCAGATGCTCCTGCTCGTCAATTAATCAGACCCAGACTCTTCTTCCAAACAATTTTCTCACTGGTCTTGCATCCCTTCCCATGGCGGGGACGGTGGTGGAGAGAGGAAGTGAGGAGAGCCGGAGTTTGCCAAATTTCTCTTTATTCTGCGAAGTTCTGCCATGTTATCTTTATAATGCCATGTGTGTTTCAAACGTGGAGTGTGTGCAGTGGCCAGCAAGTAACCATGGGGTGGGAGGAAAGCTCCCCGTCAGACACAGCTGCTTAAAGGAGACGCCACATGTAGATTCGGGAGAAGCATGTGTGTCTTCATTTCCTTTCTCCACTCTTCTGACAACTCATTAGGTGGTCCACTATCTCCTCGGTTGAACTTGGAGGGATGCACAGACCTGAGAGAAGAGCAGAAAGAGGGTAATTTCATTAAGGCCCGGTGTCACACAGCTATTTCCATCAGTTAGATTTAGCGTCTATCAGTGACCCGCCAACAGACTTATATTTGGAAACAGGGTGGGGGAAGGCAGGGGACAGAGAAGGGAGAAGGGGAAAAGAGAAATAGAGGCATTCTCTTCTGTGTGCAGTGGGCGGTGTGAGTATAGAGCTCGCCCTCAGAGCTTTGGGGTTCATCCCTTCCCAGTGGTCTCTCCAGCCACCAGCTCATCTTCGCACCCACCACTGCCATGAAGAGCACCAAGGCTTTCTGTGTTTAATCGACGCGTCCCCACCTGCTTTTGCAATGAGAAATAAGAGGCCCCAGCAGTGACTCCAGGCATTGTGGTAAAAAATCTCGAGCTTCAATCCCGTTTGACAAGTGAAAGAATTACCCTACCACCACATGGCGCTGGTATTTGGAAGCGCTTTCCTTTAGAAAGTTCCAGGTGCCTTTGCTCTCTGAACGCACAAACTGTTTACGAGGCAAAATTGTCCTCATTTATAGAGGGTCTGTTTTCTTTCTTTCCCTCTTGAAGAAACCTGTTATTCAGTGGGCTGTAAAATGGAAAATAAAGATCAGAGGTAGTGGAAATAATATAATGTATCTGGATAGAAACACTAGAACTCTCCCATAAAATGAAAGGCATTTAGAAATTTTCACCCTATTATTTCACCATGGCCTGTTGGGAAGCTATTCTTCCTGCTGGTCCTTTTGGCCTTGTTCTGGGACATCTTCATAAATTCATGCTCTCATTCCTTTAACTCTCAGCTTCCCGAAGGAGGGAATGCCCATTAAGAACCACTTTGGATGATTAAATTTGGTTTTCTTGGCTATAATTGCTTTGATATGGACTGGCATGTTATATCTCCACTGAGAAATTCCAGAATGGCTTTGGTCTCCACCTGGCCATCCCGAACAGTGTGATTTTGGGTTTTTCATATAGCGGGTAAGTTGTTTTGTTTTGTTTTTTTCTTCCAGCCCACAAACTGTCTATCAGATAGTGCAGTACTAACAGATTGTTGATTTTCCCAAAGCGCCGTTTCTCTCTGCCTTCTAGTCTTGCTTCTTTGATTGTGTAAGAAAACATTTGTTCACTGGATATCCCCTACCTTCTGCGCAGCTCCGTAGCATTTGTTTTCCTCATTGTTGGCTTCCCGCTCCAGCTGACCAGGTGGAATGGCCGGCCATGCCATGGCCCTCCTTCGTCCTGGCCATCCTCGAGCCACCAGCTGTCTTCGTTCACTGGGCCCTTCTTAAAGTCAGTCTTGTCTTAAAACAAATCCTCCAGTGGAGGATATGCAGCAGGCAGGGTCCGCAGGGTGAGTAAGCCCACCCATTCACCCCTAGACATCACCCCAGTCTGAATGAAATCCCCTCTCAGAACGCCTTCCTCTGGTCCCTCCATACATCCTCTTTCCTGACCACTTGCCTCTGGTCCCCAAGAAAACCCCGGTTGATTTCTCTCCAGAGAACAATGTGCTTCCGTCCTTGGTGCCCATGCAGAGCACAGAGGGAAAGTCGAGGTCAGCATGGCAGGCTGTGTAGCTTTCTTTTGAGGCGAACAGATGGTGAAGGGTAAATGACAACTCTCTGACGCCTCTTTTGAAGTAATTGGAGATAATTTGTATTTTGAATCAGAATTTGACCATTGTCAGAAGGGAGGGAGGTTAATATGGAAGCTATTTCACATGAGCCCGTTTCTTACACTGCCCCTCCCCACTTTCTTTCCTTCCTTCGCATCCTTGTTTCTTTAATCCTTGCTCCAGGCAATTGGTGAGACCATCTCTGGGCTCAGTGTGCCTCGTTTAGGCCGTGGCTGTTATGAAAGCCAACAACAGCTTATTAAGGCCAGTGATAATCTCTTCTACTGATGCATTGTTGCTTTCCCAAGGTCCAATTAAGGCCACGCATCGGAAACAAGATCTTGTAAACCTACCGCTCCTTACCTAGGACAGTTTGCAAACAAATGCACAGGCTGCTTCCTCATTTCTGCCTCTGAATGCAAACTGACTTCATATCACAGAGAACAGTGTGTCTGCAGTGAAGAAAGGGACCTGCTTGTCTTTCACTGCCTGCCACCCTTCCTTTCCAGACACTTTAAAAAAATTTATTTTAATTTCAAAGCCTGGCTTTGGGCCCCACCTCAGATGTGAAGCGTGGTATTGTTTACCTCCTAACTGCATCCTTTCAAAGAATTTACAGTACTTCCTGAAATCCCACTTGGGGAGGAAAGGGGAAGAAGCCCCTGAAAAATAAGAAATGCTTTGCATGTTCTAGAAAAGCGACTCAAAGGAGGTAGCATGTGGATTTCCCCTCTTTCTTACCCCATCAGAAATTCACCCAGGGCCAGCGGGTTCTTAAAGTAAAAATGTGCAGGGTAAGAAATTTGATATTCTTGTCAGTCTCCACCTAGGGGAAATCTGGGTGAAAACGATGCCGTCTTCTGGAGGTGGTCATGATATTAATCTAGCCAACTCATAACTGCACCATCTGGGTATAGCCGGGTACCGGGGACACGGGCTGTACATCGTGAATGGTGGACACGTTTGTAATTTCCTGGCATATGGGACCTGAAGTGTCCTGCACACAGCCGATGAGAATCGGTGAGCCCATGCCTTCCCAGGCGAGTGCCATCCCTTGTAGGCTTCTCCAGGGGGGTGGGGTTAGGATGGGTAGTTAGTTCCCTGTCTAGCCCTGTCCCCTGAGTGTCCACAATAGGAAGGAAACCTAACCACCTAACCACCACTTCGGTGAAGATGAAACTCAGTCCTTCCCATGTTGAGGTCTTAAAGCAAGCATTTAGCAATACTATGCCATAAAAAAGATCTGGATACAGTAAGTAACACAAAAATGGAAGTTTTATTCTGTGCCACCACAAAAAGTTTTAATGTGTAGAATCTAGGGGGAAGGATGGGCAGTGAAGACTGAAGTCTGTCTACAGCTAGTTTAAGTGCTATTTGCAACAGAAGTGCCGAAGGCAATATTGTATTTTATTCATATACATCTGGTTTATTATGAAGCACATTTTCCCCCCACTAACTTAGAGAAAGAAAAGAAGATATTGTCGTGTTATTCCTGGCTCTTTCTTAACCATCCAAAGTAAAGAAATGGCTGCAAAACCTTTAGAAGCAATTCAAGTACCTCTGTGGCTTTCATCAGACGTTCTCTGTACAAGGAAAAGAAAAAAAAAATCGTTCTATCTTTTTATTTTTACTTTGCTTTAATCTTATTTGATGATGTCTCAACAGGCTGGGACATGCTTTCTTGGATGGCAATTTCACTGCACCATATGTGTCTCTCACAAGATAGCAGAGTGAGATGAATCTTGGCAGGAAGAGAACTAAACACATCGACAAAGAAAAGAAAAAATTTATTTACTTAACTCCCTGTTGCCTGCATACATTCCCCCCCCCCCTTGTACTCTGACTCGCAGTACAGGAGTTTAGACTTAGTTTGTTATAAACAACTGTGTGAAATGTAGGCCCCCATTTATCGCTTTTTCTGATCATCTGCCCTCGTTTTTCTGAAAACCTACGTTAAGCGTTTCAGTGACCAGAGGACGAAGCCCGATGTACAGAAAGAGAAAATCTGGTTCCAGCCCCACCCCCGGCCCCTTTATGTGGAAGAAGCCCCAGGCCTTCCCCCTAGATCCAGGTGGGATCCTCACTTCTGCTGGACACCCTGTCACCATCTGGTCCTCAGATTGGCTTTGGATGTGGTGTTGCCATGAGTTATCATAAACTGATTAACGTGGCTGGTCTATGCAGGAGAGATTGCAGTCTAAGGACTGCCAAATAGGGAAAAAAATGCAAGACCATTGGAGGTGACTGCTTGGTTTGGGCTGTATTGGGAAATGGCTTGGATATGTCACAGTTCTATCACTTTCATCACAGGGACAGGGGTTGTTTTAGAGGGCAGATGAGAGCCCTGGTCTGGACATTTTGGTCACCCTTGGAGGGAGAAGGAGGTTGTTTGCTGTGATGCATTCAGGTCCTGCTGGCTAAAGTTCTAATGACAATGTTAAAACTCTGAAATCTGTATGCATTTATTGTGTGATGTTTTCAGAATAGCCTAGTGACCTTGTTGTGACCTCTAGTGACCTCTATTGACACACAGCACCGAGAATGGAGCTCAGCGAGCTATTTTAAAAAGTGTTGAGATTTAGGTGAAATCTAAATTTAAAATGATGCAAATAAACAACCTTTTTCATCAGTCAACTTTGAGAAAACAGGAGCTGTTAGACTTATTTCCCATGTATCAATTTGAAACGCTTGGAAGCATTATTTTATTGGGGTGAAACATCCACGTTTGATGTTCCATGGGACCAGTGAATGGAATACGCCGCCCCTGTGACCCTTTGGATCAGATTCACAGGTCAGATTAGGGCAGTTAGCAGAGCACAGTGACCTGTGACAAAGGGTGCTTGAAGCATAAGGTCTCCCTGGAATCCTCAGGCCTGGCCACACTGGGGTTGACGAGAATAAGACTCAGGTCACAAGGAAAGAGAGTCATGTTCAGAATCAGCTGCCTTCAGGTGTGCATGTGGACTGCGTGTGCTTTTCCCAGAATCTTACAGGTAGAAAGATCAGTCTAGAGCCGGAAAATTTAAATTTTGTGTTTTTTTGTCTTTTAGTACATAAAAAGGAATATAAATGCAGCATGACAAACAGGTGTCTAATGCTCCTTTGCTGCTGGATGAAATGCCTTGTATCTCTCACTTACATTCAGGTCCCCAGAGAACAGAGTTCAGAAAGAAATTCAGTCTTCTGGTTCTCAGGAAAAATATCTCAGATTGTGGAGTTGTGCAGAACCCATCCCAATTCTACTGATTTTTTAGTTAGAAATCTCATTGCAGGGATAACATGAAAGTGTAAATGTGGAATTATTGTTTCCGATTGTTTCAAAAAGCAGGCTGATTTTAGGAACTTAGTGGATTCCGTGTTTTGGGCCTTTTTAGCTTCTGCCTCAGAAACTTACATTTAGATCAGGATAGAATGATGCCTGAATGAAATGGCAGAGTGTTAGTATGAATTTCATGACTAACTTTTAAATTACTAATGGTACACATATTAGGTGCTGGAAGCACATAAACGGGCACCAAGGATATATATTTCTCTTAATTGTGCACTCTCTTAGCTTTGCACATTCAAAGGAAGAGGTGGGAAAAATTACCGAAAGCAGGGTGGGGGAGAAGGTTACTGGCAATGATGTAATTTCCCTTTGGTATCTTGTCCCACTAAAAACTTGAGATTGCCCCATTATAAATACCAGAGCAATGCAATTTATTTCTTGAGTTAGGGCTCTAGTTAGAAGTCTGTTTGGATGAGATGAGTAAAAGATGCACGACCATGTGCTTGCTCCATCGTGCTCTCTGTCTCCCTCTCTTTCTGTCTCTCTCACACACACACAGACGTACACACACACACACACACACACACTCTCACTCATTCGGTCAGAGACATACATATCTGTGTTGGGATTATTCATATCCTCTCAACATAAAACTGGAAGATGGAGTTAGCAAATGTGGATAGTTGTGTGCATATATAGTATATGCGCGTGCACACACACACACTGTACACACAATATCAATGGTATGTTGAAAGAAAATGAGTTTACCGTAACTCTTCTAAAAAGCATACCAAGACAAATCCCCTTGAATCATTTGAAGCCTCCAAATCCACAAAAATCTTATTTTTAAGCTTTGAGAACAAGATACCATAAAGCGGGTATGAGTGTGTATTTTAATTTATCCAATTTCTCTGGAATGAAGCCGGTACTGAAATCAATATGAAAATGAGTTGTAGCCTGCATGGTTTGATAAACTGACTCCTTTCTGAAGAAATAATTCTGAATTTTAGCAAGCTCTAAGGATTCCAAACTGTATTAGGAGACAAAGGGTATGAACCCTGGAAAAGTCTCTCTCAGGTTTGGATAATGTGAAGTAGACAATGAAAGCCAGACGCTTAGCTCCACCTCCCTCACTCTTGGTTAAACCTATCCCACAGCTGCTTCCTTATTTATCAGAAGGGTAGTTAATAGTTCAGTAAATAGATTATCTTGCTAATTAGATTTCTACTTTTAAGACAAAACAGATGCACAATTTGGTCAAATTATTAGCTCATTTGTTTTTGTTTTTGTTTTTGTTTTTGTTTTTTTTTGCTAATTGTGTATTGCCAACTAGTGTTGTTTAAAGGAGGGAGGGTTGTTTCTGTTGGATTCAGTTTTCGATTATGGGGGCCACTTAAAAATTCCGTCTCATTTTCCCTTCTAATGCAGTATCAGTTAATTCTCAAGAGGAATCCAGACAAGGTGTTAAAACTAGGATAAAAGCATTGTAATACCAGAGAATCTGCTCTGTCAAACCAGAGGCGCTTTGCTGGTGAGAAAGCAGAAAAAGTAAACAGTAGCGATCTCTCGCTAACAGAAGATTTAGGTATAATTTGTTTAAATAGTAGCAATAATGATTATTAATTCACCCTTTGAATGTTAACAAAGACCCGGTTTTTGTTAGTTTGTGCTTTCGATTCATTTTCAAGCTGAAGTTTGTTTTAGGCTAATGCTGCCATTGATGGGAAATGCAATTAGCTTTAGCTTCCCACTCCCCTGCCCCCCAAAACATATTTGATGTTTGGTAATACAAAATAAAATAATTCCCTTCCGGAACACTGCCTTGAGAACGTCATGATCACAATGGAGTGAATTTCTGTTGAATTCTTCTCTACTTCCCTGGGAAACAATAAGGAATTCTTTTTGTTCTTTGCCACAGAAGGTATAACAAATGGATTTCAAAATACCTGCACTGTATCAGCAGTGCTTAGAAGAAAGAGAAAAATCAAAGCGAGAAATAAAAATTACAAAATGGTGGAGCCTGACCACTTTATCCACAATTTGTGCCTGACCTCCTTGTTGAAAAATTTTGTGAAGGATCACCGTGGCTAGTTTTTCTCCCTTTGACGCCAGAACATTAAAACTAGTTTTAGGTATATTTTTTTCCTCTTGGGTGTAAAAGGGACAGAATCCCTAGAGGAGCCGACACCAGGGACCCCCTGGCATTCTCCAAAAGGCAGCGCCGTACTGGGCCTGCTGTCAACATCGACAGGCTCAAGAGCGGGGTCCAGCCTGTCCCGTCAAGTTTATCGTGCACTCCATCAAAGGGCCTAATGGTCAGCTGAGGGGGCTAAATGTGTCCCCCGTGACCTGACATTAACGGAGTGGACTGGTGTAAGTGTTACTGAGGGGGTCTCAGAATGATTTGGACGCCAATACCCGTTTCCCTCAATAAGCCATCATTTGGGTCATGACTCAATACAGCTTTGCACTGACACGGCCCAGCCCCGAAGTGCTCCTGGGGGACGTGGCCTCACCTCCGAGACCAGCAGACAGCGGGGCTGATCAATGCCCTCTGACAACAAGTGAAACAATCACCTTTTCCCTCACCCCGCCACCTCTTCGCACCTCCCACCCCCTAGGCCATCTGACCAGCTTGAAAATGATAAAGAGAAATTGTTTTATCTAAACATAGAGTCTGACACTGAGAAAAGACAGGAGGAGTGAAGAGAACCGCCCAGTTTGTAGAGAGTCTTAGATTCCAGCTTTTTGCTTCTCATGTAATTTTGATGGAAAAAAAAAATCAGTCTGTATATCAAATGTAGAGCTCGACTGATCCAGGGGGGGAAAAAAAAAAAGCCGGGAGTTGTGGTGACTATTTCTCTTCAGATTTAAGCTGGCCTGTAAACATTAGCTTTGTAGGTGTTAAGGAGACACAGGGCATTTTCTGTTTGGATTGGGATTTTGACAAAACCATATGCATAGGAAATAAATTTAAATTATAAGGTTCTTTAAAACGCTGAGTATTTTTCAAAAGGAAACCAACAACATAATACTGATGTGAGAAATCTTTAGAAAAGGCTTGAAATACTGTTAAAAAGAAGATTCCCTGCAGAGTTCTAAAATAACCATTTAAACCATTTTTACATTCCTATTTATTTGGATTTGAAACAAAACTAGATAGAAACGTACATATTCTCTTGCTATCATGACTGTCATTTTCTTCATGACATAAAAAAATACAAACCTGTAATAACTCCCAAGTAAGAAATGTGATGGGTAGACAGATATATATGAAAAAGATATTATAAATAACTATTTAACTAAAAAAGTGTTTAAAATATGTACATACGAAAATATTTTAAATGTGTTTGGAATAGTCGAAATAAGTGGATTAAAATGTTTAAGAATTATGTTCCCTTTTCTAATGATAATGTCATTTCTCAGATTGATTTAAATATAGTATTTTTTTGTGAAATCATTTTTAAATCATCTCTTTAAGGCAGAAAAGATCCAGAGTAGGTCCAGACTTACACTCCTCATCTAAGAGTATAATTACTTCTGAATATTTACAAGAGAAAAAGTATATCAGAAGCTTTAATCTCAAAGCATCACCTTTAGAACAATTCTAAATGTCCCTTTTGTAATTTCTGTGAAGAAACTAAAATTCCATATGCGATTTTTTTTTTTTAAACAAGTACCTGTTTTCATTTTTTGGCTGCTGAGAGCTGTCTCCACTCACACTATTTCGTTTGCTGAAGCGAACTGGAAATGTAAAGAAATCAATGGGAAAAGAGTCCAATACTTTGATTTTTTGATAGAGCATTTTAATTATTACTAGTGGTTTTTATCATTTGATGTTTAATTTGTTTCAACAGCAATTCAGAACTACCTTTTATTTAAATCATTTCTTATATAAGTAATTTTTCCTTCTTGGGTTTATTAATTTTTTTCTGTCTTGTTTATACTTTCCAGCAGAGTGGAGTAAATATATTGTGTATACAGTGTTTCACTATGTTATTTCAAAAATAGTTTATACTATCAGTTGCTTAAAGATGATGTTTAGAAACGGTACATAGTTATATGGGTTATTTCTAACAAGAGAGTGAAGTACATTTTATTCTTCGTATACTAACTTTAACAACAGATTAATGTCTTCCTTTTGGGAAACACAAATATTTATTATATAATTGCACTGGGGGGAAAAAAAGGGCTAAACACCCAAAGTGTCAAAAGTCAAGCTTAACAAATTTAAAAGCAATGAAATGAAAACCCAGTTAAGCACAAAAGGTCTTTTTTGAATTTGGTGAAAAGCTGTTGCAAGAACTAAGGAAGACGAGATCTGTGCCTCCAGTATTCGGTTTATTAGGTCCAATGCTCGTCTTCAAAGGAATATCACAGCCGTGTGGCATTTAAGGATTTGGAGGAATTCTGAGAATTTAAGTGCCTTTTTGCCAAAATGGATTCCGTGTGCACTTTAGCCATGAAAACTGATTTAGGACCTTTTCCTCACTCTTTGTCCTCCAGCTGTATTTGTACAGTTAGAAAACTCCCGAATTATCAGGGTGCAGAGGTAGAAAAATCAAGGAGGGATGGACCTAAACAAAAATGAAACATCTTTAGCGAAAGAAAAAAATCACACCCCTCTGTTGACAGTGAGCAGCACGCAGGTGTGGTCACAGCGCTGGCCACCAGCATCAGAGCCTGCACGTTTTCAGATGCTTGCAGGGGCGTTTAGATCTATCTTTCCTCGCCCAGTGCATATGAAGATGTTTGTAAATGGTTTTAAAGTAACATCGGGCATTGTCTGGATTCAGAAGTTCCAAAGCCATTCAGCAAAACCATATCTGCACTGCACTTCAGAAATAGGAGCCACGGGAATATGGTGTGGAATGATCCTAAGTGCCTGAGGGAAGCGCAGAGCCAGGAGGGAGCTAGGCTGTGCCACCAGGGCTGACTTGGTTAGTGTCTACCAATGACCTGTCCCTGTCTTCATCCAGGTTTAAAGGAGACAGTTGAGACCTAGTGTTCAGATAAAAAGGGCACAAAGTCAACCTTGTCTTATGAAAATCACACCGTATTCACTCTCAAGATTTTCAGCAAGAGCTGTTTCTTCCCTTTCCAACCCACCTCCTGTCCCCTCCTTCTGTCCATGGCTAAAACCTGGGTCTAGGGTTAGGAAGGGAAGTGACAGGGATCTTGAAAGACCTAATTTTGCGATGAGGGTTTCTAGTCCCTGGAACTAAAGGTATAAACCCAAAGAAAGGGAATGTGTCAGGAGAGGGGCTGAAGGGAAGCAAGTCTGAACTTTGAACAAGAAAGAATGAAGTAGGATTTAATTTAAAGCAGGGCATTACTTTCTTTTTTATTAGCTTTGATTGTATATAAGACATTGCACAGTTTTCTTTTTTTTTCTTCCTTTCCTTCATTCTTTCTATTTTTAATTTAAAGCCAATTTGGTAACATGGGGCTCGTTCTGTAAATATAAAAATAGAATAGTACAATAGCCCATGTGCAGGAGGGGAGGAGATGGGGGCAGGTACCCTAGCTATGAAGATCACTGAATTTCTTACACAAAGAACAAATCTCTCCATCCTGCATTGTCATTAGGACAGAAAGATTTTTCTTTTTCTTTCTTTCTTTTTCCTTCCTTTCTTTCTTTCTTTTTCTTTCTTTCTTTCTTTCTTTTTCTTTCTTTCTTTCTTTCTTCTTTCTTTCTTCTTTCTTTTTTATCATTTCAATATAAGAGAAGGACCCCTCTCAAGATGAGGTTCCTGTTTTGCAGTGTTGGATATGTTGTTATTATAAAATGTGGTTATATTCTCTGCCTCTTCCGTTAACAATGGGGGCAGTGGTAGGGGGTGGGTCCGAGGGGCCTGAAATGACAGAATGAGGGACACACAATAGGATGGCCGTGACTCTGAACAAATAAATAAAACATGTGAATCACAGTCTCTGCTCTCTTTCCCTCCTCCCTCACCCCCCAACTGTGATTAAATTTGCTGTGGTCATTTCCCAAATGTCTGCCTGATAAAAGAAGCAGCAGCCGCCACAGAAGCAGGGGCAGCGGCAACAGCAGAGGCAGGGGCAGCGGCGCCCAGAGCTTTTTCTCACACCGTGACTTCAAGCGAGGGCCCTTCCCGGAGCTGGCAGTCTCCACTCCTGCCAGTCAATCCTCCCAGCACAGACACGCACGCCGTTTTCATTAGCGAAAATGCTCCACGTCTAATTGCTGTCCCCCACAGCCCCCTCAAATGAAAAACAAAAACAAAAACCAAAAGCAAAAAACAAACGACCAACCCTAGAACAGAACTCGGCCCCCTTAATAAACAGCTTCCCCAACTACCCCCGGCATCACACTGAAACCCTGGGCGCCCGGAGCTCAGTAATGGGATTTCTCATACCCCTTCCCACAGCCACCAACGCAGCTTCCCAGCAACCCATTGAATGCACAGGGGGAGAAAAAGAATACATTTTAATAAATCGAGGGGAAAAATGATTTTGGTCCTCTAGCCCTGTTCTTTAGTAATAGAAAAAGGTGAGGTTGTTGGGGGGATGAGGGGGGAGGAATTTAATATTGCAAGAGATAATAGCAACTATGTTAATATCCGGAATTTTCAATGTACCATAAGTACATTTTGTTTTTCCTTTTAGCACGATTTATAATTAAAGATTTTAATCTGGCTTCACATTGAGTTAATAAGCCCTTTGATTGATTAGGATTCATAAAATTGCCATTTCCCGCTGATGCTTTGTGTTTCTGGGGATGTTCTTTTGAAAAGCTGGGTTAAGGTGAATAGGAAGCAGCCATTGTTTGGGCTGAGCTGTGCCAATTCTGGGAACTCGGAACTGCTTTATTCAGAGTTTGTCCCCTGCAATATCTTGTTGTTCAGCCAAATTAATGCAGATAGGATCTGCTGGGCTACAGTTTAGCCATTTTTAGGGGAAAACTTTTTTTATTATTATTATTTCAGCAGGTGTTCCATGCAATTTCTGCCTCTGTTTCCTGACCTGTTCTTTGCCTTAAAAAAAATAAAATAAAAACCACAATGAAATAGCATCAAATTGATAAACAGAATGTTACAAACTGTTTCAAAGATAAAAGAGAGAAAGGCACAAACCAAATGAATATAAATACTGTAAACCCAAGAAAACTGGGCTCCGATTTTTCTTTTAAAAATTCAACTTCAGAGGCTGTATAACCAATAAATTATCCTCTTGCATTAATGGCCAATACAGCAATATGTGGGAAGTGTCCTCCTTCAGCTAAAGGGATGTCTTAGAAATGTAAACACAAATGAATAAATAGGAGCGAAGGCCGAGGGAAGGAGGCGGGCGAGGCGGTGTTCTAATGCTGTTTATCAAGTTAAATAATACATCCCACCACCCCTCCCTCTAGAACCAAAGCAAAATTAAGAGCAAAATCAAGAAACAATGATAAATTCTGCAAAGAAGAAAGAAAGAAGAAAGAAAAAGAGAGAAAGAAAAGAAAAAGATGGAAAGAAAAGAAAAGAAAGAAAAAAGAATTATAAGAAAGAGCTGGTGATTTGAAATGTGCCGTCAAAGGGCCCCTTTTCTTCAGTTCATTGTACCCGACATGTCTATACGGGAGTGTGTACAAGAGAATTCTTTCTTCCCCCCTTATTTTTAGCATGGGGGGAAAAAAGTGACTCTCTTCAGCTTCCGAAGGGCCTCACTGTGGGGACTGAACCAGAGCAAATTCCCTTTGTGTTCCTTGCTCTGAGGGGACCTGCTATTGTTGACTGCAGGGCCTCTTGTAAGATCCAGCCGAGTTGGGGGCTGTGGGTGAAGCCTCTTCAGATAACACTCAACTTGTTTGGGAATTGATACTGCCTCTCCTCTCTTGTCACCCACCCCAGTTTACTTGGCATGACCAGCATTTTCCGATCCTTTTATCATTCAGATGTTCTCCAAATGCAAACATTTTTAGGGCTCAGTGAGAACAAACGAGAAGCCATGTCCAGGGCCTGTCCAGCAGGGAGGAAGTGCCCAAGAAGCCTCCCCCCAGGGGGGCTGGGAGGTGCTGCTGAACTCCATTCTCTCCCACACCTTTACCTGGGACTCTTCCTGGCTTTCATTCCTAACGTGAAACCCCCATCTCCGTGCCTGTGTTGCCAAGACCTCGTCCTAGCCAGCATGTTCAGTACTCTCCTCACTCAGTCCCCACCACACATCCTGATCAGCCCCCTGACCCGCACGGTGCTCTGTCCCCCCACCCCCCACCCCGGCCAGGCCCTGTTCCCCTGAGCTTTCTGGTTTTGCCATAAAATAGCAAACACCAGCGCAAAGTAGATAGCGACCAAACCCGCAGAGTGAAACGAGTTTGGGTTTCTAAACAGACAGCGATGTCGCTACCTACCCCAGGAGTCCTTGCTTTGCCATCTCTGACCTCATGAATCCAGACCTTCGGGCCTGATTGGTGGGCTTTTAAACGTGACTAATGAAGTAAATTTACCCTCAGGGGGGAGAGCCCCCTCCCTACAACCAAATAGAGTGTGCCCTGATGCGTTATTTTTTTTGCAAGAAGAAAAGAAAAAGAAAGCAAGAAAACAAAGCCCAAAACACACATTTGTGGCAATGCGAAAATAAAATAAATTTAAACCCCCCCCTTTCTTTTTCCTACCCCAGGTCCTAGGCAATGACAGCAGAGAACGAATAATTCCCGGTGCAGTGTCTTACATCAGTTAAAGGGACCTTTGTATGAATGTCAGCTCCTTTCTACCTTAGTGCCAGTCGATCGATGCTTCATTAGGGCCCAATTGTCTTTTGCCCATGCAACCTTGAAAACAGTCCCTTTAATTACCCGTGAGGAACTCGGGACCCTCCTTTCCCCCTCTATCTCCCTGTCTGCCTTCCCTCCTCTCTCTGGTTTCTCTCTCTCTCTCAGCTCAGGGAAGTGGGGGTGGGAGGATGGGGGTCACTCACATTTATTCAGTCAGTCTGAGTACATCACTCCTTGATAGAGAAGCTGGGAGGAAAAGAGAAGGTGGGGGCGGGAGGGTGATATAGAAAAGAAAGAAATATCGGACCCTGAGGTGAGAGGGCAGGGTTCAAGTCCAGACTACAGATCTATTGAAGAGGTTTCAGCCAGGCAGGCCTCCACTTGACTTTCTCAGCAGCCAGCTTTATGGATTCTCAGCTGCTCCCTTTACACCACGGCGCCTTACATCTCCCCGCTGCTAATTACCAGGGTTTTCTAAATAACGCAGAATCAGGCCCTGCCAGGGACCCCAAAGGATCCTGAGTGGCCTTTATCCGGGTCTCAAGGAAAAGGGGAACCTGTTGGCTCAATCTTTCAGAGAGATTGGAGAGAGACAGGATGCAGTACAGCTCGATGTAATCCGTCCCATCAAAACCGAAGGCGTTCCAAATAATTGTAGGCCTGGCAAGTTGAGCACTGGAAGAAAGTGCATAAATAATCGTATTTGTTAGGCACTATTAAAAATTCAGAAAGATTTTAAATTCAAGTGATAATCTGGTCATCCTGAGGGATAGGCTTGTATTTAATAGCCAGGTATTTTTACCTATTCAATTATGATGAGAAATATTCTAATGAAGTCATAAACCTCAGCAGAGAATGTTAATCACCTGTGCGTGCTCTGTTCGCGCCGTGTTGAAAAACATACCTGCCCGAGCGGAGCTTCCCCCCAACGCAGTAATTCAGTATCGTATTTGGAACCCATCTTCCCTTCAGAGAGGTCCCCAGGCACCTGGAAATAGATGGCTAAAAACTACAAAGCTCATCTGATCTTCTCTCCAGTGGCTGTAGTTCTATCCAAGCAAGGAGTCAGGGGTTAAGAATGCATTTCCCCCCAACATTTACACAACAGAATGAAGTTACATTGCATTACCTCCCTTCCTAACTCCCCCAGCACCCACTCCCCCGCCATGCACACACACAAACTGTGGGTTTAGGGCTCCCTGATAAAATACTGGATGGCAATTCAATTTAAATTTCAGATAAACAACAGATAATTTTTTAGTACAAGTATGTCTCAATTCTTGTATGGGGCATACTTATCCTTAAAAAATGCACTGTTTACCTGAAATTCAAATTGAACTGGCATCTTGTGTTGTTTTTTTTTTTGTTTGTTTTGTTTTGTTTTACTTGCTAAATCTGGCAACCTGATGCAGATTCCTTTTAAGTCTAGATATTTTCTGCCAACAAATGAGAGCAGCAATGATTTCAAGTCACTTAAAAAAAACATAATCGTGAAAGGATTTATTCACCCATTTTCAGGTCTAGCTTATGACCCTGGAACCTGAGATGTGACATGGTGTCTGTACGCAGTATATGTACACAGAGTATGGCCTGCTCTGTCCACAGCCATTTCATTCAGTCTCGACATATAATCTCTGCTGGTTGAAGAGGTTACAGCAGGCAGGTGCCTGCCCATTTGGCTTGGTTGTATGAAACTGAGGACCCTGGATAAATAAAAAACCCTCCAACCCCTGTTTGCATGTGCTCAGGCCGTGCCATCATCCTCATGTGGCAGTCCTCGTGCATCAGCCCAGTACTCCCAAGACTGCATCTGAGGCATGTATACATGGCCCCCATGGGCCCTGCATGGGCCCACAACTTCTAGTCTAGCAACACGTGGTGAGCCTTCACGCACCCTAGATCTGGTCACTGGAAAGTGTGCGGAGTGGAGGAGGGAATGTATCCTACATCCATGCTCAGCACTTGACCTCACTCAGCAGCCTGTGATGTCACCCCATTAAACTACAATAAGCACCAAGCAAGAAGGCAGAAGTCCAGGGCCCCGGGAGAAGAGGCAGAGGGAGGAAGGGGAAAGACATTTCTACACGTGCGTTGTCGGCTGGACTGAGCCGTCTTTGTGTTCAGAGGGTCCTGTGTAAGGAAAAGGGAGAATGGCAGGACCCAGGCCTCAGTCTCGGTATGCGGGGTCCTCACGCTTACTCTCAGCCGGGCGGTCAGAGAGCATTTTCATAGCCTTTACGGAGTCTGCCAAATAAATAGAAGAATTAGATTTCTTTTTTTTTTTATAGTATGTATTTCATTAATTTTTTTTTATTATTATATTATGTTAGTCACCATACAGTACATCCCCGGATTCCGATGCAAAGTTCGATGCTTCATTAGGTTGTATAACACCCAGTGCACCATGTAATACGTGCCCTCCTTACTACCCATCACCAGTCTATCCCATTCCCCCACCCCCCTGCCCTCTGAAGTCTTCAGTTTGCTTCTCATAGTCCATAGTCTCTCGTGTGAAGAATTAGATTTCTATTTACGTGTTTCTGTCTGCATGTTTTTAATGCTTTGTACGGGGTAGGGAGGGAGGCATGTCAGATCTCACATAAGTTGGCTAGGTCCAGTATAAATATTCACAGAGACAAGAATATTTGGGATGCAGATGAGTGGGTAGAGAGTGAGGGTCAGGCTGATCTGACGCTTTTGGATCACTCCTGCTGGGTGGGCAGGGGGCAGTGCTGCCATTTCTGGGAAGAGCAGAGGAAATGTGGTCTTCGACACTGCCAGACACTGGAAAAGCATCTCATTTGCCTGGATCCAAATCCCCTACATTTAGGAAGCACAGGCAGAGTGATGCATGACCACACCTTTGTGTGTGCCCAGACTCAGGCCGGCTCACAACAGTGTCCACAGACACCTCAGGCAGTGAGCACATTGATGCGTTCTGCACAAGGTTGATTCTGCAGACATGCAAATATGGTGCTCCTGGTCTGGGTTGTAATCAAGGCGTATTTGTAAATACCAGCATGCTATTTGATCTAGAAAACAGTGAAGGTGATGTAAATTGATTTTCGGAATGATATTGTTTCTTAAGGGGGAAAAACAGCCAGTGGTCAACGCTTAAAAGAGAAAAGAGGAAGCATGTATGTGACTTCTTGAGAATCAGGGAATAGAATTTTCTCTGGAGGAAGGTATAATGATTCTTTCTTTTTCCCGTTTGATGCTGATGTGGTTTGTCATTTTCTGGTAAGGTAGGAAAGAATGAGATGAGGATTCCCTGCTAGAAAATTCTGGTGAGACCAGAAAGTAAGATTTCAGATCTTTGGGGTCCTGAAGGAAAAAATGGTTGTTTGTGTCCTTTATAGAGCTTCTGCTCATGAGAGAAGACATGTTTTTCCTGAAAGTCGATTATAAAAGTAACTATATTAAAAAAAAAAAAAGCAACTACAACAAAACAAAGTTTAGCCCGCCAAGCAGATATGTCCTCTTTCATTGTCTCTCATCTATGAGTGGAATGGGCCTGGTGGCTTTGGAAGCAGTTACTTCTGGGGACCATCGAGGCCTTTGTCCCCTTGGGCCCACATCCCATGAAAGCCACAGCCATGTCACACCACAGAAGAATCTTGTTTAAATAAAACAAGTCTACATTACCCGTTATGACAATGGGCTCCCAAAGCCTTCCTCTAACGTGAGTCCCCGGAATACATAGCTTGTAGCTGCAGAGGCAGAGCTGACTAACCTCTGGGGTATTTGGGATGGAGACTCGCGCCCTCATGGCACGGAAGTCGACCATGTAGTCTGAACACCTCCTTCTATTCCCGTATGTGACTGTGCGGAGAAAAACAGCGTCTGTATATACTGGGCGTCAAAAAGCAATTTCTTGCTGCAGTGAGTTTAATGTATTCAGTAACCTTCTGTTTATTTGGGTATTATTTGCTGAAGACACTTGAAAGCTGTGGCGTAAGAGTGTAGGAAAACCCAGCCCAAGTGTTGATCCACAGCTCCCCTCTTCACACACCAATGGCCCAGACCCGCATGGGCAGACGGCGGAAGGGCTGTCTCTCTTTACTGCACCGCATCAAATAAGGTCAGTAATGCTGCTTGTGCTCCTTCTCCTTTCATTGTCCATGTTATTGAGGAAACCCATAAAAGTTCCCTCTTTTGATATCTTGACCCACGGTGTTGCTCGCATGCTGCTTTGTGGTTTAGAGATTTAAAGAAACAGAGAGGGGAAAGGAGTGAGAGAGAGAGTTTGCCTTAGGTGATAAACAGCAGTGTAAGGCCAGAGGCCTTACAAAAAAAGAAAAAAAAAAGGGAAGAAGAGAAGCAGCCATAGCAACAAGGGAGTTTGGAAATGTTCAAGAGTTCAGGGGCTTTTGCAGGAAGAGGTGGGGGCATGTAACCAAGGGCGTAAAATCAGTTCCACCCGGTAACAATGTAAAGTAGAATTCCAGGCGTTCACAAACTCATTGACACTGTAGTTTGAATGGAGGCGTATGACATACATGGCTGTGGGGGCCAAATGTTCACGCAAAAGACACCTGAAAAGCCACAGGTACACTTGTTCAACTCTCCAAGTTTTTAAAGACAAAAAAACAAGCAAACAAAAAACCAACCCTGTTTGATGACATAGGTTACTGGTTTCTGTCTTCAGTAGGAATTTGAAATTAGATGCTGTCATTCCTGCCTTGGACACCACCTCCCCCACCCCCATAATCTGTCTTATAGGTCACAGCTTCTCAGGCAGACCTCACTGCCTATGGCCCCTACCTCATCTGTTACCAGTGGTGTTTCTTGGAGTAAGATGTCCAGATGACTTTGGATTCTACACGTGTCGCTGGTTTATTGAGATGACCACTGTCCCTTCCATATGGCTTATGTTGCCTGTCTGTCCAAGGCAAGGGGCTTCTTGAAAAAGTGGTGGAAGGAGGCGCTGCTGTTGAGAGCTTGTCTGATGACCGGGAGGGGCAGAATTACCTGTTTATTTTTTCCGACTGCTTCCATGCATGGTGTCAGGCTAGCCTAGGCAGTGATTCTGAATTGTCATGTCTCCACTGTGTTAGCAGACAGGCATGTGCCAGGGAGGGAGGAATTAGGGGCCATGTGAGGAACAGGACCACTTGGTACAGGAGACGGTGACATTTGTATTTCGTCTGCTGTCTGGACATCTCCTCTGACCCTTGCTTTGATGAGAGGCAGGATTGTTTCCTTGGAAAGAAGAGAAAATGTATAAGCCTTTTTTTTTTTTTTTTTTGGAGAGATGTGATTTTAGAAATAAATACCTGAGGTTTTTGTTTCTGGAATGCAGTCAGTATGCACTTATTGTTGGTATACTTTCAGAGTTGGAGTTTGGGTTTAGTAGAACTCAAGTACAGAGTGCCTTTTTCCTTTTTTAATAGACTTTTTATTAAATTTTACTCCAATACTCCTTGATGAGATTTTTTTAAAAAACTTTTATGCAGAGGAAATAGGAGATGGCATGAGATGAGAAGATGGAGTCAGTGACATGAGGCTTTCCCACTTTTTAGCTTAGTCTGGTTAGTGAAAAAAATAGTAAAACAACGATACAGTAGTCATTGACATGTTATGCATGTGTGTCAGGTGATAATGTGCTTCTCACGTTCAACACTCAGAATATTCTCATATGACCATCTGGTTGGTCCGCTGCTTTTATTCTCGCGGTTTACTTAGATCAAGAGCAACAACAACAACAGCAAAACCAAAAAGCCAGAATGCAGAAATGACTAGTTAGTATCATTCCAAAAAACTTGTAAGGCGGTGAGCCGCATATATGAAGAATTAAGACAGGGAGAAAAGTTACTTTAAAAACAGTGGCCTTTTCAATACTGCATCAGTAAGTCCCCAACTGTTTGTGCAGATTCCATATACTACTTTGTGGCTTGAAAGTCTGTAAGATTCCAGTAAACCCAAGACCCTAACTGGTCGGCTTTGCTCTCTTTACAGTATGTCTGCTTTCCTGGTAATGGGTAAGAGAGGGCCGATTTATGCCCTGGCATCGTTTCACGGCGCTCCTGAGGAGTGGCTGAGCTGCTCCAGGTCTGCAGAGGGGCTTGGCCTGGCTGGTCTCAGGGCCCTCAGACATCGTTTCCCCAGTAAGCGCAGTTGTGACCTCTGTATTTCCAGGTCTCAGAGGCTACCCCCTTATACCCCTTAAGTCATTAAGGAGTAACTGTAGAAAGGGATCAAAACACAGGAAAACACTCCAGAGCTTTCTTCCCTTAGGGCTGAAAGCCGTGTTGGTGATGTTGAACTTGGAGCCATCAGCTGTTGAAGTTTTGAAGATAAACATCAGCCAGAAACATCAAGCCTACTTAGGGCCTGGATGGCTCGTGTTGAGTGAATAAATTCAGTTGGTCATGACTGAGTCAGGTCTCCTATTCGCTCAGCACGTGATGAGATAGAGAACTTACTGCTGGTATCTTTTCGATGCCCGGGTCAGATAAACACTCAGCAAATTAACACAAACTTGAAATGTAGGATTGGCCGATGCTCACCGTGCAAGTTTCCTTCTTTTTTAAATAAAGAATGTCATTGAATTAACCTATGCAAATACATCTTCCCAAATAATAAGACACAGATCCCTTAGTTAAATGTGTGCCTACCATGGATTGCTTTCATTTTAATAATGGCAGATTAGGTCTTCCTGTCATGGAGACTCAAAACAGAGTCCTCTGACAAATCCAGAATCTTGTGAGCTATGCGGAAGTGACTAGAAGAAAACCACATGAAAAGGAACTGCTTTAGAGAATCTGGCCTAACTAAGGGGGTGTTTTCGCTGCTATATCCCGGATGCCACTTTAGATGGCACACCCAGCAGCATTTCTTAACCATTTATTTATTCTAAGATATGTGAAAATAAAATTAACGCATCAAATTCATGATTTTATAGATATTTTGGTTTAGCTTGCAGTTCAATGAAGTTATACTTTATGCAGATTGAATGAATTGCATTTCTTTTCTGCTGTATGTTGACTTTGATGCTGCACGGTTTGGCAAGAATCATAAAAGTTGTACAAGAATGTCTGAAGTTGGCAAATGACAACCTTTTGGGTAACGCTGGCCAGGATAAATTGAGGCTGCAGCTCCCCAGATTTTCATCTCCAAGAAACCATTTTATTTTTTTTCCTGATGTAGACTTCATTTTTTGAAATATCTTTTTCACCTTTAACAAATACGCTCTTCCTGCAGTCATTTATTTGTTTGTTCAAAGCTCTGTACATCTGATAAGCATAAACAGTGTCACTGATTAGATTGGTGTAACTCCAGCCAACCCCAGTTGATAAGCATAGCATATCCTTAGGACAGTTGTTTGCAAGAATCAGAAGCCACCTGAAGTTTGACCAGTGACAGGGAATTTATTTGAGATGCAGAGAGATATCGCTTGGAAACCAAGTGCCAACATCAGGAAGAGTAGATGGATCCAGGAATTGGAAGGTGACTGATACCCCACCGAGAATTTTCTCTTGCTTTTCTAGCACTCGTTCTCTTTATAGATCTTTATTCTCTCTTAGCAGACTCTCTTTTCCTGCTACCTTGTCCTCACGAGATATAGAAGATGGCTGTGCATAGTTCCCAACTTATATTCAAGCAACGTGAAGGACTGGCTCTCTCAGCTCTGATTCACTGTCTCGAGGCAAGGGACTCTCACTGGCCCTGCGTGGGCCAGATGGCCACTCTAATCTTACCATTGGTCTACTGATGCTTGCTCATACCAGCTCCTGAGAGCCAATGGTTGGATTTTCAGGAATTTTGGCAAGCAGGTTGTTAGATACAGTTATTACTGAAAAGTACATTATTTGCACTTACAATTAAATTAATTATATTTTTAATGTAATAACTCCGTATTCCATATCACTTCTTAATCAACTTGCTACATTTTACTATTTATGTTCTTGGTGTTATTTATGTCTATCGTATCCAGACGGTAGAACTACTGTATAGTGGTACACCACTATACATCTCTTCTCAGCTCTCTGTTTGGTAATATAATGTTAGAAGCTTGAAACAGCCACAGTGGGAATATTTACACTATGGAAATTGGTGAGCACTACAAATCAGGGTGATGTCAGTGTTGTTTCCTGGAAAGCTGGTTGTTAAACATTTATTAGTACATCACTGAATCCGCTCTACTCAAGGTGGCTATGAGGCCTAGGTCCCTTTCCCTGTAAAAAGATTGGTGACAACAATCCACACCATGAATGGGTCAGGGGAATGGAAATGGGACCATTAAGAGAATCACTGTAAGCTGGATTCTACACACCAAAATCTAAAGGCTTTGCTTTTATACATAGTGAATGAATATCCTGGTGCTTATTCATTTGTTTACGTACTTTATGCTACAAAATGCCATGAGAAAGTCCCAGACACCGTTGTTATTTGGTAACTTGATGACAATAATGATAATGATGATGGTAGCTCACATTTTGAGCACTGTTTTAAGACTTTTTATACATATGATCCTATATTATTTTCAGAACATCTGTTATTCAAACTGAATTCATTTTAATTCAGCAAATATTTACCAAGCACCTGAAATATACCAGGTTCTTTTCTATGTGTAATGTGAGCAAAACAGAGATCCCTGGTGTTCGCATTCTATCTGGGGCAGACAGACCTGTAATATACATAGTAAACCTACATATCACAGAGTGCAGTGGAAGGTGATGCATCCAATGGAGTAAACCAAAGACAGAGTAGGGTGAGGGGAACTGAAAGGTCTGGGGATAGAGATGGGCTGTGATTGTAAATGGGTGGTCAGAGGGGAACTCATTGAGAAGATATTTAAGCAAAGACTTGAAAGAGGTGAGAGAGTTGCTTTTGTGGGTATTTGAGGGAAGAGTGTTCTAGGCAGAGGGAACTGCAGTGGCATGGCCCTAAGGTAGAAGCATGCCTGGTAGGTCAAAGACACATTAAAGAGACCAGTGTGGCTGGAGCCCAAGGAGAAAGAGGAAGATTCACAGCTAGTCAAAGATGTAAGGAGGTGAGGGTATAGATAACCTGGTAAGACCTTGGAAGAACTTTGGCTTTGACCTTGAATAGAAGGGGGAGCCATTAAAGAGTCTTGATCAGAGGAGTAACATGACTCCTCCTAGGTTTCAAAAGGACCACTCTGGCTTCTGGATTCAGAACAGAGGGCAGACGTAGAAAGCCTATTGTTGTAATCCAGGTGAGTGATGGCATTAGCTCTGACCAGGGGAGAAGTGGGTAGGGGTCAGATTCTGGGTGCATTTTAAAGATAGAGCCGAGAAGCTTTCCCTATGGTTCAGATGAGGGCTAGAGGAGAGAATTCAAGGACAACCCCAGTGCTTTTGCCTTGGCTTGAGCCATTGGGAGGTTGAACTTGCCATCACCTAAGGTAGGTAAGTCTGAGGGATGGGTAGATTGAAGGGAGAAAAATAGTTTAGCCAAGTTGATTTCCAGATGGCTATTAAAAATCCATGTAAAGATGTGGAGTCTCCCATTGGATATTGAAATTCGGATTTTCCAAGGGAAGCCTGAGCCACAGATGCAAATGGAGGAGTCCTTGGAACATAGTTAGTATTTAAAGCCATGAAACTGGCGGTGATCACCAAACAATAAGGATAAGGAAGAAAGCGAAAAAAAAATTGGTGATGCAAGAGAGGAAAGGGAGACTAGCTAGAGAGACTCTTCAGTCAGCAGGAGGGGTAGGGTCTAGTGTAAAGTGAAGGGATTGGCTCTAGATAAGACTGGAAGTAGTTTATGTGTGGTAATAAGACGTAATAAGACAGCGTAAGGTGAACGTGCAAGCACTCACTGGGGGGTTGAATGCAGTAGTCGGGAGTCTTTGGAAATTCGCTTCTCATCGCTTCACTTTTCTTGGTAAAGTGGGAAGCAAGGTCCTCAGCTAAGAGCGGGGATGGGGAAGAAGGCATTGATGGTTTGAGATGAAAGGAGAAAATGTCATAGTCATCCTTGGAGAATGAAATGGTAAATGAACTATATAAATACACCGTGCTCTCTGAACAGCATAAAAGGTGTGCTGGAGACTGATGGTCATGTTATGGGTACAATGGTTATTTTTCCATCACAGTGCAGGAACCTAGGCTCAGAGAGCTTAAGTTACTTGCCTAAGCTTACACACCTAGTAAGTGGCAGAGTCAGGATTTGGGTTCAGGCAGTCCAGTTCCAGAATCCATTCTCTTAAGCACCACAAGATATGCTCTCCAGTTAACTAATAAACAACTGTAATTCTGCTCCTTACAAAGACTACTAAAATAACAGCACTTTATCTATGGAATAGAAAAAATCCACAATTCAGATCCATCAAAGGTAATAGCCTTAATTAAAAAGACAAAACGAGTCTTATGTAAAAATTCTCAGATAAGAAAGGCAGTGAGGTAAATTCTGGATTATGTCTCTTGAAGGGAAAGTTGTTACTGCAAGGTTTTCAAAAGCATTTAACTAGTAGGAGAAGCTGACCTGGAAGCTAGGAAGAAGCCAATCTAACCATATTGGGCAGTGGGGGTCTGTGAAGTGAAACTAAAAGGCAGAGAAGGATGGCCTGAGCCCCAAACCAATTATATGTGAAACAAAGATTCCCATTAGGAAAAGCAAGATATCTTGAGTCTTTTAAAAGCCACGCAATTCGTAAGTGTCCCATCAAATAATGATGGTTTGGAAGAAAAGGTATTTGACATATATGATCAAAAATAATTATAATCATCTCTCTTGCTGGTCAACAGCTTTAAGATAGCTTTTAGGTTCTTTGCATGTTGACATGTCTCTCCCCTGCAGAACTATCCCTGTTGGCAACTGCTGGTTGAGCCTTTACCAAGGGACAGATGTGAGTTCCAATCCACATCTGGGTGTCAAGTGTTTTCTGTCCCAGACACTGGAGTTATGAAGATAAATAAAATATAGACTTGACCTCATGAAGATATTGATATGGAAATAACACAGATAAGTGAACAATCATCGTGTGGTGTGAAACGTGAATGGCCAGTAAGATATATAAAAGATGACACCTTCAGAAGCCATAATGAGCTTATCTTAATGCAAACTTCCAGAAAAATATAGGAATGTTGACAGGGTTAAAATCGTACCTTAGAACCTCGCTCTTCAAAGACCNTGACACTTCAGAAGCCATAATGAGCTTATCTTAATGCAAACTTCCAGAAAAATATAGGAATGTTGACAGGGTTAAAATCGTAACTTAGAACCTTGCTCTTCAAAGACCGGTCCACATGGCAGTGGCAGTGTCATCATTTGGGGGCAGTTTTGTACACACGTTATGGTCTGAGAATCTCTATCCTAAATTTTGGGATAAGGGAAGCAGATTCCCAGCCATGGGAGTGAATCTTTGGAAGTTCTGGTCACCTGGGAACTGCTTAGGGAACATAATTAGCCTGGGACACAAGTGACCTGTTGCATGCCCGCTACAAATTCCCTTGTAGAGCTGAGTCTTGGGGATGAGGGGAATTGTTTTTTTTCTTTCTTTTTTTAAAGATTTTATTTATTTATTTGACAGAGAGAGCAAGTGAGAGAGAGCATGAATAGGGAGAGGGAGAAGCAGACTCCCCGCTGAGCAGGGAGCCTGATGCGGGACTTGATCCCAGGACTCCGGGTTCATGCCCGGAGCCGAAGGCAGACGCTCAACCGACTGAGCCACCTAGGTGCCCCAGGGGAATTGTTTTCTAAGAAGTTTCTGTTGCCTGGTTGCAGCATGTCATCCCGTAGCCTGAGATCGCCCAATTAAGCCACCAAGAAGCAGGTGCACCGTCGTGATGTAAAAGCAACAACCACAAATGGCACAATTATTTCCAGCATTTGAAATCAGAATTTTAGAGTGTGAAAATGACTTTCCACTACATTACTATCTAGGTGAAGGCATGAAGTTACAGTGCCATTGACTTGCTTGGAAGTGTGCCTCTGTCTCACATTTTGCCACAGATTCTGATGAGTGTTTCCTCAGTTTGTCACCGGGACACTGGGCAGGGGCCAGAAAGCAGGTCTATCAGGCCTGACAGCTGACCTCAGCAGGCTTGGAGAAGGCAGGGGCCAGGCAGGGGCCAGGCCGAGTCTCGACTGTCTCCGAGTGGGACCACTGCCGGGGAGCTGCCAGCAGCCCTCCCCGAGTGCCATGCTGTTTCTCTCAGCGGGACGCTGGTTGAACACATCACAGAATGAAACCTGCTGAAATGGCTTCTCCCAAAGAGCCAGAATATTTTTTATTAATCCTGTTCTTTGGCATCAAACTGCCTGAGTTCTTTTCCTTTCCCATATAGGCTTTCTTTATGAGCTTACCTGAAATTAATAGCAACTCTTTTGACCAGGGCAGCTCTTCTCTCAGCAGCCACTCTGTCCACTGGGCGAAACCATCATGTACGCATAAGGGGGTCTAAACAGCAGAAAGAAATATAGAAGCAACCCATGTCCAGATCATTTAGATCCCCAATATATTTTACTGTATTTTCAAAGTAGAGGAAAAGCTCCTCATCCCTTAACCTCATCACACATGTATTGTTTTCATACCATGCATTTATGCTGTGTGACCGCTTCCTTGATATGCTCATATTTTATTCTGGGCTGTCTTCAAGGAAACCCTAGCTTATTAATTGTTAAACACGTTAAGGAACTGGGGATTCATTACATGCTGTTCTCAATTCAGAAGGTTGGACAGCCAGATGCCCGTCCTATATCCAGGAGGTTGATGTTCAGTAATGTATCATAATGTAGCTGGTGTAATGAAGCTGAGGTCCTGGGTGTGATTCCCAGGGCGCCTGTTAGCTTGGCTCTCTGGCTGCAGACCGTAACTCTGTTTTGGTGCTGCACTTCCAAGTGTGTGGGGTTGGTCAAAAGGGAGACTGAACAAGGGGCTATGACCAACACGTCACGGATACCTCGGGAACAAGAACTCAGAGCACATTCCTTAGTGCGCACATGTGCGTCCAGTCCTTCTTCCAGCCACTCCCAGCCAGGGCTGACTTCTACCCGCCTCGTCTGAAGGCCTACCGCTCTTGCCTGCGCTCATGAAACTTATCCCATGCTCCCCTCAATTCCAGCAGTTAGTGCCCTTGTATTGTCTTCTCTGCTGGCTTGTAAATGCCTTGGAAACATAAACCATATTGAATACACTTTTACATCTCTTACAGTGCTCTTGCGTGCTCAGTAGTTGTTGAAAGGGTGGAGAGAAGGATGAATGGATGGATGAGTAAGCATGCAAGTTGTCTTGGCAAATTTGTGGGCTAGGACCTCATAGGCACCCATCCAGGACAGATAACTCAGAGATGTAAAATATGGTATAATAATCATGCCTGATACTGATGCCACATCTTCCACAAAACTGGTAAATCTGATAAGTAGCGTACATCAGTTACTCCTGGTATGCTGATAATGCGTAGAATTTCCCTTCCCGGCATCAGAACAAGATCTTTACAGATACTTAATTCATGTCTAAAGCCTCTGCAGGAGACTGTTCCCATTTTAGAGAAAAGGGAGCAAAAACACAGAGCAATAGAATTGTTCTTCGTAAGATCATGTAGTGCATAGTAGAATCAGTGGAATTTGTGTGTATTAGTTATTGATGCATAACAAATTATGCCAACATATAGCAGCTTGAAACAACAATCATTGATGATCTCAGTTTCCCTCAGTCAAGAATTTGGGCGCAGTTTAGCTAGATGCCTCTACCGCTAAGTGTGTGACAAAGCTACAGTCAAGAGGTCAGCTGGGGCTGCTGTCTTCTCAAGGCTGGACTGGGGAGGATCCAGTCCAAGCCATTCACATGGCTGTTGACAGGTCTCAGCTTCTTGCTGGTTGCTGGCCACAGGCATCGATTCCTGGCCTTGGGCTGCATAGGGTAGCTTACATATGCCCATATGTTTCCCTCTGGACCAAGGGATCCAGCAGAGAGAGAGAATGAGCCAAAGAGAAGTCACAGTCTTTTTGTAACCTAACCTTGGAAGTGACACCCCATCGCAATTGGTAGAAATGAGTCGCTAGGTCCCACTCATCCTCAAGGGGGAGAGGATGACACGGGGCCTGAGGACCAGGAGATGGGGATCCTTGGGGGCCGTCTCAGGCACTGTGGATCACAGTGTGTCCCGAGGATTGGAGCAGGACCATCTGCAAACTGCCTCTTGCCAGTCTGTACATACAGTGTTGGTCAGAAGGTGGTGCCAAATAGGAGATCACAGAAGCCACCTGTCCCAAAAGTGAAATCTCTTTTCTCCATTTTGACAGAATGCAAAGCTAGAGGTGGCTTCTTGCTGGAAAGTTCTACCAACAACTCCTCACATCCTGAGTGGCACCTAAGCCTCTGACCTCCCTGCCTGAGTTTACTCTGATAGATGGTGATGGATTTCTGGGAAATTCAAACAGATGTATAGCCTCCCTCTGCAGCCACAGTGAACGCTTCAGGCTGGGACCCTCTGCAATGGCAGGATTGCTTTCCCAGTGGGATCAGGGCTCAAAATGGTGAGTTTGCGGGCGGAAGAAGGAAAAATCCTTCTTGATGTTTGGTGGAAACGAAACTCGGTTCTGAAACCAGTGGTCTCTTGTGTTGGAAATGAATGCTTCGAACTGACTAAAATCCCCTGGGAATGTATTCCTTTGTGTCTCTTAAAGCGAGGCTTTCAGGATAGATAGAATCAAAGGAACAGAGTGTACGGGATCAGGAGCAGAGGGTATTTTTAAGCCCCCTTTGCTTCGAATGGTCACCTGCCCTGCAAGCCCACTGTTATCGCGAAATCTCCTTAACTCTTTAAACAAGATAATGACTTTTTTATTAAAGAGCAATTGCTAGATTATTAGCCACTGGGCTTAAAACACTGAAGAGTCATCACTCTCCTGCTTCCCTTGGCTCAGATCAACACGGTTTCAGCTGCTTCTGAGATGTGAAGTTCAGAGCAAGCAGTTCTCTCCATCTCCGCTCAGAATTAACCAATAAATTAGAATAACTAAGTGAGTGAGGGTGAGACAAAGGCAGCGTGGAAACCGAGGCCGGGGCCGGGGTCGTCCTGAATATGAAACGAAGCATGGTTTATGTTTTGTATTTTATAGGTTTTCAAACAAAGCTAAAGTGTAGCATTAAGGACCAAGGTCAGGGTGTTATCTTTGGTGGGGTGAATGGGGTAGGGGTGGCGAGGTCACAGCTTATGCCAAAGACTTGGCCCCTCCTTTCTCCGTAACATTTATTTTCCCGAGCTTCTGTCTAATTAATATAAGGCCTTGCTGGAGCACACTGGCCCTCATTGGGCCTGTCACTCGTTAATCAAGCGACCCTTCTAGCCTTGGGTAATGACCTTGAAAGAATATATCAGCCCATGATGGCGGAAGTGAGGAATTAAATTGTTTCTCTGAGTGCTTATGGTCATTGCTGACAATTTATATCTCGCAGCTGCCCTGGGCTGGCCATGCCGGCCATTGTGAGGCCATCATTTTCCTGGCCGGGAATGGATTGTGTGCCGGACAGGGACCAAGCTGGCCTCCTGTACATCTCCATCTTTATGGTAGTTTCCCCTCCCCCCACCTGCTTTTAATCACGTCTTTGTTTGAGAGGCAGGGATTGTACAAAGTTAAAAGCTTTGTCATTAAGGCCACCAAGAGCCAAAAGCTTGGGGTAAATCGTGTGTCTGGCTGTACCCTGCTTTGTCTCCAAGCACACTGCTGTTGCCTCTGCTGATGTAAGGCTTAAAAGGGAAGTGTCTTGAGAATTATGTTAGCTCAAAACTCATAAGAGAAAAATTACTGGAAATATTAAAAGGCTGCAAAGGGTGTATTGTGTACAAGTGATTAAGCCTGAACCCTTTCTGGGTCTTTCTAGGAGGTCAGGGAGATATTGGCTGCTGGTCCTGAGGGGAATAGGCAAGGATGGGGACTTTCATCCTTTTACCTTTTATGGTGGTATATTTAGACTTAGTGGTATCTTGGGGTACGCTCATGTGCAGCTGAAGTCATACCCTCCTACCAAGATAAATATTATATTTACCCAAAATGAGGCACCCTGTATCCACTCAGAACCTGTGCATCCCCGTCTCTTTCACTGTTTGCTCCCTTGAAACTGAGTGAATTTTAAGAGCTCTTTTCCTGGGAGAGAGTCTTTTTCATTGTTTTACTATACCACAGTTGGGTTTGCAAAAGAATTAAGAGGAAGATTCTCCCCATTAGCTAGAATTTGTCAATAAATAACATACCTTTGCATAGCTCAAGCTACAATTACTAGAATTTATATGTGAAGCTTTATAAATACAATGACATAGCTTGGATTTGTCCTGGGTTTTCTTTGTATGCAGACATTCACTAGTTATCACTAAATGTATGTGCTAAAACTTCAGAGAAGAGAAATCACCAGCAGGGACCTCCACAGGTGGGGAGAGAGTTAAGTACTTGTAAAACCTAAGTTAGGGTTCCTTCCTCTTGCTGGCTCCTGGCTTCATGCCTAGGTCTGTTTACCATTATTGGACGGTGCCTTCCATACACAGGGAAAACCCTTTCTCCTGAGGTCTGTATGGTATAAGAGCTCCTGCAGGGTCACAGCTCACCCTTGAAGTTGGGGATCATCCTTCCCTGACTGTGTTATGCAGAGCGGTTGGTGGAAGGGTAGGGATGCATTGAGGAGAGGTTCTGTCTGATTGCTCAAGCACA
>NC_048229.1:66136318-66301298 GCF_002007445.2 Ailuropoda melanoleuca
ATCCCGTAGCCTGAGATCGCCCAATTAAGCCACCAAGAAGCAGGTGCACCGTCGTGATGTAAAAGCAACAACCACAAATGGCACAATTATTTCCAGCATTTGAAATCAGAATTTTAGAGTGTGAAAATGACTTTCCACTACATTACTATCTAGGTGAAGGCATGAAGTTACAGTGCCATTGACTTGCTTGGAAGTGTGCCTCTGTCTCACATTTTGCCACAGATTCTGATGAGTGTTTCCTCAGTTTGTCACCGGGACACTGGGCAGGGGCCAGAAAGCAGGTCTATCAGGCCTGACAGCTGACCTCAGCAGGCTTGGAGAAGGCAGGGGCCAGGCAGGGGCCAGGCCGAGTCTCGACTGTCTCCGAGTGGGACCACTGCCGGGGAGCTGCCAGCAGCCCTCCCCAAGTGCCATGCTGTTTCTCTCAGCGGGACGCTGGTTGAACACATCACAGAATGAAACCTGCTGAAATGGCTTCTCCCAAAGAGCCAGAATATTTTTTATTAATCCTGTTCTTTGGCATCAAACTGCCTGAGTTCTTTTCCTTTCCCATATAGGCTTTCTTTATGAGCTTACCTGAAATTAATAGCAACTCTTTTGACCAGGGCAGCTCTTCTCTCAGCAGCCACTCTGTCCACTGGGCAAAACCATCATCTACGCATAAGGGGGTCTAAACAGCAGAAAGAAATATAGAAGCAACCCATGTCCAGATCATTTAGATCCCCAATATATTTTACTGTATTTTCAAAGTAGAGGAAAAGCTCCTCATCCCTTAACCTCATCACACATGTATTGTTTTCATACCATGCATTTATGCTGTGTGACCGCTTCCTTGATATGCTCATATTTTATTCTGGGCTGTCTTCAAGGAAACCCTAGCTTATTAATTGTTAAACACGTTAAGGAACTGGGGATTCATTACATGCTGTTCTCAATTCAGAAGGTTGGACAGCCAGATGCCCGTCCTATATCCAGGAGGTTGATGTTCAGTAATGTATCATAATGTAGCTGGTGTAATGAAGCTGAGGTCCTGGGTGTGATTCCCAGGGCGCCAGTTAGCTTGGCTCTCTGGCTGCAGACCGTAACTCTGTTTTGGTGCTGCACTTCCAAGTGTGTGGGGTTGGTCAAAAGGGAGACTGAACAAGGGGCTATGACCAACACGTCACGGATACCTCGGGAACAAGAACTCAGAGCACATTCCTTAGTGCGCACATGTGCGTCCAGTCCTTCTTCCAGCCACTCCCAGCCAGGGCTGACTTCTACCCGCCTCGTCTGAAGGCCTACCGCTCTTGCCTGCGCTCATGAAACTTATCCCATGCTCCCCTCAATTCCAGCAGTTAGTGCCCTTGTATTGTCTTCTCTGCTGGCTTGTAAATGCCTTGGAAACATAAACCATATTGAATACACTTTTACATCTCTTACAGTGCTCTTGCGTGCTCAGTAGTTGTTGAAAGGGTGGAGAGAAGGATGAATGGATGGATGAGTAAGCATGCAAGTTGTCTTGGCAAATTTGTGGGCTAGGACCTCATAGGCACCCATCCAGGACAGATAACTCAGAGATGTAAAATATGGTATAATAATCATGCCTGATACTGATGCCACATCTTCCACAAAACTGGTAAATCTGATAAGTAGCGTACATCAGTTACTCCTGGTATGCTGATAATGCGTAGAATTTCCCTTCCCGGCATCAGAACAAGATCTTTACAGATACTTAATTCATGTCTAAAGCCTCTGCAGGAGACTGTTCCCATTTTAGAGAAAAGGGAGCAAAAACACAGAGCAATAGAATTGTTCTTCGTAAGATCATGTAGTGCATAGTAGAATCAGTGGAATTTGTGTGTATTAGTTATTGATGCATAACAAATTATGCCAACATATAGCAGCTTGAAACAACAATCATTGATGATCTCAGTTTCCCTCAGTCAAGAATTTGGGCGCAGTTTAGCTAGATGCCTCTACCGCTAAGTGTGTGACAAAGCTACAGTCAAGAGGTCAGCTGGGGCTGCTGTCTTCTCAAGGCTGGACTGGGGAGGATCCAGTCCAAGCCATTCACATGGCTGTTGACAGGTCTCAGCTTCTTGCTGGTTGCTGGCCACAGGCATCGATTCCTGGCCTTGGGCTGCATAGGGTAGCTTACATATGCCCATATGTTTCCCTCTGGACCAAGGGATCCAGCAGAGAGAGAGAATGAGCCAAAGAGAAGTCACAGTCTTTTTGTAACCTAACCTTGGAAGTGACACCCCATCGCAATTGGTAGAAATGAGTCGCTAGGTCCCACTCATCCTCAAGGGGGAGAGGATGACACGGGGCCTGAGGACCAGGAGATGGGGATCCTTGGGGGCCGTCTCAGGCACTGTGGATCACAGTGTGTCCCGAGGATTGGAGCAGGACCATCTGCAAACTGCCTCTTGCCAGTCTGTACATACAGTGTTGGTCAGAAGGTGGTGCCAAATAGGAGATCACAGAAGCCACCTGTCCCAAAAGTGAAATCTCTTTTCTCCATTTTGACAGAATGCAAAGCTAGAGGTGGCTTCTTGCTGGAAAGTTCTACCAACAACTCCTCACATCCTGAGTGGCACCTAAGCCTCTGACCTCCCTGCCTGAGTTTACTCTGATAGATGGTGATGGATTTCTGGGAAATTCAAACAGATGTATAGCCTCCCTCTGCAGCCACAGTGAACGCTTCAGGCTGGGACCCTCTGCAATGGCAGGATTGCTTTCCCAGTGGGATCAGGGCTCAAAATGGTGAGTTTGCGGGCGGAAGAAGGAAAAATCCTTCTTGATGTTTGGTGGAAACGAAACTCGGTTCTGAAACCAGTGGTCTCTTGTGTTGGAAATGAATGCTTCGAACTGACTAAAATCCCCTGGGAATGTATTCCTTTGTGTCTCTTAAAGCGAGGCTTTCAGGATAGATAGAATCAAAGGAACAGAGTGTACGGGATCAGGAGCAGAGGGTATTTTTAAGCCCCCTTTGCTTCGAATGGTCACCTGCCCTGCAAGCCCACTGTTATCGCGAAATCTCCTTAACTCTTTAAACAAGATAATGACTTTTTTATTAAAGAGCAATTGCTAGATTATTAGCCACTGGGCTTAAAACACTGAAGAGTCATCACTCTCCTGCTTCCCTTGGCTCAGATCAACACGGTTTCAGCTGCTTCTGAGATGTGAAGTTCAGAGCAAGCAGTTCTCTCCATCTCCGCTCAGAATTAACCAATAAATTAGAATAACTAAGTGAGTGAGGGTGAGACAAAGGCAGCGTGGAAACCGAGGCCGGGGCCGGGGTCGTCCTGAATATGAAACGAAGCATGGTTTATGTTTTGTATTTTATAGGTTTTCAAACAAAGCTAAAGTGTAGCATTAAGGACCAAGGTCAGGGTGTTATCTTTGGTGGGGTGAATGGGGTAGGGGTGGCGAGGTCACAGCTTATGCCAAAGACTTGGCCCCTCCTTTCTCCGTAACATTTATTTTCCCGAGCTTCTGTCTAATTAATATAAGGCCTTGCTGGAGCACACTGGCCCTCATTGGGCCTGTCACTCGTTAATCAAGCGACCCTTCTAGCCTTGGGTAATGACCTTGAAAGAATATATCAGCCCATGATGGCGGAAGTGAGGAATTAAATTGTTTCTCTGAGTGCTTATGGTCATTGCTGACAATTTATATCTCGCAGCTGCCCTGGGCTGGCCATGCCGGCCATTGTGAGGCCATCATTTTCCTGGCCGGGAATGGATTGTGTGCCGGACAGGGACCAAGCTGGCCTCCTGTACATCTCCATCTTTATGGTAGTTTCCCCTCCCCCCACCTGCTTTTAATCACGTCTTTGTTTGAGAGGCAGGGATTGTACAAAGTTAAAAGCTTTGTCATTAAGGCCACCAAGAGCCAAAAGCTTGGGGTAAATCGTGTGTCTGGCTGTACCCTGCTTTGTCTCCAAGCACACTGCTGTTGCCTCTGCTGATGTAAGGCTTAAAAGGGAAGTGTCTTGAGAATTATGTTAGCTCAAAACTCATAAGAGAAAAATTACTGGAAATATTAAAAGGCTGCAAAGGGTGTATTGTGTACAAGTGATTAAGCCTGAACCCTTTCTGGGTCTTTCTAGGAGGTCAGGGAGATATTGGCTGCTGGTCCTGAGGGGAATAGGCAAGGATGGGGACTTTCATCCTTTTACCTTTTATGGTGGTATATTTAGACTTAGTGGTATCTTGGGGTACGCTCATGTGCAGCTGAAGTCGTACCCTCCTACCAAGATAAATATTATATTTACCCAAAATGAGGCACCCTGTATCCACTCAGAGCCTGTGCATCCCCGTCTCTTTCACTGTTTGCTCCCTTGAAACTGAGTGAATTTTAAGAGCTCTTTTCCTGGGAGAGAGTCTTTTTCATTGTTTTACTATACCACAGTTGGGTTTGCAAAAGAATTAAGAGGAAGATTCTCCCCATTAGCTAAAATTTGTCAATAAATAACATACCTTTGCATAGCTCAAGCTACAATTACTAGAATTTATATGTGAAGCTTTATAAATACAATGACATAGCTTGGATTTGTCCTGGGTTTTCTTTGTATGCAGACATTCACTAGTTATCACTAAATGTATGTGCTAAAACTTCAGAGAAGAGAAATCACCAGCAGGGACCTCCACAGGTGGGGAGAGAGTTAAGTACTTGTAAAACCTAAGTTAGGGATCCTTCCTCTTGCTGGCTCCTGGCTTCATGCCTAGGTCTGTTTACCATTATTGGACGGTGCCGTCCATACACAGGGAAAATCCTTTCTCCTGAGGTCTGTATGGTATAAGAGCTCCTGCAGGGCCACAGCTCACCCTTGAAGTTGGGGATCATCCTTCCCTGACTGTGTTATGCAGAGCGGTTGGTGGAAGGGTAGGGATGCATTGAGGAGAGGTTCTGTCTGATTGCTCAAGCACATTAGCCCTCCATGAAAATAGGACAGTTATTCATTCTGTCCTCAGCCCATCTGGGAAAAGACTGTGTACAAATGTGGAAAATGAAGACTTCTGGCAACACCAGTGAGAATGAAGGCAGATTAGTAGAATGCCCGCTGAGCACTTACGTGCGGATCCTCGTAAGATTCATACCACCATGTGTGTCCTTTAAGGGGGAGCTCATGGAAGGCAAGGGCCACATTGTTTTTATCTTTGGATTCTTTACCATGTTGAGTATAGTGGCTCACATACACTAGGCACTAAAGGAAAAAGAAAAAAATTGGTTGAATGATGGGATCCATCCATCCGTTCCATGATTAGAACATGTGAATCAAGCTGGTTCTGCAGCTCTTCGACAAAACCAACTTCCATGAAAGTGATTCTCACCCTGTGCCTTCCTGTTTTCATTGCATGCGTCTATTCTAATGGAAAGAGCCCAAAACGGAGAGTCGGAGTCCTCACTTTTGTCCTGATGCCACCATTCCCTTGAACGTCAACTTTGCTTCTCTGGGAGCATCAGAGTCTGTAAGTTATAAACGAAGGGCTTGGACCTGCTAATCTCTACGGTTCTTCCCAGCATGACATTACTGTAATTTTAGAGGACTGCTGTCGCTTCATGGGGGAGAAATCCAAGGCAATCCAAGGCATGGGAAGAGAGTGTGTTTATGTGTAAAAATGGTCAGGATTGCCTGTGTGCCTTACCCGTGGTAGGTATCCACAAAGGCGGGTGGAATTGGTTTGTGGAAGGAATTAGATGACAGTCAAGAAACCACTCAATTCAAAGCCATGTCCACACTCAGCCTTCTGTCCGTCCCTTACTCAGATATTTATGTCAACTATTGACTATGGCTCTTGGCACAAGCAGAACTGTTTATTATTTATTCACTATATTTTTGAAATATAATTCTAGCAATAAGGCTACTACTGACTTGAAGAGTCTACAAACTGAAATGATGGAGATTTTGAAAGTTTCATTTGCTTTTTTACCTAAGTTCTTCAAATCAGTCACCCCCTTTGGCACTGTCATTGAGTTGGCTAGATGTTTACTTAACCATCTGCTTCCGTATTTTCACTGATGAAGGTCTTAATTGCTATCTCTAAATACTATCGGTTTGTTGGTTTGTGTTTGTTTTGGTAAAGGATAGAGTTCGAGCATGCTAGAGGCAAGGTAAAATCAAGGAGGGGAAGTTTCAAAAAGAGGTGACGGAGAAAACATCATCCATCTCCTTTCTTAGTTTATTTGTCATCCCTTCCTTCCAAACATACGCATAAAAAAACGAAGCTTTCTTTCCCTCAGCACCACATCAATTGCAGTGAAACGTGCCAAGCATCCAGGGTGAGTGGCCATTTGCAGGGCGGATGGTGCTGTCTGAGCATGTGAGAAATGCCACGAGTGTGGGGCGTGCTCCCAAGTACGTCAGTGAACTTCCCCCATTGGACAGAGCCACCATATCACAGGGGAGACAGGACCAACCCCACCTCTAAAGTGGCACCTGAGATGCAGTGAGCAGAGTGTGCGAGTCCAGGGAGGGCACAGGTGGTTACGAGTTTGGAAATCACTTCGTGTCAGGACTTAAATCTGCATGGTAAGAGATCTCATTGTACCAGGCAGGTACTGTGTGCCAAAAATTCTTTGCTAAATAGCTTTTGTGTGTTTTTGCTTCTTTAGCTTTTTAAAAAAAAAAAAAACTTTTCAAATTGTAAATAATCCCAAATCATTTCATGGCAAGTCATGTATATTTGTTATGCCCCAAAACAAGGAGCATTCATGCTCTGATGCCTTTGGTCATTGAGTGAATAATGATGAATTCTTCCTGTATTCATTAAGTGCAGACATATATAACTAACAGTCAGAACTTCTGTGAATAATTGGATGCCCAAGGCTCCCATGCAGACGTGCTATAATTTTAGCCATAGGGAAAGGGACTTGGCATTTTCATCAGGGCTTGCGAGAGCTTTAATATGGGAAGATACTACTAGCAGACTCAGGATGGGACCCAGGGTGGGAAACCCCTGCTTTTACTGGTGGAGGTTTAGGCACCGTAATAAGCAGAAGTGGAAACAGTTGGTCAGTGTGAGAGTTTCATCTTTTTGAGCAGGGTCCCTATTCTAGGGAATAAAGAAACCTATTCTTAGAGGGTTTTTTTTTTTCAGTTTTCACAGATGTCCACCTTTCTCTACATTCACTACATTTCCTCACAGCGGCTTCTCAGCAGGGGAGAAGGAGGGTGCTATGGGGTTGGGGATAGAGTGTGGGGTTCCATGTGAGCCAGAGATGTCAGCCCTCCTCCAACCTGTCTGTAGGATCTATCTGTTAATTTAAGTAAGTTTACCAGCACTGTTCTGATAGATTCAGAATTAGTGACACAGTAATTTAGTTGAAGAAATGATTATTACTATTACTATTATTACTGTTATTAATGGCCATTCACATTCATCAGGCTTGGTTGTAGGCCAAATTTCTCTCCAAACTCTTTATAATAACCCTTTAAGGTAGATATTATTTTCTGCATTTTATTGAGGAGATTCCTTAACTAGAAAGTGCCATAGCCACTTTAAGATCTGCTCTCTCATCTACTGTATGGTGTCCGACCAACCAACCAACCAAGAAGGAGACCTAGTTTACCTTTGATAATGGAAGGCTAAGATTCCCTAAGTACTTGGAAAAGCATGGAGCTGTTTAGGATTTGCTTGTTTGGTTTGGTCTTTTGCACTGCGATATTCTGAAATGCTGGATTCAATACTATGAAACTCTTAAGGTTCCAAAAATTGGTTCCTGGTTCCGCTAACCACAATTCAGAGTTTATATCTCCCTTCTCTTAAGGAATATTAACTTGTCCCAACATATTGTCAGTATCCCTTCAGTCTATAGTTCTCTCTCCCCTTCCTTTCCCTGTATTATTCTATGGCGCTTTCAAGGCAGAATCTATATCTTCATAGTCATCATTTTTTTAGTGTAAATAATATATGCTAAATAAATATTTGTTAAATTGCTTTTGTCTAAATTTGCATTTAACTCCATAGATGATCCAGTTTATTCCTTCACTAAACATTAATTTCACTTGAGAAGAAGCCAGAGAGGGAGCTAGAAGGTGAGGAAGTTGGCTAGGGACTTTGAAAGGCAACTCAGCTGCTCTTCTAAAAGCCAAAGAAAGAAGAAAACCAATATTTGAGCTGAAATTTACCAAAATGGCAGTTTCATAAGATATTTTCCAAAAATCTCTTTCCTCAAGAGAAAGCCCATGGCTGATTTTGTTCTGTACAAGAATTTAGAAAAACTGCAAACAGGTTTCTTCAGCTGTGCCTTTAAATTTTATTTTTCATTCCAGATGAAGACAAAAGACTATATAATCCTAATTCTAGTTGATAAAATGTGGGGCCATATATGGAAAGTTTCAGAAAATGGAAATTTGGGGATTAGACATAAAGTATAGCAATCATTTGAAAGACACAGTAATATTCAATTAAATATTTTTAAAAATGAAATTTGAACCAATACTTTCTTTGAAGATTTTATTGTTTTAGATGTTTTTCAGTTTACAGTAAAACTGAGAGGAAGTTACAAGGATTTTCAGTATTCCCCCTGCCTTGCATATGCACAGCCTCCCCAGCTGTCAACATCATTCATCAAAATGGCACATTTTTTTCTACCAAGGACAAACCTACATTGACACATTATAATCATCCAAAGTTCATAATTTTACCTGAGGGTTCACTCTTGGTATTGTCCATTCGATGGGTTTACATACACATTTAATGACATTTTCCCATCATTATAATATCATACAGAGTATTTTCACTTCCCTAAAAATCTTCTGTGCTCTGCTTATTCATCCTCCCCTCCCCCTGGCAACCACTGATCTTTTAACTGTTTCCGGAGTTTTGCCTTTTCCAGAATGTCAGATAGATGGAATCATGCACTACGTTAGCTTTTTAGATTGATTTCTTTCTCTTAGTCATATGCATTGAAGATCGTTCTGTGGCTTCATAGCTTGATAACTCCTTTCTTTTTAGTGCTAAATAATATTCCATTGTCAGGATGTATCACTTTATTTATCCATTCATCTACTGAAGGATATTTTGGTTGCTTCCAAGTTTTGGAAATCAAATTGCTATGAATTTCTGTGTACCGGATTTTGTGTGGACGTAAGTTTTCAACTCATTTGGATAAGTACAAAGTGCAATTGCTCAGTCATATGGTAAGAGTGTATTTAGTTTTGTAAGAAACCAACCAGACGCCTTCCTATGTAGCAATACCATTTTACATTCCCACCAGCAGTGAACGAGAATTCCTATTGATATAGGTCCTTGACAGCGTTTGGCGGTGTTCTGTATTTTGGCCATTCTGATAGGTGTGTGGTGATATCTCATTGTTTTAACTTCAATTCCCTGCTGACAGAGGATGGGGAGCACCTTTTTGTGTCCTTATTTGTCGCCTGTATAGCTTCTTTCATGAGGTGTCTTTAAGGTCTTTGGCTCATTTTTTGAATCAGGCTGTTTTCTTACTGTTGAATTTTAAAAGTTCTTTGGATATTTTGGATAACGGTCCTTTATCAAATGTGTCTTTCACAAATATTTTCTCCCAGTCTGTGGCTCCTTTGCTATGAAGCAACACTATTGTTTTTTCTTTTTTAAGTAGGCCCCACACCCAGTGTGGAGCCCAGTGCAGGGTTTGAACTCATGACCCTGAGATTGAGACCTGAGCTGAGATCAAGAGTCAGACACTGAACCAACTGAGCCACCCAGGCATCCCAAAGCAACACTTTTATTTTATTTATTTTATTTTTATTTTTTTAAAGATTTTATTTATTCATCTGACAGAGATAGAGACAGCCAGTGAGAGAGGGAACACAAGCAGGGGGAGTGGGAGAGGAAGAAGCAGGCTCCTAGCGGAGGAGCCTGATGTGGGACTCGATCCCAGAACACCGGGATCACGCCCTGAGCCGAAGGCAGACGCTTAACGACTGCGCCACTCACGCCCCCCCCCCCAAGCAACACTTCTAAAATGCATTCATTATCTAAAAGAAAAACTCTCTCTTCCTACCCCAAACTTGAGTTTGTGAAAAAGTGCCTGGCATGAAATGAAATCAAGTGTACAATGAGTCTATAAAAATCAAGCACAAATGGCAGCACTTTCCATACTTCCTTTGATCTTTAAATATGTAATTTGCCCCGTACCTAAAATACCATAATTTCAGCTTATAAAGAAAGGCATCAGATTTTTTTTCATTCCAAGTACACTACACATACACCTACTTTTCATAGAAATTTTTGTTTTGAAAATGAAAATTCCTGGTAGTTTGTGATCAATGCCACTTAAAATAGCTGAGGATGGTTTGTTAGTCAAGTTGTTTCTTAGTGGCAAGTGACTGCTGGTGAAAGAAGTAGTCCGAGGTGTGGGGCTACCACCACTTTATCTCGCTCTGTGGAGAATACAGAGAAGTGCTGGCTCTGCCTCCTCAGCCCCTCAACTACTGGAGTCCCAGGGGAGAGAAACTCTGGTGAAATGAGAATAGAAAGACTAGACAGATGACATGTGACCAGCAAGAGCCAGGGACAGAAAGGTGGTCTCATCTGGGAGGTAGGAAATGGAAAGGGGAACAGCCCATTTTCTTGGACTTTGCAGAATGTCTTTGCCTTTGCTGCTCTGCCTCTCTGGTGCCACAAATCTCAGTGCTTTTTGCTCTGTGGCATAATGGCTGCTGTTCTTTTAGGCTGGGAAGACGTGTTAACGTTTTCATAGCAAAGTGGTCACCAAGTGCCCATGCTGTGCTTTTCAAAGTCATCTGTGGACTTGGAAATGAAGGCAGGCAACAGAACAGAGAGGCAAACCAAAACCAACCAGCAAAACAGCTTAAGGATGATTTAGGTTAAAGAAATAGAAATTTTTTGTTTGACAGAGAAAAATGTGTTAAGACACTTAAGTTTGTTATTGGAGGAGTTTTCTGCATCTCCCTCCATGGAAGTCTTTAGAATTCTTGTCTGTGAAATGGTTGACCGTGTCTTACTCAGGGCAGGGTCTCCTAGCTGCCTGCCAGGCGCTGAGCTGTTTCCCCCTGTGCTGTGAGCTGGGCGGGCACATCTCCCTTTCCCTCTTTGAATGGGGAATTAACAGTGATTTCTCCTCACAGAAGGTTAGGGACCTGTGGATAAAGTGACTTCAGAGAATCAATCATTTGGCAAAAGGTAATTGAACAAGGCAATAAAAAAGGAACTAATGGGAAAGTACACAAGTAAATCCTAGAAGTATACTTCTTTATTCAGGGGCATAAGACCTAACCACATGAAAAAGTAAATAACATTTCTAAACAATGTATGCTGAGTCTTAGATCAGTACTTTAAATAGTCGATTGAAGGAAGATGATCTCAGTGTCTGGAAACTGCCAGTGTAGCAAAGGCTCCAAGTGGCCTGCCTGTATACCTTAAACCTGGGCTGTCCAATAATGGCGGCCACTAGCCACATGTGGCTATTAAGCACCATAATATGTGGCTAGTCCTAACTGAGATATGCTCTAAGTATAAAATGCATACCAGCTTTTGAAGACTTAGTATAAAAAATGTAAAATATCTCAGTAATTTTTTTATGTTGATCACGTGGATGAAATGATAACATATTGGGTCAAATAAAATATCTTAACTAATAAAAATATTAAAGTTAATTTACCCTATTTCTTTTTACCTTTTTAAATGTTGCTACTAGAAAACTTAAAATTACATGAACTATTTCAGGATCTATCTCTCTATACCTGAGAACTTCTTCTGGAGTTGTGTAGGTGGAAATAACTGGGAATTAATGTTCTTCCCTCCTCTACATGGGTCCTCAACCAGTAACTTTTAGGGTTTGTGTATAAATACCCCAGCTCCCTTACCTTACGGATGAGATAGTTCCAACGTGCACGTTTTGCACCATTTCCAATATTTTCCCCATAGCTGTCCACGGTGGTCCCACTCTCTTGCTCATTTTCCTTGCTCTTCCCAAGTAAATCATATGCCCTCAGATTTCTTGCCTCACATACCGAGACTACTAATGCAAACTCAGGCAGTCAGGGTAGAAGCCTGTAGAGTTAGACATAGCATTTGAAATGTGGATGGGATTTGAAAAGATAGATGGGAAGGAACTTCATCTGTGTATTTTTTTACCCATGAATTTTACTGATGAATGTAGGAAAAGACAGACTTTGAGAAGGCAGAGATGACCATGCCTGTTAGAAGAGCATGAGATGACAGATATTTCTAGAGTAAAGGAGAAGAGTGGGAGACACAGGTAGACAAGGATGCAGATCCCCAAATGTGGATGGTCTCAATTGCTTTGCAATCCCATAGGCCACAGGGAGCTTCTTATTGGTGGTGTCAGATGGTGGAATGACGTGATCGCCACAGAGCTTTAGGAGATCTTATTTTAATGGGAATATGGGATGATATGAAGGGAAATTCTGAAAGCAAGCAGCTTGTTACATTTGTTGTGGGATCATGAAGGTCTCAACGGGGGTTCTGACAAGCAGAAGTTGAAAGGAATAATTCTCCTAAATATGTATGGTGTTACGCAGTTTATCAGACATTTTCATGCACTCACTCTCATCCACCATTAACCCAGGGGGTAAACAAGTGCAAAGAAGCATTTTGAAGAAAGATATGACAGGATTTGTGTGTAACTGGAAAGGAAAGTATGAGAAGAGCCCCACAGCAGGGAGAATAGTGACATTAGTGTTCCATCCATCCATCCATCTATCCACATAAATCACTCAACACATGTTTCTTGAGTACCTACTATATGCCAGACACTGTTCTGGGCCTTGGGAATACAGTTGTGAACAATTCAGACAAAGCCCTTTGCCCCCATTAGAGTTCACATGATAAAAATCATGGGGAACGGAGACAGGGAAAATTATGTTGGGGAGGGGTGATGATTTTGTTTTTAGACATAGTGGCTTTAAGGGACAATTTTCAAATGAAAATGCCTAATAATCTACAGGCACTTTGAACTGTCATTCCAGAGAAAGGGCTGAGCCAGAGGTATGGTGAAGATTACCTGCAAAGAGGTGGTATTTGAAACTAATATCACTACCCAATAGCAGCTACGTGTCATGTGTTAGAACATTCAAATGATTGAATTTGCATACAGTGTAAAAATGATAAACTTTGGATACTTGAATATATTTTTGATTGTGTGTGAGTGTGTGTATCCTTTGTGTACAGGTGTGTGTGTGTATATATATATGTATATATATATATACAGGTGTGTGTATATATATATGTTTACACACTATTATTTTCTTTTCTAACCATATGGTTCCGTGGACATCAGCCACAGTAGAATGTAAGCCCCATTACAAAGGAAGACATACTGCTTTAACTTCGTCTGTACAGCCCCAGCTACTCAATGTGATTTAATGCTGTTATCTTTTCTGGCAGTGACAATATTTAGTGTTAGGATTTTGTGTGACTTGCTTAACTTTTCAAAATGCATTCATATAGGTCATGGCATTGTATTCTTCAAAGAGCTCATGGGTCAATGTTTAATGATTTTTGCGAAGAGTTAGCAATAGAGGTGCTGACATGTTTTCCCCCTGCATTCCGTCTTTGAATGTAAATTTATTTCATAGGGATTACTTAGTTCCATGTATATCCTGTGAGTGGCAAGTGACCAATGGAAACAATGCGTTTGCATTTGCACAAAGAATATAACATTTTAACTGACTCTGCATCATCTTCCAGATGGGCTTGTTTGACTGAGTTAGCCCATCCGTCCAGCCACACAATCATTCCGTTTAAACAGCTGGTCAAATGATCAAAATAGTTAGACATAGATACAGCTCAAAGAAATGTCTCTCAAATAGAGTCCCAGATTCCTCCATGACAGATTTTAAATGGTCCCAGATTCCCTGTAGCCATAAATCATTTCAAGGGATTATTTTCCAGACTCTTCTCCATTACGTACTTCTAAAGAAACCATATTCTCATATTTGTTCTCCCTCTCCTCTCTTTTTCTTCCTCACTCTGTCTTCTCCTCTCCTGTCCTCTCCTCTTGCTTCTCCATCCTAGTTTAAGCCCTATTTTATTGGCTTCCGACCTCAACTCCATCTTTGTTACCCAGAAATCCCTTTACATATTTGACTTGGTTATCATTAACCAGTACATTCTGTTCCAATTTAATGTGCTGTGTCCTGCACATCCCCGAGTGCACAGAATTGGTAATTGGCAGCCTGGGAAGCTTAACAAAAAGACGACAAGACTTGCAGAGCCTCAATTGTGCTGCCCTTCTGCACACACAAATCCGATTTAGGTCAATGAAAGTTATGTAGATAAAGGCGTGGAAAGGGAGCCTTCAGAAAGCAGATTTCCTGGCCTGTATGAGATTCAAAGCATTCTGGGAAGTAGCATGGAAAAGCCTTAGAAAAGCATTTGGGCTGCGTATCTTGCAATGCAAATGCTGGAGTTCTGTTTGGTTTTATTTATTTGTTTCTTAAGACATGAGCCCTTTTGGTTTATGAGGAAAAAAAGAAATTGGAATAAAATATCAAGATGGTAAAGATGACTAAGACCAGCTCAACTGTCGTCATCCCATATGTGGGAGAAGGAGAAGGAAGGGATGGAGAAGGAGGATGTCAGGAATAGCGGTGTTCCTAAGGTAGATCAAGAACCTTGGCAATTTAGCTCATTCATTCATTCACTCATAACAGTTTGATCAAGCTCGGTGGCCCCACCCTCACCAACCTTTGGTCTCTGACTTCTAGGCAGAGATGAGTGACATAAAGTACTTTGGCAGAAGGGAGTCTTAGATCTGGCAGTTGTGATGTTTAGCTCATCACTTATGTTTAGTTTAGCTTATTACTTAAAAATGTTTAGTTCATCACTTGTAAAACAGGAAATAATAATACCTATCGCATAGGGTTATTGATTGAATGAGATGATAGACGCAAAGTTTGTTCTTAACCAGTGGTTGTTAGTATCAGTAGTGGAAGGAAATGATAATAATAGTAATAATAGTAATAAAAAATCAGAATGTTCAACTTCATCACATACAAAATGGTAGGTAATAATAATAGGATCTAATTTATAGAGTTATTGTGAAAGACAAATTGGAGAATAGATATAAAATGCTTAAAGTAGTATTTGGCATATCATATACCATCGATAAATGGTAGTCAGTATTATTATTACTACTAGTAGTGGTAGTGGTGCTGGTGGTGCTAGTAGTGGTGGTAATCATCACCTGCCAAATACAGATTCATCCTTCATTATGGCTGAAATATCACTTCCTCTATGAAACCTTTCCTTCCATTGTCAACCCCTCCTGCCTCTGCAGAACTGGTCACCTGGCCTGGCAGAGGAGAGAGAATGGCTGATACCTACAAGATGAGTCCTCCTGATTATTCATTGCCTCCCCTATGAGGGGGGAATGAACAAAAGATCCACGCGCTTTGTGCTCATTCTCACAGGTCTACCAATATGTCTCTTAAGCACCTCCTTGTTTCCAGTCTTCCAGTCTTACTCCTTCCAGGCTCCTGACCAACCAAGCATTTGCCACTGATCACAAGGGTTTCTATATCTGACGTCAAACCATTATTTTTTCTTCACCTTAAACTTATGACCAAATGTACTAGTCAGGGCTCTGCTTTAGAGGAGAATGACCCATCACCACTGTCTTGTAGGCCATTCTGGAGTGATGCTATCAGATCATTTCCAACATACTGTGCCAACATATTCATGAACCATTCCCCAGTTCTTTCTTCCTCTGTTATCTGATCCTAAGGAAATACCCCTACCATNGCTTTAGAGGAGAATGACCCATCACCACTGTCTTGTAGGCCATTCTGGAGTGATGCTATCAGATCATTTCCAGTTCACACCAACATACTGTGCCAACATATTCATGAACCATTCCCCAGTTCTTTCTTCCTCTGTTATCTGATCTTAAGGAAATACCCCTACCACGAGCAAATGGTATGGATTGGGGGGAGGTATCCGTGTAACAGATTGGTTGACTTAGGGATCTTGGCCATCTGTCCACATAACTCTGGACCTTCTTATACTTGATCCTGAATTTACCTCTATTTCCACTTCATGATGATATGTTGGTCTGACTATCCAACGTTGTGACTAATGGTTCTACTAATACCCAGCTCATGAAAGGCAGCTCCAGGCGCACAGTCCCTTCGAGTTCCATGGTCAGACTTTCAGTCACTATTTGGGCTCAGTTGCACACCATGGGCTGCTTTTCAAAGAGCCGTCCCCATCTGTCTCACCCCTCAGAACAACATGATTTTTAGCCATTTCCACAGATCTCAGATTGCCAGCTCAGCCTTGCTGAGCATGACAGTTATTTATAACCGTCCGGCCTTGAATGGTTAAGTGCCACCATCTGACCCCTACCATTCCAGAATCCTGTCTTCCTCATTTGAAATTAGAGGAACTTGTTCCAAGATGGCATTTTCTTTTGTTTACCCTGGGCTATAGAGGACAGCCACCAGTGAGTTTCATAGGGATGTCACTGCCAGTCTCACTAGTATGTTCTTTACTGATTCAGTGAAGGGAGTGTTCTCTGGGCCTTCCTAGGCAACATACTCAAGTAGTGGGTCTGTAGTCTTAGATAATAAGTTAATTCTAACATTCCTACATCCTGGCCCTTCTGACCCTTCCCTGTTTACAATGCCAAAGCAGTTCTACTTCTCTACCCCCGTTTGCTCTAGGCTATCACCATGCCCAAGAGCTTAGCACTACGAATTAGCCCAGGCAAGCATTAAGACTGGCTCCAGGTGTCTTTGCCAGACTATAATAGAGTCTCCTTATTGTACTCAATTCTTCCTTTATTTGCCCTATTTTCCAACCCTCCTGTTTCAATATCCTTTAGGCCCATTCTCACGGATGCTGCATGTTTCACTACAAAAACATCAGTTCCTTCAGTGAATAAGCTATTTCTTCCTGGAGCAGACAATTATTTCCCCTCTTGAATTCTCCTGAGGTCTAGCCCTGGTTATCAGGCGATCAGCAACTGGGGACAGTGAATCCGGAGGAGGACAAGCATGGTCTGCCTCAGGTGAGGTCTTTGCAGGTGAGTCTAGGTAAGGGGAGGCTGTTCTGTTCTGGCAAAGGGGAGAGTTGTGTGCCTCTGCCAACTGTACAGGGGCAAAGAGTCTAGAAATTCAAGATTCATAGGACCAGCCACCCAAATTATTACACTTCAGGGGTAAAGGTCCCACTCTTTTTCTGTCAGTCCTGACTTTGGCATAGGATGCCTGTTGAGACTATGCATTTAACCTTCTTTGTAGTTTTTCTACCCTCAAACCAGTTATTACGTTATTTGTTGGAGTTGATGGTGGCAGAGAGGATAAGCAGTGGTGCCGCATACAAGATTCCACTGAGCTCTACCTCCGAGGTCCTTTCCAAACCCTAAAGTGTGGACTGAGGGAGAAGTTAGCTAGAGCAAGTACATTGGGTTCTGATATCTTCTTAGAGGAAGAGGTGAAAGAAAAGAAGAAGACAAATCTGAGCTGCCATTTATAGCTATTCAGCTTGGATACTGCACAGCCCCTCGGGCTGCCACGGACATCACTGCAATGCAAGTCAGTCCCCTTGGAGTTATCCAGTACATCACCCACACATCAGTACATGGCAACCCTGGGTGATCTTCCTAACTTTAAAGTAAATAGTGAAGAAAATTCAGTCCACACCCTTCAGATTTCACAGTTTATTTGAGGTGTCACATAAGCAATTAGAATACCATATGATTGGTGTTATAATCATGATCTATATGAAATGCTATGGGAATTCAGAATGGCAAGTGATGAATGATATGGGATTCAGGCTGGGACATTCATTCACCATAAATTTATTAAGTACTTACTATCTAGGTGCTGGGGATACAGTAGCAAGCAAGATAGATATCATAGTCTGTACTCTCATGGAGCTTACACTGTAGTGGGGGGAAATGGACAATGGACAAATGAACAAGAAAAATGTCAGATAATGATAAATCGTATGAGAAGAATTACAATGGAATGATATAACAGCCAGTCGATAGTGACTTTAAAATTGTTGATCAGGGATGTCTTCTCAGAAAATGTGACATGTGGCCAAGATCAGAATGACAAGAAGGAGCCAGTCATACCAAGCTTATAGGGGAAAAAAAAATCTCTCTCTTGAGAGGGAACAACTCGTAAAAAGGTCTCAAAGAAATACTCTGGGCACACTTGAGAAAGAGAAAGAAAGCAAGACTATCTAGACCAAGGTGGGAGTGAAAGGAAATGAACTGGGAGAGGTAGTTGGAGCCTAAATCATGCAGAACTATGTGTATTGACCTTTATTCTAAAAGGGCATTGAAAGGATTGGCTGATGGATTGGTGTGGAAGGGGACCACAGCACAGAATAGTTGAGAACTGGGTGATGGTAATGTGGCCATGACATTTACAGAAATAGAAAGGGATCTGGGTTTTAATGGGTGGATAGAAGTTCTTCAGATGGGGGAGGAGGAAGGGTATTTTTAAAAGAATTTTAAAACAACTGACAAAGCCCAAATATGAAGATTTTCAGTTCTAGTAGCTACCATTATGACCAATTTGTACCCATGAGAATCAAGGCCAAAGTCAAAGAAGCTATGCCAGAGATGAGACCTTGAAAATACCTAATTAATTAGTATCAACTACGTGAATGTGTATTTCTCCATGAGACTGCATTTGGAATGGATTTGATCCCTTGGCACTGAATTTCTCTGGCTCTGAGAGAGTGTGAAGGGTGCCTCGAGTGTTCATATTTAAGCCTTTATACATTTGGCACAGGGTTATCTTTTTCCAAGATTTATTCAGAAGACATCACGGACCTTCAGCACAGTTCTTAGTTTGGTGGAAGTGTCAGAGACACACAGCCTCCTTTGACAAAGGAGGAGAGAGACATACAGCTTCTATTTGTACCATTTAAAGCCTTAGCCTTGCTAAGCCAGTTTTCATTCATGTCTGGACAATAATGTATCATTGCATCCGTGTATATTTCCATTGTGTCCTATTCCCCTGGACCGTGTTTTGCCTGTTTTTGATGATGACTTGTTGGATGATGGAGAATAAATTGAGTATGATTCAGGGTTGTCCAAAGTTCAGCTCATGCTATTTCCCTTAACTGGTTCCATGTGATAAAATGAAAGCTTTGTTTCTATGCTCTGCCTTACTCACATATGCGTAATGACAGTCCTGAAGAACGGCATATCCGTGCTTCAGGTAGAAAAGCCTGTCACCCACATGGAGCATTCCGTGGTAGTCTGCTCAGATCTTTTCCCCTGGAACATGCTTTCCCCCTTCCCCCAACCCTAACATATACCTGTGTTAAGGTATATGAAGAGGAACAAAAAGTAGCCTTCACTAACTGATCTAATGTCTTTTTGTTTAAAGATTTTATTTATTTATTTGAGAGAGTGAGACAGAGAGAGCAACAGAGCATGAGCAAGCACGAGCCAGGAGGAGAGGGAGAAGCAGGCTCCCCGCTGAGGAGGGAACCCAACGTGGGGCTCGATCCCAGGATCCTAGGATCATGACCCGAACCAAAGGCAGATGCTTAACTGACTGAGCCACCCAGGCGCCACCCCCCCACAATCTAATTTCTTTTCATAAATTGTACACATTACCCCAAAAGGTCTTAGAACTATACTAAACTTTAATGCTTCCACATGGCCCATCTCCCCCATTTTACAGATGAAGGAATTGAAGCCCAGGAAAAATAACTCAGCATACTAGCAGCAGAATGAATCTACTTATCCCTGTCTCTGTGAACTTTGGGTAGATCTCAGAGCACCATGTGGGTTGTAATGAGTCTGGTTAGCTAATAGGATCAATAGATAGTTGGGGAAAGTGACTTTATATCAAAACCAAATTATCGTGTTTAAGCACGTGCGAAAGAACTCCGTATATTATTATCTTTGCCCTCTGCCTCGGTCCTAGTATTTGTTGAGCATCTTTTATATCTAGGCACTTATCTAATTTAATTTTACAAACATTTTATAAGCTCATCATAATTTCAAGAATTACAGCAGTTAAAAACTTACCTATAGTCTCACAAGTAAAAAGCGGCAGAGCTGGGGTGCCTGGGTGGCACAGTCATCCAGGTTAAGCCTCCAACTCTTGATTTCAGCTCAGATCTTGGTCTCAGGGTCATGATCTCAGGGTCGTGATCGCAGGGTTGTGATCTCAGGGTCCTGAGATGGAGCCCCACGTAGGGCTCTGTGCTCAGTGAAGGGTCTGCTTGAGAGTTTGTCTCCCTCTGCCCCTACCCTCTTCAATAAATAAATCTTAAAAAAAAAAAAAGTGGCTGAGCTGAATTTCATGCTCATTCTCTGCCACTGAATCCACCACTCTTTCCGTTGTATCTGATGCTAGGTCAGATGCCATGAACTTTCTGGTTAAAGTAGTTATTTTAGAAGTCACCACAGCGTGAGAGGTATTTTGTATTGAACTCACAGCGTTATGGCTCTCAGCTCATAAACCCAGGATCTCTCATGTATACAGTAGGCGCAATCCATTCTGGATCTACATCACCGGTTTTCTATTTTACTCCCCCTCCTCCTTCACTGAAACATTTTTGCTCTTCTCCCTAAAAAAAAGAGAACGCCTAAATTAGGTTGTGTCTGTCTAAAGAAGTAAACAAGATATAGGCAGACATTAGAACCAAAAAAACCTTGCTGAAACTGGAAAGGGCTTTGAATCTGTCCCAAGAGTGTCAATACAAAACTGGAGAACATTGGTCTAGGCGAAGGGAGGCTACAAAGGAAGGAACACACTGTGTGTCTGCGGAAGAAGGAGCCAGGTGAGAAGAGTCGTGTTGGAGCCCTTTAGGGAATGCCGACTGTTTCACACGGCATGGTTTAGAATGGATTTCTGGGTACAAAATACACATTATCACCTTGGTTTGGCCAAGAAGAAGGCTCTCTGAGGCCACATGCATATTAAAGTGTGTAATCTTGCCGTTACTATGGGGAAATAATTTACAGGATCATACAACCCGCTGCCTCCTGTCATCTGCTGGGACCCTGTGGTTGCCGTGGCTGCACGTGGGGACTCGGCTACAGAGTTAATGTCACCTACTGTGTAAAATTGCACCTCAGCAAAAAAGAGAAGGCCGATTGGTCTTGGCCAGGGCTACATGTGGTGAAGGCTTAACTAGGAGAAAAGCTATCTGAACCCCTGTGGCTCCTGGCCAAGGGGGTGTCAGAGCCAGGCCTGACATATCTGCTTTGGTGTCATATGTCGGATCATTCTGGCTAAAACGCATGGACATTCTGTTAGCAGATCTGTGCTAAACTTCAGAGCATTTCCTTGAGACTCTGTGTTAACATAAGAATATGAATGTTCAGCTGGGGAATGAAACCTGGAAACTGAGTCTATCTATCCACAATAGCCTATTTATTTTAGAGGGAATAGTTAGGAAGGTGTGGGATGTAGAAAGAGATGAAACAGAGAAAATGGGAGGGAACTTGTCCATTGATTTCTTAGGCATCCCTAAATATCTGGGCCAGGTTCAGGCAGAGTGGTACTGTGGGGAGTGGGGGAGGGAGGTTGGAACCAGTAGCATTTCGTGAAAAGATAAACTTGCTGTGAAAGATCTTGGCATTGGGGGGGTGCCTGGGTGGCTCAGTTGGTTAAGCATCTGCCTCCAGCTCAGGTCATGATCCCAGGGTCCTGGGATCGAGCCTCCAGTTGGCTCCCTGCTCAGTGGGGAGTGTGCTTCTCTCTCTCCCCCTGCCTCTCCCCATAGCTTGTGCTCTCCCTCTCTCAAATAAATAAAATCTTAAAGGAAAAGAAAAATCTTGGCATCTTGGATCAGATGAGGCCCAGGGCTTAGGAGATTCTCTGCGAGATCCACTCCACAACAAAGTGTCTGTGGACCCAAAGCAGACCTTTATCCACTTGGGGTTTCTATGTCTTCATCTGCAAAATGGTGAAGTTTGAACGAAGTGAACTTCAAGACCCCCACCTCCCTGACCCCCCTCCTGCCGCAATCTAAGCTCCTCAGTCTTTCCTGTCTCCTTATTCCACACGCGCTGTCCAGCAGGGTACCTTGCACATAGCGGGAACTCAGGAAATACTGAGTGGAAGAGAAGGACACATCCAGGGGCAGAGTGCCAGTCTCTCCCGGTGCATCGAGCATGGAGCAGGAAAGATTCTGCTCCAGTGAGTCCATTAGTGTTAATGGCAGCCGTGCTCCTTGGTTCTGCTCTGCAATTCCTCAAGTTTTCCATCATGGGAAGTGATAGTACATTTCAAGGCAGGCAGGAAAATCTCACATTGGCAGCTGCTGGGGGTAAAGTGAGAAGCCGAATCTAGGTTCAGGGATGACCAGGTGCAGCTACCAAGACTTACACAGGTACAAGAAGTAAAGTCTGGGGAGTAATTAAGCATTGGATCCTTTAGACTCAAAACCAAGCGAACTGAAATCTCTCCAATCTTGATATATTGGGCTTCTGCTTTTGTTTATATGTATCTTTTGCCTTTTTTTCCCCCTCAATGTGCTTCAGCTTTAGTTAAAGCACCAGGGTGACTGGCTAGGGAGTTAATGGACACGTCTCCAAGGAATACAGAGACAGAGAAGCCCCTTGACTTTGCAATCAACCCAGATGTTAGAGTTAATTGTTGAAGGGGATTGGAGAAGAAACCAGGTAAAGAGAAAGTGAGCAAGTGGTCAGCCCCAGTGTTCAGGCCCTGCCTCCCCTAGGTGACGTTAGCCTTCCCAGAGAGGCGAGAATTTTTTTTTTTTCTTTGTTTATCTCCACTATCAGGTGGCGCTCTGGCTGGCATTCTGCATTTAGACAGCAGAGCAGGGAGGATATACATATATATTTATATTTATTGTATTTTTTCAAGTACATTCATCTGAAAAAGCTTGGGTTGATTAATATTTTCCGCTGTCCGGTAACCATGGCAATAGGGTCAGCAGATATAATACTTAATTTAATCTTCCAGCTGCCTCAGTGTGCTTCACCGGTGTCCCGAATAATAGAAAGCCTTTTGCCTCTCTCTCTTTCTCTCTCTCTTTCTCCCCCACCTCGTATATTATTATCTTTGCCAGTGGCTCCCTCACATGACCCAAAAGAAATACACTGGGTTTTTTTCCCCTCATTTCATTTTGTATATGCACCTAAAATAAATTCCTATGTGATTCTGCTTCCCATCGAGCTAGATTCCCCCTTCAACAACCCAACCAGCCTCTTCCCCCCTCCACCTCCACTCCCCACCGCTCCCCCCCACCCAACACTCCAGCAGCCAATCTCCACGGAATGACAGGAAACGTGGGAAGATCCTGATAGCTTTCATAGCCGCACCGTAAGGTTTATGAAACACACTCCTCGGCCAAATGAACCCATGCCGACTCTCCTCCCTGCCGCAGACCCAGGCGATTGGCTGAGAGCGCCTTGCTGGTCCGATTTGCTCTCCAGGTGGGTTAAGTGCATTGCTTTGTCTTCATTTGGCCCAGTTCCCTTGTGTCATATCTCTTTATTTCCTTTCTCTTTCCTTCCTCCTCCTTCCCTCTGATAATTATCTTTTTTTTTTTAAGCTACCATGTCTTTGCACACATTCAATATTTGGTTGGTTCTAGGAGAAAGGAGAATTAGCTTTCAAACCTAGATAGACTTTTAGCAAGAACGACTCCAAAGAAAGACCGTCTGGGGAAGATGAGGGGGTTGAGATCGGAAATGAAGATTTTTGTTTTTCCCGCTTTTCAGAAAAGCTGATGTGAATTCTCTGGTTTGAGTTCACTTGGTTCTTTCCTCCTTTGTTTTATCATCCTGACACTATTTCTTACAGAGTTGTTAAAAGAAAACATTAAGATTAAAATAATACTTTCTTCCCAATGCTGGGAAGGGGTAAGGTGGTGGTGGGGGGGGTTTAAAAGAAAAAGGTGGGGGGGCGGAAGAGAAATGGTTGGGATATGGGTTCTAAGAAAACCAAAACATTTTTTTTCCATTTCTGTTTATTTATTAATCAGACTTTTACTAATCCTCTCATTGACTCAAATAATAAACATATTTTCCCATTTATGCTCCCCCTCTCTACCTTTTGTTATTGTTTTAGAAAAAAGAGCAATTTCAAGAGCAGAACAGTATTTTTTGAAAAGGAGGAAATGAACAACTATCACCCCCATTTCTTCCTCTGAGGAGCATAAAGTCCAGTTTACCCCTTCAGGACTTATTTTTCTTTTTTGGAAGAAACAGGTAAAAAATACCACAAAAAACACTGATTGTGCATTCATTCATTGGCTTCAGTCTGAAATTGGGCCAATCCAGTTGATTACATTTTTCGAAAATGGAGGAAGCTTCCCCATCTTTCTTTGATAATGTGTGTCATGTAGATAGATATACATTCACTATCTTCGCTCTTCAAGGGCTAGCTCCCCGTTCCTTTTTTTCTCCCATTCCCCCTTTCAGGAAACAGTGCATCCAGTTAAATCATAATGTTGTCTATAATTGACACGCTGGTAATTGAAAGCCGAGGGAGTGAGGTTGGGACTCAGAGGAGAATGGATATGCAGCTGTCAATGTCATGAAGTAGGTGCCACTGTGGAGCCACTACCACCAACAACAGACATTGCAGTCAGTGCCTTTTGCAGACAGGTCTCGTGTTAAGCCATGTGACATTCCTCAGCCAGCTCCTGTACATGCGAACATTCATGACTTGAAGCAAAAGGATGCCCATAGTTGTCGATAGGCTCAATGTTCCAGGCATCCTCAGAGACAAAGGTACCTGTAGATTTACCTGGGGCTGCTGATGCCGTGTATCTAAGTGACCATAACATCCAGACCCTGGAATGCTAGGCACACAAACAGCTGCGTGTGAATATATAGACAAGGGTCTCTAGCTCATCACCATGGCTACAAATACCTCCCAGATGAAATCTTGGATCTCCACAGGCCCTGTGGTGTGAATGCTGACTCCCGTCTTATGTGTGCATCATCTAGCTGTGATTAAAGCATCCCTCAAGAAAATGGGAAAGGGGACCAACAGTTCCGCGTGCATATAACACAGTGGGCTTGATCACACTAGTCCACGGAGACACAGGACTCACCAGTAAGTGCCCTACAAGCAGTGCTTCCATCATGTCTAACACTATTATATTAGTGTGTCAGGGAGCGGCTTTGCTGTTGCAAGGAGCCAAGACTATCTGAGTTTACCATAATTAATGGAGTCTATTGTAAAAATACCCAGGGAAATGAGAGGAAAAGGAAGCCATTTCATGAGTTCACAGCCAAAGATCAGAAAGAACTGGAGCATAACTTGGAGACACAAAGGCCTTCTGGTAGTTGAGCATCTATGGCTCGGTAGCTGTCGTGGTCTTCATCTCCGGGCGTTACCAGGCCAGTCTTTCTCTCTGGTTTTTTCAGCCTCTGATGCCCACTGCTCCTACTCTAGCAAATCTGTCGAGTCCTACACTAGGGATCCAAGAGATCCACTGATTTCTTTCTGTTCTTCTGTTTCTGTTTCTCCTGCTGGCCCCAATTCTCTGTCCTCTCATTGCCCATCACTTCTACCTTCTTTCTTTGGGGTTCTCAGCTTGTGGACCACCTACCATCAGACCACACTGCCCACGAGCGAGGGTCTGAGTGGTTGGTGTCCACTTGGTGCAGAGCAACTTCTTAGTTCAAGCTGCTTCACAGGCCACTGTCCCAATACCTAGGATTGTCTGGGGATGAGGGGCCCATCTCTGACCTTTTTAACTGTGCTCAATTGTCAGGGCTGTAAGATAGATAGGAGGCATGATGACCGCTTCGAAGGGGAACATGCTGGGCTCCCTAGGTGTCTTGGCCAATACCTTTAGTCATTAAATGTCCCAGGCACCCCACCTGAACACTGCCTGGCAGGTCTTGTTGGCACTGGACACAAGATTTTATCAAAGAAAACCAAGAAAAAAAAATGTGCACTTTCCAGGCCGCTTTCCTTAATGGCCTTTTAGAAGTTCCCATTTATATTCAAAATGGACTAACCACAGGTTTCTTGATCTATGGCCCTTTTTTTGCCCGATCAGTGACTTTTAATGCTGTATCTTCAACCACTTTCAGTGGGTTTACCTCCTGGTAGAAAAAAACAGAAAAAAGAGAGATAACCTGCTGCTTGTGGGAGGCACAGTTTATCAAAGAAAATAAATGGCTCTTTGTTTTTTTTAAAAAAATCCTACACAACAGCAACCAAACCTTTGGTCCATAGAGTGTCTCCCTGGAAGTGTAAGGAAGGTACTTTCAGGGGCTCTTCATCTCCCTGAGGGAGATGCTGGGTCTTGTCCCAAATGTGGGCACAGGCTGCTTCTCTGAACTTCCATCTTCCCCACATGGCAGCTTTCTCTCAGGTTACTTTTAATTTTTCTAATTAATTTTGAGAGCTCTTGGAGACATTTTCCATTTTGTTCACAGTTTGAGTCCTGCTCTGAGGTGTTCTCAGTAAATGCCTTGGTGTCTTTAGCAGAATTCTTTCAGTGTAATGGATCCTTCAAAAAAGACTCTATTCCCATTTAATTTAGATGCCTGATCTGATTGTCATTTTCAATCCAACGATGGCTTTGATTATCGATGGTAACCTATAAATCAGGAGGACTTACGGCACAGTTCAGAGAGGGAGGAGGGAGACTGCTGGTTAAATATTCCAGAATTAAGGAGCTCAAGTAGGATACGATTGCCTCTTGTGAGGTGCTGGGTTTAGCTTTTCTTCTGAAACAGTTGGCCTATTTCATGCTGAAGGCAGGGCTGTTCCAGAATCTCAAATTGTGAGTGGGAGGTGTGGGTGTGTGTTTAAGGAGAGACAAAACAGGCAACATTTTTGGTGTAGATTTTTGTAACCCTTGTGTATTTTTTCTGTTTCCATGTTTCCTTCCTTTAGTTGCTGAGACCTCCTCTTATGATATCGATAGTCTCCACTCGTTAAGCTTTTATCTGGTTGTTCACAGATCTGTCAGGTTGGTTCTAGCGTAAAAGTGTGCTTCTTACATGTTTGCACATCAGATGGATGTTTGTACCATAACATGAGGAACTTAGACGGCAGTTCAGCTGTTTTCCCAACTGTGTAACTTGGAAAGATCCGGTGTTCCACAGTGTGAAAGACACAGATGTCCTCCTCCACTTGGGAGAATGCCTGTCAGTCAGTTACCACCTGTTCAGAAAGGGAACTGCTGAATGCAAAGTGGCAGCTTGTCACCAACTTCCCAAACCCAAGCACACTAATTAATTCATGCCCCCTCACAAAAACTCATTTGCAGCCCACACAAAGATGCTTCTCCCCCTAACATGGCAGCACTCAGGGGAGGGCCCCTTGGGTTGATGAGCCTGCCGCTGACTGTCTTTCTCGGCTGTGACCCAACGGAGGAGGTCATGGGCTCGAGGGACTGGAAGGTGCCCCTGAGTTTCTCCCCCGGGGCCATCGAATTCTCTTTAGCTACATGGGATTTGCAGGCTCAGTCTCCTGCTACCTAGGATGCCAAATGAGATCCTTATTTAAATGAGCTACTGTGGTTTTGCCCGTGATTGTAACCCTAACTCCAGCTCTCATAAGCAGCTAGCTCACACATTTTGGGTGGTGGGATACTGTTAGGGCAAAGTGGTACCTGCTCCTTCTTGCCTCCACCCTGTAATAGAATCTTCCAGCACCATCCAGATCCGTCCTCCACTTTAGAACAGAAGCTTTCCTTCCCTTCGCTGTTGGAAATGTTGGAAGCTGACAGCTCTTAACAGAGTCCTCTCTCTAGTAGTTGCCACAGGTTAATACATTCCTTTCCGCAGAGGCAGACTGCATCCCGTTCTGGAGCTCCCCCTCACATGTGGCCTTGGTTTGGTCTGTATCACAGTTCAACGTCTTCCTCGACCCGACCCTGCTTCCTTCATCCCACCAGAGGCCGTGGTGATCCCCCAACACACTGCTCAATAATCTTTGTACCTGGATGTGCCCCTCACAGTCTCCTCACCCGAGACCCGTTCCTGATAAGACCTCCAGTGTGGTGCCCAAGAGGCAATTCCAGGCATCTCGAGGCCACCCTGAGCCCTGCAAGGCGTGCTTCTTGTGGGGTGCTGGGTTCCTTCTCACCAGTAGCTATTCCTTGGGCTAACCTGTGTGTCTGCCACAACTGCCAAATTTCAGGAAAATGCCCATCCTTTAAAATGACGGTGTAGCCATCATTTTTCTGTAAAGGAATAAACATCCCTTCTTTAGCTGTGCAGGGGTTGAGGTTGTAGGTCTTTTGAAAATGATTATTTTCATTTTTTTTTGTCTATTGATGTGTGCATACGTATAATAAAGAGCACAGGTCTTAAGATGTCAGACATCCCCAGCACCCCAGGAAGCTCCCTCATTCCCCCCAGCCAGTGTTCCTCCACCAAAGGCCAACACTATTCCAGCCTCTACCCACATACACTAATTCGAAAATGATAATCTTGCGCATTTGGACTTTCCACCTTTCATTTGTGGTCTTCGGAATTTGGTGAGTGGAAGTCATCCTTTCTGTTATGCTTTTAAAAAGCAATATTTAGGAAGCAGCACACAAGGGGAAAACTCACAACTCAGTATTTACACCAAGTGCTTAGAAGTCTAAGCAGTGACACTGTTAATATTGTACACACGTAAAACTGAATAGGTATTTAGAATTTGCAGAGAAAATGGCTGCAAAATGCTACACAACCAAAGTGTCAAATTATTTATAACTTAGTGGGATGGTTAGGTTGGAGTTGGGGGAGTCATTAGGCTGGGATTTTGAAGTTAAATTAGGATACACAGTCTAAGCTCTGAATATATCACCATTTTTGTTTTGTTTTGTTTTCTAAAGGAGTCCTACGTTTTATAAGGTATCATGCTGTAATTCTTACAATCCTTCTTTCCCCAGCGCTGTTGAAGTTCTCTGCCTTTATCTCACCATATCCTTTGGGGTGTGTCAGCCTTCTGTCCCACTCCTTCCAATGCTGTTGCCAGGATTCCCAGAAAGTTTCAGGTTGCGTTTACTGAGGTCCCACAGCCAGGGCCCTCTTTCTCCAGGGGGAAGAGGAAATAAAGGTATCGTGTAATAAAGTGGTTGTGGCACATTTGTCAGATGGTCTCCAAGAGGCTGAGGACTGGGTGAGGACTGTGCAGATTTGGATCTTGCTCCTTATCCATGTATTGATCCACGCTTCCCCGCTGAACCAGTCAGGTCCCAGCCAGAGGAAGAGGGTCCCTGCACTTAATGCAGGGAGGTTACTATGGGGTCTAGTTTCAGAGGTGCTAGAAGGGCCCAGGGAGGCAATCAAGAGATGAGCGACGGAGGGAAGCCTAGAGGAACAAAGGGAAGAGGCGCTGGCACAGAAGCCAGGGAGCAGGCTGGCTCTGTGGAGGGAGCTAGAATCACAAGAGGGCAGACAGGCAGTGACTTCCAATGGAGACAACAGGAGCGGGAAATTGGGAGAAATGGGAGAATCCCAGGTCCCATCCCTCAGGTTCCTGCCAAGGCCTCCCATTGACTCATCCCCACCAGAAGCCTTTGGCAAGGGAGCTCTGGGAAAGCGGAGTTTGCACAGGGCAGTCCTCTGGGATGGGAACTGATGGAGGAAGGGAAGGTTTGGCTCTGAGAGCAGCATGGCGCCTGACCAACCCACCCCTGTTCCCGTACCTCATTAACTGATGAAGAGAACACCTTCCTACCACTTGGATGTAGAGTTCATTTTTTAAGATGTATTTCTCAGGACAGCAAAAAGCTAAACATTTAGTGTGTCTTTGTTCTCAGGGTGTGGGGACCTCCATCTGATTCTGTGCTAGGGGCTCTGTCTCTTGCTGTTTGGGAGCTTATGGATGCAGCGCCTTACTTTAGGATTTACAGGCTATCTGAGTTTCATAAATCAGCAATGTGCGCTCCACGTGTGAGAGTCTGCAAATTCTAAACTAATATGTCGCTCTCTTTCTGTCTAGCATCATATTTATGTTAAGGCTCCATAAATCGTGTGTATGTTTCTGCAGCACAGCCAGGATGTAAAGTGATGTAACCAACAATAAGAAAGAATGGAAATTAAAATGCAAGAAAACAAAATGAAATAAAAACTCATGTGACTTGCAGTTTCCAGCTACTTATTTCAGAAATGTGCATTGGTTAAGGAAAGGGAATCAAGGATTCAGTCTGCATTTAGCCATTTGGCCACAAAGCCATTCACCCTGTTCTGGCCATGTCAGAGATGCGTCTTGCCAAGGCCCTGAAGATTGTCGCTGGATCAGAGGTGATGGGGAGCTTTTGAGCCTGAAAGTCTTTTCTGGGGCATTGAATTTCCAGAGGGACCTTAGGGGCCAGGGCATTGAGGTGGGATGGTAAGGGCAAAGCTGCCACTTTCAGAGACCAGATTTTCCCACCAGCAGGTGAAGACAGAAGAGGGGCTCACAGAAGCACTTCTCAGGATTGAGTTAGGAAGTTTGCTATTTCCTGCCTAGCTTAGCAGACAGAGCATGTGGATTTCGGCTGCTCCGTTTTAGCTCAAGCATTTTTGTCATACAGATTTTGGCGTCTTGTATACACACAGATCTCTTCACTCTGTGTAAGACTTGGAGAAGACAGGAATGTATCAGAGTTAAAGAACAAGCCTGCTAAGTGGTTGGGTTGGCTGGTAGAGGGCAGTGATTTCAAAGGGAAGCCACCCAGACAGAGAGCGTCTTCCTTTTCTTTAGGGGTGTTTGCTTTTCAAGTTTGTTTATTACATATGAAAACCAACTGAAACATCAGGTTATGCATTAGACCAATAAATAAAAGGTAATATTTTAACATGCTAAAGGAATTCTGCCAGCCAGTCATAAGTATCAATCCATCACAATTATTAGAAACAATGTACTCTGCAGCAGTAAAGAGATACAGCCAGTATGCAGACACACACTAAATAAATTCCCTCTTAGACTGGCTCTTTCCTCCCTTGCCCTGACAGATGCAGAAACTGTTTATACAAAAGAGAAATGCTGAGAGGCGGAACTCAACAGCACACAGGTCCCCCTTCCCCTCCCCCACCCCAGATCTCATTCATTCCTGCAAACTCCCTGAATAGAGCTTATAACAGCACCGCCGTTCCCCTCTTAAAATCACAGATTGGCTCTGGATTCGGGGGTTTTCTACACACACAACATGATTATAATATGAATGATTACATGTAAGCATCAACAAAAACTGCGTTTGGGGAGGAAGAAACTGAGGGGTGTATGGAAGATGCAAATTGATTCAGCCCAGAAAATGGACCTCACCTAGGCATTTATGCACATGCAGATACCTGCTTTTGTTTCTCCTCGAGTTCCTTTCTTTTCCAGCCATATCGTCATTAGCAGAGAGAACGCTGGAGGCAGCCCCTCTTCCCTGTAGCCATTTGCTTTACGTAAACCAGCTAGCAAACCGCTCTGTTAGTATTGATGTAGACATTACCACAAATCGCCACTTAGGGACCTGAACGAATTGACTAACTGGTTTCAGATCCAATACACATAACTTGATCAGACACAAAGTTTAAGTACACTTGCAGGCGTGCCAACTGCACCTACCAGGAAGTGACTCTTCGGCTGCCAGCTTCAAGAGGCCCTAAGGGAAACCCAGGAGGAAGGCATGCAGACCTAGGGGTGAGGCAGAGCGTCTGGAGGTTTCAAGAAGCACAGCCCAAGGTGGAAAGAATAAGGCATTCAGGGCAGGAAGTAAGGCAATTTCAAAAGCCACATGGCCCCTTCAGGCCAGGGTGCATTTGATACAACTTTCATTAATTTGGCTTTTTATTCTCCCATCCAGTGGCTCTGAGGTCTGGGAGACCGAGTGTCAGATGACTTGGGAGATGACTGAACTGCGATCAGAGAGAAATCTCAGCTGATCAAGGGTCAGCTGCGTGTGCATCTGCCCACCAGGCTGCCGGGCGCCTGAGAACAATGGCTTTTGAGTTACTTGTCTTCTCAGTAGCCAGAAAATGACCTGGGCAGAACTGGGCAAAGGCCTTGGGCAGACTGAACAGCACCGACCCTGAGAGGTCAGGGCTGGTGTGCGGTGGGTGGCGTGGTGGCGCTGAGGACCATGCCGGCATGTTCCACCCAATCTGAATGTTAAAGCGTCTTACTCTTTTGGGGTAAAAGTGTTTGCTTTCCTCCCTTCACCCTGGAAGTAGGCATGCTGCTTTTCTGTGGTATGGAGCTTTCCCTCAGAAATTGTGTAGTAGAATGCTGGATGTGCAAGTGGAGGCATAGGTTGGATGTGTAGTCATGGGAGTTTCTGAAAAAAAGAAGAAATGAGAAAAATCTGTCAGTTCCACAGAGGTGCATGAATCTGTATGCATGTGTGTATATGGGGGTGGGGGCAATATTGATAAAGGTGAAGCAGGGAGGGTCCTGGCAAGAAAGGAATGCACAGTCTATTAGAAGCAGACAAGGCTAACAGCTGCAAAACAGTAGGTGGCTCAGGGCAGACAGAAAGTTAGAAGGGAGTGGAGGGCTTAGCTGAAGGGAGAGAGGTGGATATGGGGGGACTTCAAGAAGAAGGATCGTATTAGAATGAGAAGCCTTTAAAACCAGAAAGAAAAATCCTGGTTTAAACATAGACAAAATCCCTTATTTCTTGTGATATCATATATTTACTATTATATGTATGTTCAATATTTTGTTTTATTATTTATTTAATGTTTATGTATTGACCACCTAACCTGTCGTCAAAGCATTGTGGATGCAGTGAGAAATAATACAGACATGGCTGGCGACCAAGCAGAGTTTACAGTCTTACAATGTTATCTGTGAGCAGATTATTAAAGGCTTAAGGCATTTGGCAGTGCTTAATCCTTACAAATTGAAATAATTTAATATTAAAGGTGATTTTAAAAGTGATCTAATAATAACACAAACAAATAATTGTGAAACGTATTGAGCACCAAGATGTACCCAGGAATTGTGTGGTAGATCTCTATATTGTATCACTTCTCACGACCATTTTATAAGGGAGAAGCTTTTAGTCCTATTTTGTATCTGTGCCTTAGAGAGGTTAAGGTGCATCCCACACATTATGGAGGAAGAACTAGGTCTTGAATTTAGGCATATCTGACCCCAGATCCTCCCCTCATTCTGTTCTATGCAGCTTCCCTGGTGGCAATGTGGAAGTTGGGTCAGGGTGGAGAGAGACTGGAGTTAGGGAAACCAACAAAGGGGATAATAGTATTATTATTCTATGGAGTAACAGTGAACCTACAAGCTGTAGAACATACATGGGGCAAGGGAAATGGAGAAGAGTGTCAGATTTAGTAGTCTTGTCAGGGCTACCTACAGAATTGGGAAGCATCTGGAATTACGAAGATGAAGGAGTCAGGAGTGGCCCTTATGGTTTCCTGCTCGGGTGACTAGGAGGATGGGACATCTGAGACATTAGAGAAGGTGGAAGCAAGGCAAAGAGGGAAGAGATGGCAACAAGTTTCATTTTGAACAGATTTATTTAAGGAGGCAGTCGAACATCCAGATAAATAAAACTGACAGATAGTTGGATATATGTCATTTGAGAGAGATTAAAATGAGATACACAGATTTAGAAGCCATCAACAAAGGGACCAAGAAAGCAGGAGAACATAGCTGAAAGCAAGCAATTGTTCAGAAACACTCAGTGGACACAGTGGGCAAGATGCGTTTCATGGACCATCTGGTAGACCAAGGTTTCTTAAACTGAGTTCCATTGACAGTATAGGCCAGATAATTCTGTCTTGTGCATTGTAAGATGTTTAGCAAAATCTCTGGACTTTACCCACTAAATGCCAGTGGCAACACTCCTCTATAACAAAGATGTCTTTGGACGCTGCCAAATGTCCCTTGGGGGATAAAATTGCCCCCAGTTGAAAGCCACCAAGGTAGATGAAAAAAGTCCATTCTTGTCCGTGTGACTATTTGTAAGTATGCATGTCATGATATGTAACTTCTTTATACATGCTACGTATATACCTATGCTACTTTTCCCATCAGTGGGACTCAATGTTACCCTTGTAACTGCACATGCAATGAAAAATGACTCTGATATGAAATGGTCAGAATGCTGCATATTTCTGAATGCTTTGGCTCCAGTTCCTTGCTTATAATTTGAAATCTTTTGAGGCTTGTTCAAGCTCACTTAAATATACACTTTGCTGTTAGTGTCTGTGTCAAAGACAGTTGGAACTCACTAACCATCCATGTGCTCTGTTATATTTCTGAGACAGTTGAGTTAGAGCCAGGTGACTAGTTCTAGTCAATGGACTGAGAGAGAGAAAGTGACCTATATCACTTCTGGGCTGAAACAGATAAAAGCCAGGTGCCTTTCCATTTATCTCCCCCTGACACAGTGGCACCAGAGCGCATATTCCAGATGACTTAGCTTCAAGATGGAGAAGGAGTTCCTGAGACTTTGTGTGGATATTATGTGTCGAGTCACTGAGGCTTGGGGTTTATTTGTTATCACAACAGAGCTTAGCTTTACCCTGACTAATAGAAATCTCATAAGTATAAAAGGCAGGAGGAACAAGAATATTTTAATGAGGTTTTGCCAAATGTATATCTACTTTATAAAAACATGACAACCACATCTAAAAACTATACCTAATTGGGGTGCCTGGGTGGTTTAGTCAGTAGAACGTCTGACTCTTGATTTCAGCTCATAAGATGGAGCCCTGCGTCAGGCTCCATGCTGCATGGGGGGGTCTGCTTGAGATTCTCTTCTCCCTCTTCCCCTCCCCCTGCTCCTGTTCTCTCTCTCTCTCTCAAATATACCTTATAGAGTCGTAAGATAAATGTTAGTCACCATGGCAAATCTGACATCATATTATATATTCATTCAAAGAAATATCAGTTAGCAGTCACCTCTAGTTTCCTGGTTTCAATGGAGTTAGTTTTTATTTTATTTTTTTAACACAAGGTAATTCTGTTAAACAGAGCTTATGTCAATGAAAGGTGGAATTATGTAACATACCAATTCAGTCTTGATTTCAGATGTGTCATGAGCACCTTGACACTAATTCCCACATAGCTTCAACCAAAATAAAAAGTTTGCTAGCTTGAACAATAAGGGAATCACTTAGGGCTTTTTTTCCCCCATGTGCTTAAAAAGTTCTAAAATAGGAATTGGGCAAAACCTCGCAACTCTGTTACAAACAAATATGAAAAACATCCTGTCTTTGGAAAGTACACTTGTGGAAGTGCTGGAATTAATGTGCCGATTCTGGAACTGGATGTCTCAGTTACTCCTCCATCCTGAGTGGCAGTAGAATTCTTGATAAAATCGTTAGCATGTTGGCCGGTAGTATTTTCATTAATTTTAAGGTGAAAATATAAATGTTTTAAGATCTTCTTCTAAAGTGTTTGAATAACTGTAATGAAATTTTGTGGGAAGAAATTTGTAACAATTACATAAATGGTGCGTCTTTGTTTTTATGCTTGATATGTTTTTCATATTTATATAGCATAAGTGGAGATGCTTTAATCACTTGGTGATTTTATTGAAGTATAGATCAGACATCTTGACATTGTGGAACACAAGATTTAAGTGACTGATCCCTGCTCTTAAAAGAAGGCTAATAATGTCGCAATTACTATGAGCTTTGTTTTATTCAATTGAAAAAAAAACTAAAAAAAAAATGTTTAAGCATTCTGAATCAGAACTTTGGTTCTTATTATAAATTGTTATCCCCTAGAATCGTATTCTTAAGGAGGGGGAAATTATATTGAAGCCGGAATTATTTGTGAATATTTTCCCTTAGAATTGATTTAGAAGAAAGCAGGATTTCTAAGATAATGCTGCTTAAAGAAAGTTACAGAAGAAAATTGCTAGCAGTAGTATTTGTTGCAATTTTGATCCAGGGCATGAGGTAACAAGGGTGTCTCATGTTAATTATTGAATTATTCCAGAGCTTTGAAAGGCAAATCTCAGTGCTTCTATGAATTATGCTGGATTCAGTTGGAAAAAAGCCCTAAATGGGATGATCTGAAGAAGATATGGAATCATTTCTACGTTGTTCATCTTACTTTGTCATAAAATGATCTTTTTAATGAACTTTCAGTTCTTAAATCATATCTTAATGAGAACTTGCTAGCCAGATGGGATAGAAATAAAGATCAACTATAGTTGAATGTGCGTATAGATTTTCATCAGGAATAATTAGAATCCCAAACATAAGGAAATACAGAACTTTCTTCTCTCCCTACCAGTTTCAAATGCTGTGATCAAGAGGGCATTTTCCCTAATTAATATATTTTAGGTATCAGAGAAGGTATTGATGGGATTCAAATGGTGAGATCTTTGTGGATAATCCAAATGAATTACTCAGAATTTTGAGAAAATGTGGAGGACTAAATAACTATTGAAAATAATGATAATATAGGGTCGCTTGGGTGGCTCAGTTGGTTAAACATCTGCCTTTGGATTGGGTCATGATCCTGGGGTTCTGGGATCGAGCCCCGCATCAGGCTCCTTGCTCAATGGGGAGCCTGCTTCTCCCTATGCCTGCCACTCCCCCTGCTTGTGCTCTCTCTAGCTCTCTCAAATAAATAGAATCTTAAAAAGTTTTTAAAAAGAAAAGAATGATAATATAAACAGTTTGCTATGTACCAGACAGATACTGTGCAAAACACTTTGAATATATGATTCTTTACAATCATCACAGCAACCATACGAGATAGGAACTATTGCTATTTTTCCAGATGAGGAAGCTAATGTTAAATAAGTTGCCCAGGGCCAACAGCTAGTAGGAGGTTAAGGTGGCACTGGATTCTAGAATAGATGCTCTTTTTTTTTTTTTTTAAAGATTTTATTATTTATTCAACAGAGAGAGACAGCCAGCGAGAGAGGGAACACAAGCAGGGGGAATGGGAGAGGAAGAAGCAGGCTCATAGTGGAGGAGCCCGATGTGGGGCTCGATCCCACAACGCTGGAATCACGCCCTGAGCCGAAGGCAGACGCCCAACCGCTGTGCCACCCAGGCATCCCTAGAATAGATGCTCTTAATCACCATTCTGTCCTCGCCCCTAGCAACTGGGCATACAAATGGACGTCGACTTCAATAGTCGATGGGATGATGAAAATAAAAACAAAAATATTGTCTAGGCTGACACACAACTTTTGCTGGATTTTGTACGCCCTGTCATGCAGCTTTATTCGTTGGGCATCCCATGCTTTCCTAAATCACAGCCTAATGCCTGGAATGGTGGAAACTTGATCAGTGAAGCTTTTCCCAGTAGGGTAACACCCCACCCCCCAATACCATGTATTCGTGCCCCAACAGAATCCTAGGAGACAGCCATGAAGATTTACATGCTGTATCCACCCGTGTCAGTATCAACAATACTCTGTTACCCCTTGGCTCTCCCAGCATGGACCTTGCTACTGGCCTGCTATTTGGCCATGAGATCCCTGCTGTTGTGGGTTCTGTTATTCTTTACATCCTTTTGGCTTTTCCTTAACCCCACTCCAAACAGTGCCGGCCCATGTTGCTTTTGTCAATACCACCGTAGTGGGCTGTCCCTCCTTCTTTTGTCACCCTCTTCTTGGCTGCTGTCTTTAATCAGCCATGATATTGTTAAAACTCTGGGCAGGCAGCCCTAAAGGATTGGCCCCATTCTTTTAGTTTTCTTATAGTATTTGTAGCTCTTTTATCAGTTCCTGGAAGAGCAGCCCTGTTCTCTCAAGTTCTTCTAGGCTCCTCTCTTGAGGACCTTGTATCAGTCATCGATTGCTGAGTAACAAATCACCCCCCCCACCAAATTAGAAGCTTAACATAAAAATGATATATTATTAGTCCATTCATCTGTATGCAAACCATTTGGGCCGGGCTCAGCTGGGACAGCTCATTTCTGCCCCCACATGGTGTTGGCTGAGCTCTGGGACCTCAGTTGGGTCAACTATAGCTGGACCTCTCTCTTCTTTTGGCTTCTCCTTCTCAAGACTGGCCTAGGCTTCTTTCACATGATGCTAGAAGCACCAGCAAGCAGTAAGGGAAGACAAACTCCAGCTCAGGGGCAGTTTTCAGACTTCTGCTTGCCTCACATTTGCTGAAGTTGCATTGGCCAGAGCAAGTCCCACGGTCGGTCACTGCACTAATGTGGGAGGTCTACATAGTCACGCGGGTCACACAGAGATGTGATTCACTGGACCATTGCTATAAAAGACCTTTATCAAAGTCCTGGAAATGTTTCGGAAGACATTTGAACGACTCTGCCCTATCACGCCAAACCCAAAATGTCCATCATCAACTAAAATCTTCAGTTTGGTATTCAAGGCGCTCACCAATGTGGCTCTCTTCCAAAACTATCCTTTTATAAACTTCCTCAGGAATCCTGTACTCTCACCACTGTTCCTATTCACCGTCCCCTTCCCATTTCCTCAAGGTCAAACCCTTGCTCTTTCTAAATAGGAAGCTATTGCGGCTTAAGGAACACTATTCTTCTGCCAAACTCCAATCTCTAGTTCCATTTCCCATCATTTCATTTCTGTTATTGCTGTCATCTCATAAGCCTGATTTTTCCAAGGAGGTTTTATGCTCCAACACATGTATACCTAAGATATAAACACTCAGGAGCCTGCACTGAATTGGGCTTGTGATGAAAGGAATTTGCCTCACTGTGAATTCCCTGCAAGGGTTGAAGTGGTCTTGTTCTGGGTTATGGGTAAAGCCTGAGACCTTGAAGTGTGCAGAGCAGTCACAGCACACAGAAGGATATATTCTTTGCAGTGTTTGTAGATAAAAATGAATTCCATTTCTGAAGAGGAAAAAATAAGGAAGGGAGGCCCTAGATTCATCAGGAAGTGAGGAAAGTTCTGGGCTGGAATGAAAACCACATGACAAAACCCATGAGGCCAACAAGCACCATTGAGCTAATTTGGTATTTGGAACACACACTGGTCTATCTTTATGTTGGGGCTTGCTGGGATTCTTGAATTGATAGGCTTTCTGGCAAGCAGAATTCCCCATTGCAAAAATAGAGTAGTGGAGAAGTGCTATCAAGTGACACTTAAGGCCCTCAATTAAGCTGTTGGAAATCAATTAAGCTTTTGAATAATCACATGGTATTTATTTAACACACGTTTATGGCTCAACTACTATGTGCCAGGCACCGTGCTAGGTAATGGGGGCACCATAGTGAACAAGAGAGAGGCGGTCCCTGCTCTCAGGGAGCTTACAGCTTTGAAAAAGTGAACGATTAGAGAACTTTCTATTAGGTTCTAGCACTGGGCACTGTGAGAGCACATAGGAGAGGGCTTACCTCACACTTGTGGTGTCAGAGAAGGCTGTCGGAGGAAGGAGCATCTAAGCGGAGAGCTGAGGAGGAGGACACAGATGAGTCAGCCTCAGGGGTGTGTGTGTGTGTGTGTGTCCCCATGTGTGTGCTGACAGGTGCTTCCGTGACGTAGAGCAGTGCATCCAGAGAGTAGTTTGTGTTGAAAGTAAGAGGTGAGAGAAAGCATGCTGGGTTCAAGACACTGAAACCCGCTTTGTGTGGTTGGATTTCTCAGGAGCAAAGGGGGAGAAATGAGGCTGGAGAACTGGGATGTGCAGGCTTGGTCAGCCATGCCACGAGGCAGAGCTAGAACAAAAGCCCAAACACAGTCACAAAATAGAAGGGTATTTTTTTTTTTATCAGAAACATTTTTTTTTTTTTGCTTAAAAAAGAATTTGTAAGTGTTAGAATTACACTCCCTCCCCACCATCCATCCCTGGTTTCTCTCCATAGAGGCTTGAAAATTTCTCTCCACAGACACTTGAATCCCGGATTGTACCTAGCAGTGGAACATTCTTTATTTAAAACTCGCCAGGAAGGGAATGGTCAGGGGAAGCTGCAGGAAGAAACCTGGGGCCAGTTGTTCCCCCGTCTACTGAGTGGGGTCTGAACATTACAGAGCCAAAAGAAGCCAGCATCTTGGGCCCTACCTCTCCCCTCAGCTCCATTCCCTAGACTACCCATTGGTCCCATCTGCGGTGACACTGCACAAGCAATTTGTCATTTCCTTTTACTCATTATTCAACGCTCTGTTTGACTTTGCTATGACCTGATCTCTTTTTAGTCTTTCTCGTGTTTTTGTTAATTTTCCAGATGTGCACAACTCGCCATTAGTTCTCTCTCTACCCTTTGGAGGACGAAATTGGCGGGATCCTTTTGTACCTGTGTCTCTGAGGATACTTCAAACCTTATAAAACAACTTTTTTGTTTTCCTTATGGGAAATGCTGTCTAGTTTTAAAGGTGTGTATGTGGCTGTATCTTTCCAGTTAGCTAAGTGGAAGGTTCCTATTCCCATCCATGTTTTAACACTGTACATTTATGAAATGTAAAAAATAAAATGCCAGGGCAATGCATGAAATGCCCCTGTGCCACAGGAGGAATATAATGAAAGACCTATTTCCAGAGAGGCCTTTTTCATCCAAGGCATTCCTCTGGCAGAACAAACAGATGGTAAAACAAGGGAAATTGGAAGGTGATTGCTTTGAAGGAGAGAGTGCTTTGGGAAGTGTGTTTCTTCACGTTGTAGCTTTTTGAACACAGTTCTAGCTGTCCCCTCTGATGCCATGCCTCTCCTTTGGGGCAGTTTGGCCCTGAGCTGACCATTCCCCTTCACTCACCCGTGCCACACAAAGGGGTGAGCTCATCCCAGCGTCATCTGATATTCCAGTGGCCCATCTGGTCACCAGTCACCCACCTCCTGGGAACATGGAATTAGGCTATCTCAAGGGAATGCCCAGGGCGAAAGTCTCCGAGCCTTTTCTGCTAGAGTTTGGGGCTTAATGCATCGTGACTGGAGGTGTCCAGGCTGGGTATCTGAATTGTTAAGACATTAAAGGCAGCCAGAACTTAACAACCTTTGGGAGTGAGATGGAAGACAAAACCCATCAATGTCGGAGGACGCCATGTTCTCCGGACCACTGGAACAAGGCGAGTACACTTCCTGGAAAGAGTACTTCCGCTGACACATCAGTTCCAAAACGTCTGTCATCACCCATGGCTCTGAGTCATAACATTTGCCCCAGCACTTCTGCGCCTTTCTTACCTGCAGGCCTGGGGCTCTGGCACAGAAAAGAGGCTCTTCACCCCACCCATGTTCTTCCCCCTTGCAAACTTGACATTCTTGCAATCAAGTCCCTCACCGTCTAGTGGGGGGGGGATTTCAGACTGTTTTCTTATTACTAAATGGAGAGGTATTAACAACACAATGCAGAAATTTAAAAAAAAAAATAAAGGCAGAGGGTGAGGAGTGGGGGAGAAAAGAAAAGACAGCCGCCTGCTCTTTTCTTCTTGGTATTATTATTTGTGACAAAGCCCTCGGTCCATTTTTCTTAATAATTTGCAGGACTCCTAATGGGAACAGCACCTCCCAATTACCATGGCTGCCAAAGGCTAATTTGGTTACCCTCCGGATCCACAAAAGCGAAACTGTGTCGAGCCTTTGTCGATATTTGCATACTATACATACCAGGAATGTAAAACAGCTGCCTGGCCCCTCTCCCACTATCATGGCAATTATGGGTCATTAGCTTACCCCCCCCTCCCTTTTTCTTGTTCCCGTCTTCCAGGGTCTGGTAGGCAGTGGTAGGCAGCTGACGGATTTGCAGAGACAAGAAATGAGAGTGCCGAGCTGCGTGGCCTATTTGTGGAGCGGCCGAGGCTGACGGACTGCCCTTGAATCGCGCTAACACGGCCCGGCGCTTTTATTCATGATTACCTCCCTTTTTTTCCACCCCGCCAGCCCCCGCCCTGGCTCTCGGCTCTCCTCAGAGGGTCGCTGCCGGCCCCGCACGTGTCTGTGCGTGTGTGCCTTGGTCCTGGCAGCCCGGCCCGGACCGAGGGGCGAGGCGTGTGTCGCCACTTGGCGCTGGGGACGCGCGCTTCTGCGGACGCGCTCTCCTTGGGGATGCGCTCTGAGGAATCAGGCCAGGCCGGAGGCCCAGAGCACCAAAACTGCTCCGCCTTAGGAGGAGGGGAGGCTTCCCTTCTCAAGTTTTCTTACTGAATCTTAGCCCCTTGGAGTAGGGGGGAGGGCAAGAGGGAGGCGAAGAATAAGAAAGGGGCTTCACCAAGACGTGCTCTCTCTTTTGGAACAATGTGTTGTGTCTTGCGGTAGTTAATGGGAAGTTATGGTTTTGAATATAATTTTTCCCCCTTCAAGCTGCTAATTTTATTGACAATATGGATAGATTGAAAGACCCAAAGCTTTTGTGTTGTTTTGTTAAAGCAAATAAGTGAGGCACAAATGTAAATTACATCTCCAGGTTCACATTAGAGGTTTGCAAATAATACTGAGCTAATGGTTATTGCAAAGGAAAATAGCGCTGGGATCAATATTCTATACAGTGGAAGGCGATACCTCTCTCTCTTTTAATCACCTCATTGCAGAAATGGCATTGAAATTTGAAATCTCATTTTCTCCATTTGTACAAATTGAACATAAATCACCATGAGTGAGGGGAGGTGGCAGGCAGCTTCACTCTTTGCGGGATTGCATTACTAATTAGTGTTGGGCTAAAGCCGTGCATGGGCTGGGAGAGGTTTCGCTAGACCTCTGGCCAAAGGCAGGATGCTCTGGAAAGCCTGGACCTGTGGGGGGAGGGGCCCTGCCCCGTCTAGTGGGGAGCAAGTGAGGCCAGGGTCAGCCCTGCGAGAAAGAATGGAGACAAAGGGCAAAAGGCGTTCAGACCCTCACTGGCTTAGATAATTTTCTGTGCTGGGATGGCAGCACCCCACCAAGCCCCTTAGATGCCGCTGGGTCAGAATGTGGAAGACATCACTGTTCCTAATAAGTAGCAGGCGAGATGGGAGCTTCCAAGCCTTATCTTATTCTGTATCTGTAGGGCTAGAGCACGGGGTGTGTGAGTTGGAAGAACCCTGCCCGGACATGGGCACCCCCATGTTACTCCCCCAGCCCCCCACGAGTCCGCCTCCTGCCTACCAACACCATCCCCGCTTCCTTCCCTCTTGCGCTTCCCTTCTGTTGTTCCTAGATTCAGACACTTGCATCTAGGGGCCGGCACACCTCTGAGCTGGGTGACAGATACTATTGACAAAAGATGCACTGAGATGTCAAAGGGCTTCCAGTATTCAACCCACTTCAGCTATATTTTCTCAGTGTTACAACTTACTTGACCTTGACTGTGGGATCATAAGGGGAAAAGAAGTCAAGACCTCTTCCCCCCCCCCCCCCCCCCCATGCAGCTGAAATAGCCTGGGCCCAGGTGCTTCAGGACCAGGGAAGGTATAAGGGAAGAATGTCTTTTCTTAAAAGTGACAAAAGGTGGGTGAGGAAGTTGGTGTCTGAAATGTGGTGGGGGAGAGAAGAGACCAGGGGAGAAGGGTGTCGACGTGGCTTGTGGAACTCCTGAGTTTAGGACATTGTTCTTAAGGATTTGGGAAGAGCACATAGGAGAGAGTAGTGCCCCAGAGGCTTTGACTCATCTTTGCAGCTGGTCACTTGCCCTCTCACTTGGAGTAAATAACGTTCTGCTGGGTGATAAATGGAGGATGTTTAGCTCATTAAACTTGATACCCCAAGGGCAGGATGGACTGGTAAAATATTTATATATTTATATGAGAGGGTGCTCCCGTAGGGGACAGTGTGTGCAGATTAGCCTGAAATGGGACAGGCTAGTGTCCATCAAGGTGAGGCTTCGGCGGTCACCACTGACACCAGCATCCCCTGATGCAGCCAATGGGTCACCATTAGGCTAAAGAAAGACAGCTTTTCATTGCCAGTCAGGAAGGCCATTAGGAAGACCAGAGTGGGTCCTACCATGGCTCAGGAGGATGGCCGGTCCGGTGTGGAAGGCAGCCCAGACACCTGCAGCATCCCAGAAATACTTGTGCCCTCTTCTGCCTACCCCTCCTTCTCCGTGCCTGGGGAGAAAGGCGGAGGGACTCCCATAGATTTATCAACACCCCAGGAATTTTCCATCCTTTTCCTTGCTCTTAACAGTGGCAGGAGGAGTTAAAAATAGGGGAGGTTAGGGGGAAAAGTGGAAACAAGATTCATTACCTAAGGTCCTTCTCATCCATTTCAATAGATGAAAGCAAAGAAAATACAGCAAACCCCATCCAAACAGTAAGCAGGTGGTGGCCGCTAATAGAGAAGAAATAAAAACCTTTTAGAAATCAGAGCCAACTACAAAAAACACTGACAAAGTGGAATGAAAGTTCTGAACAATCAGTTCAAAGAAAAAGGTGTTTGAAATAAACCCTTAAAAACATTTCAAATGGTGAAGAAGAAAAAAAAGAAGCTGTTTTAGATATTTGAAGCCAGGATGACTTAATCTGGAGAGAGGATTTTTTGGATTCTACTTAAAAAAAATAAAATAAAATAAAACAAAGAAAGCCTGATAGGTTCTTGGAGGTGGTGGGGCTTGGAGGACAGACATCCATCAGGTGCACATGGACTGCCTTGATTTCCAATCACAGGTCCATAACCAGCTCCTGGGTTGACCTGGGGCTTTTAACCTCCCCGTGCCTCCATTTGCCCAGCTATAAACTGGGGTTGCTAATAGGCATGTCCTCTTACCCCCCAGGTCCCTGAGGAGGTATAATAGGATAATGGCCCAGATCCTATTGATGGAGCATGAGTAACTGCCATTTTGTGACTTCTGCCTCTAGAGGCTAAGCAGGTATCCTTCCAGAGACCCTTGGAGGACCTTCCCCTTTCCAGTGAGTTTCAGTATTCATTAATTTCACATGAGGTGAGCCCTAGTGGTATAGTGGTATATGATGACAAAATGAGGAAAGCACACTGTCCCCTCCTTCCAGTTGATCATAGGTTGAAGGAGGCAGGCAGGTTAACAGGTGACTATAACACAGCATGAGAGAGCAAGCAAGGGATATCCAGGGAGTGCAGCCTGGAGAGGCTTCCTGGAGGAGGTGGTGACTAAGCTGTTTCTGACAGAATGGCAGAAGTGGCTAGGTGTCGAGGCTGGAAAGGCATCTCAGCCAAGGCAATAGCATGTGCAAAGGATGAGAGGATGAGTTTTGAGAACAAGAGTCAACAGGACTCCTATGGCAAAGGATTTGGGGCACAGAGGGCAGAGTGGGAGCCAGGGTGGGAAGCAGAAACTACACCAGTGAGCATTTGGGTAAGTCAAGAATTGCATTCAGTTGTGCATCTTGAAGTTGGCAATTCACAATTGTGGAGTGAGTCATCAGCAACCCAGGATCCTTTTATTTTTCCACGCCACCTTTCTTAGCAGGTGGCTTTTATCTTCAAGTTTGCTTTGCAGGTGAGGGGAAGAGTAGGAAGGACATGGCATAGGTACCAAGCAGGCTGTAGCACAGCCTTTCCCAACTTCTGAAGGAGTGCATTTATCTCGGGTGTGTTCTGTGATCATTATCTCGATGAGACGTTCACTCATCTTGCTTTCACACCCTATCGGATATTTGCACGGCACTCTTGTGTGTTTTATGAAAGGCCTAGTAGTCCTAAGGCATGGACAAGCTCACAGAAAAACACTTAGGTGAGAAGAGGATAAGACATTTAGAGATTTGCTGCAGTGAAAATAAAACCTGAGAGTCCTAAGACATAGGCTGACAGCACACCTTAATTTGCCCAGGAGAGTCCTGGCATGTGCCTATTTCGGTGTCTCATGCAGCTTAACATTTGTCCCAGATTTTCCTTTTATTATTTTTAACAAAGTGTCATTATTACTCGTTGCATTAAAATAAGCCAGGAGGGGCTGGTAGATCATCATTTTGTTTCACCGGCTCCTGCCAAGGTCTTATCCAGCTGTGTGTGAGATGCAAGTTCAGTGAACAGAATTCTCATTGTAACTTTTGGTGAAGGCTGAAAGACTTCCAGGGGTGACTGGTCTGTTCTCCCAGTTTGTTCCAAACGCAAGGTAACGGACACCACCTTCCCAAGTGCAGCGTGCAGGGTGCTTGCCCCTGATGCAAGGTGTGCTCAGCTGTGAGCACTGAAGTTCATTAACTCCTCGGGGCCCTGGTGGTGCTGGGAAGCTGCTGCTGCTCCCACTGGCTACCTGTGCGAGGGACCCACGGGGTACCGCGAGCCTCTGTGATGCCTGTTGGCAGGCTTTCTGGGAACCGGAGGAAACTGTAAGCGGCGCCTTGTAGGAAAATAGTGCCCCCATGCAGGAAACCGAGTCTGAGCAGCCCTCCCATAGAACAGAGAATGCTCTTGGAAGGGCAGTATTATCTATTTGCATTTAAATCCCCAATGTTTATTTTATTATTTGGTAACACTTTTCTTTCAAAACAAACCATTTTGGCAGCAGTGAGCTCAAAAAACTAAAGTACATGTTTGATGAAAAATTCATTTCTGAGTTTCTTATGAAAGTCGGTGAACTTGCTCAAAACGTTTATCAACAGTTTCCATCCACGGTGACAAATGACTCCAGGAAAAACAGGAGACAAAATTTGCCAACAAAACATCAGCATCTAAGTTTAAGAATTGGTAATTATTTTAAGAAGGGCGCTATTACAGGTGATGAATCTGCAGAAGGTGGGCTTACAGATCCCTCTGCAAAGCATGATTTTTCATTTGTATCAAATGATTTTTTAAAATAAAATTCACTCATTTTAATTCTAAGTCTTTAATTCTAAGTCACATGTGCAAAATGTGAAGTGTTTGTAGTTAATAAGCTGGCACTTTAAGGAGAAGAAAAACTGCAAATACTTCAAGGCTATCAATTTTACTAGTGCTGTGAGTTGCTTCACAAAGAAACTCAGCTAATTCTAATAATTGTTTCAAATTTTTACTTCCAAAGGAGGAAATGAAAATAAAGTTTCTAGAAACTTATTCTGACGAAGGTGAAATATCTGGCCTTCTGGCGAACACTACTGTCAAATTCATTTTTAAAAAATAAGCTTTAGTTTATCATTGAAGATTAAATGATAAATTTTTGTAGTGAGAAGACACATTCTTACATGACATGGCTTCACGGCAGAAGCAACGTCATTACAAAATGAAGAAACTTACGGGTGCAGAAATCGGTTTGAGATTGGTTTTGGTGTGCATATAATTCATACTTTAGATCAATTAAAATAAAAGTTGCAGTGGTTTAAATTTACAAATTACAAATATTTTTACATATCCTGTTAGAGCAGTTGAACGGTGCTGTCTCAGTATGCACTTTCTCTTCGCTGTCCGCCATCTTTGCTGCCTTTTTAAAGAATTTGCACCTTCAAAGAGCTACTATTGTAAATTAGCCTCCATGTTGTGTGGTGGTATTGAACTTTCATAATCACATTTTCTAATTTTGGTTGCATTTTATTCAACATCTTCTGGATAACTTGAACCTAAATTTCAAAAGAATAGAGTGTTCACAAAACTTCATTTTAAAGCTTTGAACCAATTGTAATCTTTCAAAACACTGCTTACTCATAGAAGAGTGAAATTTATTATAGCAGAAAGGAAAAAAGTGAACAAATTAAATGTGAAGAGCTCAAAAAGCATAGAAGACTTTAGTTTTAAAATTATAATTGCTCTTTGGATATCTTGATCTATTGGAAGACTCTTCTGATGACATTTTTATTTTTAATTGCATAAAGTTATATTCTTGCTGGATGGAACGAAACTGAACGGCTTATGATTTGGAATCATAGATACAACTTATTTGAAGAGTTTTTCCCTCAAAAAATAACTGTGAAAATTAAGGACTTGGGAGACTAAAAGACAATACCTGAGAAAGCATTTGGGCTAAAATATTTACGAATTTTAATATGAAAAATAGGGAATTGGAATACACACTAGTAGAATTTGCTTTAAACTTACAAGGCATCTTCGTAACTAGAGAAAAAGTATTTTTCTCAATTAAAAAATAATATAATCTACAGAGGAGATTCAATTGAGGATGTCAACAGTTTCAAATTTATTAACAATAAAATGCAACGTTAGTACTTTCCAGTATGTAATACTTCAAAAAGCTTTAAAAATGCAACTTTGAAGATTATATGCAATTTTATGAAACAAAAAGATTAAAAAATAAATCTGTGTTAAAAAAATTCTTCACGAAAATACCATGACATAGTAATATTAGAAATAAATATGACTTAAAAAACCATGAAAATATATGAATATATGCCAAGCACCATTATTCTGCTAATGGTATTGTTTAATATTTGGATAATAGTTGGAACAAAATAAATTATTTCTAGTTTGCTTTAATGGGCACAGATATATTTATTTGGTGGCAATAATTTCATTTTTGAAAAAAGGTTTTAAAGAAAACTATTTTATAATTCCACTGATATTAATAAATAATATTAATAAATTACTATTTTAGGTTATAGAATTCTGATTACTCCTAGCACTCCCTTTGACTCTCAAAAATGTCCTCATTCAGTTGATAAATTATGTGACCTCCCCAACAATAGAAATAAAAGCTGAAGAAATCCTCAGCAAGAAGAGAGAGAAAATGGATGGAGGAGTTAGCAAAGGGAGGAACAGGAAGGAAACCCATAAGCACAGAGAGAGGAAAGGAAGGAGGCAGGAAAGGAGGTGGGGAGCCCCAAGGGAGCTGGGGCATAGCACTGGGCTCAAGTGGACGTCCCTCCTAGGGATTGCATAGCCCAGGAGAATCTCAGATGTCAGGCAGACACCTGTTGGTTTCCCACGTATCCCCTACCTTATTCTTGTCCTTCCCCTCATTTAAATGGAAGTGACCCCGTACACAAGTCAGCTAATGTAGGCTCTGTTCTCTGATACAGTTCCACCCAAGGGTAACCAAGAGAGCTGGGTACACCAGGCTATACACCTGAGATTAGGGTGGGCAACAGGGAAGAAGGAGCAGCGAATCCCCATGAGTTCCCAATATAGGTCCCTCTGGTGGTAAGTATCCATCCCTCTTTCTGCAAGAAATCATTCATCAGCTAGAAAGACAGTGCTCTCAACTGTTGATTCGTCCATTAACTATTTCATCCTTTACTCATCTGCTCAATTCATTAATTCATCCACCCAAGAAGCATTTGCTGATTACTTGTTGACAGTGCGCCCAGCACTTTGTTAGACACTGGAGGGGCGCAAAATGGAATCAGGCAAAATTCAAAGGCGTGCATAGTTTTTGGTTCCACAGATAATCAAGGAAGCTGCCAGCTGGAGTGGGGGCGTGTTGGAGGCCTGTAGGGTGCCGGGAAGGAGCGTCTGCATAGAGGGGTACATGGAGGGAGGGACGGTGATACCAGTTTCTCCAATTAAAATAAGCTTCCTCCTCCTCCCCCTCCCTCCTCCTCCCCCTCTTCCTCCTCCTCTGCTGCCTCCTCAACCCGGCCCTCCCAGCCCATGCTGTCTTACCTGGCAGGTAAGGGTTTCATGTCAGAATGCAAGCCACTCCCCTTTGCTCTTGATATTTTTGATAGTGAAAGAAGAGCAGTAACACAGATTCCTAAGAATGATTCTCTTTGCGCCTCGGTATGGCTTCCAACTGTTGTTTCATTCCTGTCTGGTCTCAGACAGTGTCCTGGAAAAACTTTTAGGACCCAGTAGCTGTTTCCTGTTCCAGGTTTCTCATGTGTTGTTTCTGGGCACAGAAACAAATCCAATTCAAGCAAATAATGCTGTCAGCAGGATCTTGTGCAGGCGTTGGGTGGGGGGAGGCCTGGCCAATGGAGTGCTATGTTTAAAATATCTTGAGATCTTCAGAAACATTTGTTTTTGTTCAGAAATGTTCATTTGATGTTTCCCTGACCCACACAGTTTCCCTATGGGCTTAAGCTCCCATTTGTTAAAGAAACAGATGGGAAAACCTGTTCAATTTGTGTTTGTTTTAGCATTTAAGACAGCTTGCCATGAGTTGATAGAGTTTGGACACGGCCGATAGGGACACATTGTATTTAGCAGGCATGCCGGGGCGCAGAATCATGTGACCAGTTTAGAGAGGAAGAAGCTGGGACCTGCCTGGTTCCACAGAATAAATCACCGGTGGCACTGGGGGTAGAATCCTCTGATCCAGGGGGCGCCTGGGTGGCTCAGTCGTGAAGAATCCTATGATCCTACTGTGGAGTCAGTACCCTGAGTGGGATGATCTAAGGGGGACTGGGAGAATCTCAAGTGTCCGGCCGATTTTGCCAGCTGCTGGTAGTTTCCCACATATCTCCCGCCTTATTTTTGTCCTTCTCCCTATTCCAATCGAAGTGACCCTATACACAAGTTAGTGAATGTAGGCTGTTGTTATCTGATACAGTTCCACCCACAGGTACCGCAGAGAGCTGAGGAGTGCCCCAACCCACAAGGATGGCCCCTGTCATAGTCAGGGTCCTGGAGGGGAAAAGCCAGCATGCTCAACATGTTAACCCAATGAAGAGCGTTTAACGATGAAACTGTTTGCAAAGGTGAAAAGGTGAAGGGTAAAGGGAGCTGACAAAGGATGATGACGAACGTCAGAGGATTGAGGTGGCAAGCGGAGAGATAGTGTTTCTGGTCTCTGGTGAGACCTGTGGCTGCCAGGGTTGCTGTGGCTATTGGTAGAGGGTTTGGCAGCCACTGCCAAATACATGGCGAGGCAGGGAGGGAACCAGAAAAACCAGTACCCTGACCTCTGACCTCCTCCTGGGCCTTCCCTTAGGTTAAACCCAACTGTGAGCTGGAGGACAAGCTAATCCAGGGGCTGAGTCTGTGGAGGGCAGTGTCCCAGGACACAGAGCGGAGTGGAGAGGGATGAAGGCTGGCAGGTGGGTCTGGAGGGGCAGACAGAATAACCAGCACACCCGTTACTTTTACAACACCCTCTCGACTCAGGCAACTGTGATCTATCTGAAACACCATATGCTGTTTCTCCCATTGCTGGAAGAGCAGAGAATGTGCCCTTTCAGTGTGGTGGAGCTTCTGGCAGTAAACTAGAAGCTTCGTGGCTCCATCCCAATGCACAGTGGAGACAACAGCCTACAAGCCAGCTAAGGGTGACTTCACCTTGTGCCACCATAGGCAAGATAACCCAAGAGCTATTTCTTTGAGTCTTTAAGTTTGCCCGTTTTTAGAGATTAAAAAAAATAGAGTTCTGAATTAGGCGTCAGAAAACCTGGGCTCCTGTTCCGGTTGGCTGTGGGTAATCCGCTCTGGGTGTTTTCTCATCTGTGAAATGAGGAAATTGGGTTAAAAGCTGGCTTAAACCTCTGTTGGCTCTAACATTTAGTAGGACTTTAAATCAAAACCAAAAGATGACTTAGGAGGAAGGATCCATGTATTCAGGGAAATATCTGAGCATCCTCAGACGTGAGGGTAAGAAGAAGCAAAAGGAGGTTCTGAAATGCTCAGGCTGCAGGGTTGGTTGGGCATCACGTTGTCAGAATCAGAAGGTGAGTGGGTAATTAAGCAGGCTAGCTCACATGCTGAGAATGCTAGTTGCTCTCAGAGGCCTCAGCTTGCTTCACGGTCTTCTCCAGGCCAAGGCTAAGCATAAAGAGTCAGACAGCTTCTTACCTTTGCCCTTTTCCACCCAGGAGAACAGAGAGAGAGAGACATTTGAGTCTCCCTTAAGTGAACGCCTGCCACGGGAGACTGCTAGCAAAATGCCTTCCATTCCCTCTAGCCTGGTCCCCAGGGACCTCAGACCCTTAAAGGGTCCCCTGAGATCTCCTTTTCCCACCATTACCCAAGTCATTTGAACCTGTAGTTAAGGGTAGACATGAAGACAAGGGAGATTTAGAAGGGCGGTCATGAAGTGGCTGTCTGTCTTGTCCACCTGTAACACGAGTAGGGGGGATGAATAGCCTGCCTTGGCCCATGTCTTTGCCTGGGATTCGGACTTGGAGGTGGTGCAGTGGGCAGCATGGGCCTCCAGAAAGAGGCGACTTGGCTACACCCACCACTTTGTAAGAAGAGCCCCCCAAAGCAGCTCTAGTCACACATCCTAAGAGCAATCAAGATTCCTACATGGCACAGTTAATTGTTGACTATGATAACACATCTTGTTATCAGTTTTTCTTTAATGAATTCCCTAATAGATGTCATTAGGCATTAAGTGTTACATTACTTCCTCTCAGAAGAAATATTTAAGGAAACTACACGCACACACAAAATTCTGCATTCTGAATCAGCCCTGAACGCCATCCTTAGCAATCACAAGCCAAGCTATGGAGTCATGTTCTTAGTGATGTGCTCATGTTAGCTTCTTTGGCTCCTCAGAATATGTGTTTCTGAGGATTTAATTTGAAGCTGCAAGTCTATGCTCATTCAAAAAAAGGGGGTAAAGACTTTGAATTCTAAGAAATTCACTGGATCTCATAGGAGACACAGAATCACGATGAAAAATAGATAAACAATCTCAGTTTGTCAGCATCCTGTGTAGGGAATTAAACTCACAACTTCCATGTTAATGACACTTTCACATTTAATTTCCTGTGTGCCACACTGAAAATACATCTCCTGAAAGTGGAATTTCAGTCCACAGAGCTGTCTTATTAAGTGAGTGTGTGTGAGGTTGTACCTGTCAAAACAAGATTCTGGAGGCTCATTTAGAACTATAATTTGGGGGGGGGGAGTGTATACAGAGGAGATTGTGCCATGTAGGACTATCATTGTTTTCTCGATGTCATTATTGATATTAGTAAGTGGTTACTTATTAGCACTATGCATTAATTATTAATATTAATAAGAGCTGTATTGAGCACCCGTAGCCTGCTGTCTGCTATGTCCAACATGGGCCATTCTAGATTGTCAGCTTAGGGGATGACATGCTGAACATGAAGACAGTGTAGACCAAGCAGCAAGGAGCAGAGCTGGAGTCCTGTCAGGGAGGGTCTTGTTACAGAGGTGAATCTCGTCTGGCCTCCAGACAGCCCTGCGTAAGGACACAATGCATCAAAGCCCCCAGGAGGATAGCAAAAATGCACATTTATCTTTAGGAAAAATGCAAGAGTTAAACTTGCTACTCAAAGTCAAGTGTGCCTCCAAGGTGGGCAGCGTCAGCATCACCTGGGAGCTTATTAAAGTGGGCTCTCAGGCCTGTCCTGGACCTTGTGAAGAAGAATCTGCATTTTACGTAATCCCGAGGATTAATCCCAACTGGTATGCCACCTATAGTTTCTTCTCCACTGGCCAGAATTCCACTTCTTAAGAGTTATTTCTTTGGATGTTAAAGGCTTGTATCACTCACTGGGAAAGAGCTAACAAAATATGGATTCCATAGCATGGGCTCCTAGCTTCAGTCTTTACAAGTGACATTCTTAGCAGGTTGTCCAGTGCTGGCAGAGTGTGTGGACAGCACTGGGCGGCTGAAAGGCCAACGGAGACAGTTGAAAAATATCTACCCTTTCGGTAATGTGCCAGTCCTCTTAGGGACAACTTGTCTTGAGGCATGAATTGATTATCTTGGATATGGTTACCTATTTTTCCCCAACTTTTTATTATTAAAAATGGCAAACACATACGTTGAAAAAAAAAAACCATTTACAGTGAACACTCACACACCATCTACATTCAGCTGTGAACATTGGAGCGTACTTGTTTTCTCTCAGTCCATCTGTTTGTCCCTTTGCCCATCCTTCAGTCCATCTTTTTTTTTTCATTGTATTTTGAACTAAGTTGCATGCATTCGTACACTTTCTCTTGACTCCTTACCTCTTCCCTAAATTTTGTTCATTTTAATAACTTCTTTGTTTATGTTCAAGCCCATCTCCCTGCAAGGAAGGAGAACAGGAGCTCCTGGGCCAAGAATTATGACTTAGAGATCCGCAGAGATCTTTCCCTTGACTCTTCCAATACCCGAAGTTACAGGGCAGTGAATGGAAGATGGAGATGCTGTCCTTCTGGAGGTATCTCGCCTCCTTACTCTCTACTCTTAAATTTGCTCCAAGATTGTTCTCTAGATTTCTTTGAGCCTCATAGTTCTCCCCTCCTTGCTTGACTCCTGTCATTTACTTCCATGGCTTGTTGAGGTACAAAGATCATTCCTCCTTAGCCAGAATCTTCTGCATTCTCTCCAAATGGATCTTCCTCCATGAGCTCTGCAGTGAGGCCTGCCTCCCTTTGTCCCCTTCTTAGGACATCTGCCCAGCTATTCTGTCCATGTCACTCTAGAAAATCTGTTTACCTCCCCTTGGCTCAAAGCTCAGGTTTGGCTCTGTGTTTCTTTTTTTTTTTTTTTTTTTTAAAGATTTTATTTATTTATTCAACAGAGATAGAGACAGCCAGTGAGAGAGGGAACACAAGCAGGGAGAGTGGGAGAGGAAGAAGCAGGCTCATAGTGGAGGAGCCTGATGTGGGGCTCGATCCCATAATGCCGGGATCACGCCCTGAGCCGAAGGCAGATGCTTAACCGCTGTGCCACCCAGGCGCCCCTGGCTCTGTGTTTCTTATCTTGGTGCTTCCTGTGGTTGCAACTCAGTTTTTTTTTTTTTTTTTTTTTTTTTTTAAGATTTATTTATTTATTTTAGAGGGAGAGAGAGTGTGTGAACAGGGGGAGGGGCAGAGGGAGAGAAAGAGCAAGAATCTCCAGCAGACTCCCCGCTGAGCGTGGAGCTTGACCTCACAACCCCCAGATCAGGACCTGAGCCATAATTGAGAGTTGGATGCTTCACCGACCACACCACCCAGGCACCCCGCAACTCAGTCTTCATTGGAGCCTCAGTCTCCTAAGCGCCCTTCCTGTCGCTCTCTGGAAACCCCAGAATATCAGACCTCCTGGAGCTGAAGAGGGAATGAGGAATTCAGGATTTGCTCTCGGAGTTTTCTGGCAACAAGATAGGCACCTAGAGGGATTAGTTTGATTAAAGCTGCCACTGGTTGAGAACTCGCAATGTGCCAAGCACTTACCTCATTTTATCCTTGCAGCTGTACTTTGAGGTAGGTATTTTTCTTTGTCTTCCTTTTATAGATGAAGAGGCACAGAGAAGTTAAGTAACTGGCCCGTGTTCGCACAGCTAACGAAAGTCTTCTAGTATGTTTTGAATCAGGGAAGCTCAGGTTAGAAAGGATGAGTTTTGTGGGGAATGTGGGCCTAGTCCTTGTAGGGCTCCCCTTATGTTTGTATTTTCATATTGCAGGGTTTTTGTTTGTTTCTCAAGGCACTGTTTTTCAAACTAGAATCTCCAGACCCCAAAGGTTCGTGAATATTCTTGTGTTTTACTACATTTTCTTTCAAAGGGCTGTGTGCATTTTTGCAGTTTGAGAAACGCTGGCTTAGAGAGAGGGGCATGGTGTCTTCTTCCCAATCTGTCTTCTCCTTGTTGTCATGGACCCCAGACTTAGTCCAGGCCATGTCCTTACTCCTCTCCCCAAACTAGGTTTCACAGTCCTTTTGTAATAATTTTCTTACCCATCTCATCTGCACATCAGCCTAGAAGTGGGGCCAGGAAAGGGGAAAAGGACTCAGAGAAGTGGAGAGAAGGGAGAGGTTGTATTCCAGGTAGGCGGCAAGTCATAGCAAAGGCTCTGAGGTGGGAATTTGCTGGAGCTCCCTGGAGTAGTGGGGAAGCTCATCACCTGTGGTTGCAGGGCAAAGGGTAATGGCTGGAGGAAGGTCTGTAGGCAGCGTATCTGTAGAGCCTTGAATGCCAAGTTATAAAGTGTGAACCATGCTGTTGGCAGTGGGGAGCCAGAGAAGCGGATGAGCAGTCCCCAGTGAAGTCTCAGAGGAGACAGAGGAACCCGGAGGAGAGGAGACCGGCAAGGTGGCTTCCCAGACGGACGGAAGTGAGGCAAGGAGTGGACAGAACTGTTCCAGCAGCCCTGAGCTGGGCCTGCCCAGCACCAAGGAGAAGCCACGCGGGAGATGGGGCCCTCTGGTTCTGTCCCCCCACCTGCGGCAAGGAAAACACAAGCCCTGAAGATCTTCAGCTCTCAGACCCTAAATATAGTTGTTAGCTTCCTTCTTCCGAATGAAAAATGTTTAATTCTGCTTTTTGAGCTGCCCTTTGCTTCAGTGCAGCATAAGCCAAAAAGAGAGAAAGTAACTATTAACCCAGAGAATTGAAACCAGAGAAATGCAGCCAGTGGTTCTCTGTGTTTCTTATAAGCACTGGCACTCTGTCTGTACTGCTCTCGCGTGGACTGGGAGACCACAAGCTCCTGGGTCCCCCAATCTAGTACTGCGCTAGCCCTCTCGCATGTTCCCATCTGGCCCTGCCTGCCCCTAGGAAGGCGAGAGCCCCCACTCTGGCCCAGCCTTAGCGGCTCCTGGGATGTTCCCACTGCCCCGAGAACCTGAATAAAACCAATAGCTCTGTGGCCTTTGATGGTCAAGGGACATACCGGGAAAGCGAACTTTCCCACGTGGACAAAGGAAAGCCAAGGAGAGCGGGACCCAGAGGTAGGTCAGAGACTAAGTTAGTCCCCAAGCCCCTCGGCGTGACCGAGCCCCAGCACAGCTGTGACATTAGCAGCCGGCATTTGAGGCACAATAATAATTCTTCAGATCAAAGCAGCTCCGTCTTTAGACAATTATAGTAAAATTGAGGCTCTCCTCTAAAAGAAACACATGCTCTTGTTGTGTCCCCCCCGCCCCCTTCTTATTTTATTCTTTATGAACAAATTGGTTTTCAGGGCTATAGAAAGAACCGATTGGGAGCTTAAATTCTCACTGTCTGCCCAGGGGTGGATTCGCAGGGGTGGACCTGGAACATCTGAAAGCTGATTTTTTTTTTTTTAAATTGATATCCAAGAATAAAAGGGAGAATGGTAGGAGAAGCTGATCAGGAATGAATAAAGTCTTCTTTTAAGCTGAAATAACCCCCTCCCCCCATCTTCCCTCCAGAAAAGCCGGACTGTAATTGCTTGCAATCACTCGGCACAAATTGTCTGCTCGTATTTGCTTTTTAATTTTGTATAATCTGGTCCATTTCTCTCTCTCTGCCTTTGAGCTTAACCTCTCTTTCTCTCTCTCTTCCTCTTATTCCTTCTCTCTTCCTCTCCCTCTTTAATTCTTCAGGGCTGTTCAAAAAATTAGAAATAATTCTCAATGATATTTGATGGCTTTTACGAAGCAAAGGCACTCAGGGAAAAGAAAAAACAATATACACATACACGCGCCAGAGTAGAATGGATCCGGGCTGCATCTGCTTACATGTTCATTTCTGCATCCAAAGTATTGTTGATTTTAGTGAATTAATACAGTCTCTTAAGGCAAGGTAGATATTTTAATTAAAAACTGGACTGACCCCAAAGTGGGCAAAGAAAAAGCCAGAACAAGAGAGGTGATTTCTCAGAGTGACTGTGCAGGCTTATGTCTACTGGCCCCGATAGGTCCCCACTTGTTCTCGCTCTAACGGGTGTGCATTCTGTTCAGCACGCTGCCGTGTCCGTCCTGCCACCCCACCAACCAGTGCCTATCCCTCTCCTTCTGCCGGTGCTTCACTTATGTGGGGCCTGGTGAATCTGAAAGGAGGCGCATCGGTTGGTATTGCTTCCTTTCCAACTATACAAAAGGTGATAGGGAGGTGAGGGGGCATTTCAATGGGGAAAAGTCCAGAGGGAAAATCCTCAAGGGACAGAGAAAAGAAGAGAAATAGAAAAGGAGGTGGGTGTGAAGAGAAGGTAAACAAGACGAAAAGCACAGGTTATTCAAGAAGCCAGAGATGTGGCTTAGACTCAAATATATGCTTTCTGTCAGCACCATATGCCCTGGTCTTCTGAAAGAGACATTTTATGCCAAGAAAAGGAACTTCAGTTGAGCGGCGTGGCTAAGAGTCTGGTATTTGTCCTGCTTCAGATCCTTACTGTGGGTTTGTTTACCGCTTACTTCTCTGTATTTCAGTTTCCTTTTCTGTAAAATTGGAATGACAATATAACCTTCCCTGTGGGGTTGCTTACGTGAAATAACACATGGAAAGTGCATAGCAGGCACTTGGCATGTTTTAAATGTTCAGGAACTCTTAACTGTTATTATCATTATTTCAGTTTAATATCAGATTACTTAAGATATCAGGATTCAATCAGGGAAGTAGATCAGAGTATTAGGAAATAAAGAATTTATTATAGGCATTAGAAGTTGCACACTTGTGGTAGAAATTGAGGAAGCAAGATCTGGAAGGAGAGCTAGAGGAACAGACAGAAATCACTGGCCTGGTGTTTCACTGCAGAATTCTACCGAGTGTTTAAGGAATTAACACCAATTCTACATAATTTCATCCAGAAAGAAGAAAAAGAAAAAAATATTTCCCTCTTCATTTTATGATGTTGATAGTATCCTGATGCCAACACCAGACTAAGACAGTCAAAAAAAAAAAAAAAAAAAAAAGAAAGAAACTATGGACCATATACCTCCTGAACATAGATGCAAAAGTCTTCAACAAAATGTTAGCAGATACATTTCAGCAACATACAAAGAGAATTATATACCATAACCAAACAGGGTTTATTACAGGACTGCAAAGCTGTTTACATATTCAAAAATCGAACAGTATAACCTACCGTATTAACAGGCTAAAGAAATATTGCATGATTATATCAACTGAGACAGAGAAAATGTTCGACAAAACGCAATACCCATTCATGATAAAAACTCTCAGAAAAATAGGAATAGAGAGGGACTTGACTTGCTCAACTTTATAAAGACCATCTACAAAAACCTTACAGCAAACATTATGCTTTTTTTTTTTTTTTAAAGTAGGCTCCACAACCAGTGTGGAGCTAAGTGTGGGGCTTGAACTCATGACCCTGAAATTGAGACCAGAGCCGAGATCAAGAGTCAGACACTTAACCAACTGAGCCACTCAGGCACTCTGCAAACATTATACTTAATGATAAGACTGAACGCTTTCTCCCAAAGATCAGGAATGAGGCAAGGATGACCACTCTACCATTCCTGTTCTACACAGTGCTGCAAGTTCTAGTCAGTGCAATAAGGCCAACGGAGATAATCAAAGGCATGCAGATTGGAAAGGAAGAAATAAAATGATCTTCACTTGCATAAGACGTGATTGTCTACATAGAAAATCCCTAGGACTCTACAAAAATTAATAATAAAACCTTCTAGAATGAATAAGCTAGGTTAGTAAAGTCAGGGAACATAAGATACACATACAAGAACCAACTGTATTTCTATAGACTAGCAATGAACACATGAAAATAATAATTAAAAATATAATGCTTTTTATAAAAGCCTAAAAAATGAAAGGTTAGGTGGAAACCTAATAAAACATGTATATCTTGTATGTTGAAAACTGCAAATGCTGATAAGAGAAATCAAAAAGACCTAAATAAATGGAGAGAAGTACTATGTTCATGGTTTAGAATAGTCAACATGGTAAAGATGTCAATTTTCCTTGAATTGATTTATTCCTCAGTGTAATTCCTATAAAAATTCCACCAAGATATTTTCGTAAATATATACAGAATTATTCAGAAATTTATATGGAAATTCAAAGAAACTAGAATAGCTAAAACTGTTTCAAAAAAAGTATAAATATGTGGCAGTTTAATATCAGATTACTTAAGATATCAGGATTCAATCAGGGAAGTAGATCAGAGTCTACCCAATATAAAGACTTCTTAACTGGCTACAGTAATCAATGTCCTTCAATATCGTCACACACGTTAGTAGAGAAGAATAGAGAACCCAGAAGTAGACCCACGCAAATGTGCCAAAATGATTTTTGACAAAGATATAAAAGCAATACAATGGAGGAAAGATGGCCTTGCAGCAGATGTTGCTGGTGGAATTGGACATCAATGGACAAACAAAAATAAACTTCAACCTAAGTTCACAAAAATTAATTCAAAGTGTATTGCAGAGTTGAATATAAATCATAAAATTATAAAAACTTTTAGAAAAAATAGGACAAAGTCTTTAGATTCTAGGGCTAGGAAAGTTTTCTTAGTGTTGACAGCAAAAGCCCAATCTATATAAGGAAAACTTGATAAATTGATTCAACAAAATTAAAAACTCTTGCTATGTGAAAGATCTTTCTAGAATGAAATAATAAGCTACAGAGTGGGAGAAGATATTTGCAAACCTTGTATCCAACAAGGACTCATTTCTAGACTATATAAAAACTTTAAAAACTCAACAGTAGGAAAAAGCAAACGTTCCAATTAGAACACGGCAAATAACATGAAGAGTCATTTCACCAAAGATGATATACAAATAGCAAATAAGCACATGGAAAGATGCCCGACATCATTAGCTATTTGAAAAATACAAATTAAAACCACAATGAGCTATCGTTACCCATCTATTAGATGGGATAAAATAAAATAAAAAATAATGACGATACCAAATGCTGGTAGGGAGGCAGAGAAATCAAATCACCCATACATTGCTGGTGGGAATGCAAAATGACACAACTGTTCTAGCGAAGAGTTTGGAGTTTCTTAAAAACTGAACATGTAATTATACAACCCTGAACATTTGTACTCCTGGACATTTATACCAGAGAAACGAAAAGCTATATACTATGCAAAAACCTGTACATGAATGTTTATAATGACTTTATTTGTAAAACAGAAAGCTGGAAACAACCTAGATGTCTTTCAATGGGTGAATGATTTTTATCAAGAAGGAAAAATATACAGACTATTGGGGATAAAGGTTGGGGCGAGGAACATGGAGAGGTGAACTGCAGTAGGGAGAGGGAGGTGATGAATATAAGGACAAAAACCAAGAGAGTCAGAAAAGCTCAAAGTTCAGGTATAAGGATTTTACTTGGGTGTCTTAGGCAGCAAGTAGGTAACCACTGTGGGGCTGAAAATTATGTTTAAAAGGACGAGAGAAGAAAGGGGGAATAATAAGAAAGAGAAGTTTGAAAGAGGGAGGGGGAGAGATTTCTTTAAGGATAAATTTTTGAGTTGACTAAAAAGGAGACAGAAAAAGGAAAACCAACAGCTATTACCAAAGTAGGCAACTACTGGGGATGCGGGTTGTGATGATGCAGGCCATAATGGTTCAGGTAACTTTCTGTGACAAGAGCACATACAACGTGACAGAAGGACCTTTTCAACAACTGAGCTCAAGGGCCTTCTTCTTCAGGTAGTGTCAGGCTTAGAATAAGCTGGAATGGAGTGCAACTCCAACCAGGCTAACTTGTCCTGAGCTAGGCTGTGTGCAAAGAACTTTCGTGCATTGTCTCTTTTAGGCATCACCATGAAGCAGGTATTACTCTCTCATTTTATAGGTGACTGCATGAGGTTCAGAGAGGTTATGGAGCTCCTACAAGGTCATTCTGCTAATAAGGAGCAGATCCTTGTGGAAAGAAACTTTCCAGCTCCCACAGTGCAATCAAAGCCAGGTGCTTCAGGGCTGCTACTGGGCGGAGAAGAGTTCTATGGAAGGAAGGCCAGATCTCATGGCCTCCATATTTGATGACCAGGGTTTATACTCCCACTGGAGGTGTCTCATCATTACCTCTTGACCCACCAGGCTGGTTGCAAAGGAAATGCTACCCCATGGAAGAAAACTGTTGGTTTCCGTAATAAAAATCCTCCAACAGAGGAGGACTATATTGGTTGGTGGGCGTTGGTGGAGGGGGACAGAGAAGGGAGAGAACTGGGTCTTCCAGTCTACTTAAAAACACAAGCCACCTTCCATATATGGTGGTCCCCCTTCATTTCTAACCTAAAGCAATCAGTGGACTTCCTCCCTTCTGAATGTTATCACTAGTGTATCTGATCCTAGAGCCCAGGATCCTTCCATTACCCCATACCGAAGGGAACTTATGGGGCAACGCTCTGACTGACCATTCAAGTACTTATGCCTGAAAGGTGATTACAAAATTTGAGAGAGGTAGGCAGAGAATTATTAATACCTAAAGTGGATGCATATGGTTTTCAGTGGTTGATGGTTAGTAGTTTTTTGTTAAATAAATAAATTATCAAATGCAGCTTGATTCCATCTTTCCATCCAGATAGAACATAGGATTACATCTGGATCCCATTCTCCAGGCTTTGGAGCAGTTCCTCATTCATTTTAAGGTTGTAATTTTCATTTTGATGTCAAGGCAGCTACTTTTAGAACCGAAACAGAAGAGATGAAAGCTTGTGATTTTTGAGTGGCACCTGGGTTTTTTTGTTTTTTGGGTTTTTTTTTTTTTTAACCATAGTTGGCTGTGGTCTTTTCTATCAGAACATATTGTCCTATGTTTTCACAGTTTTTAGCAGTAAGTGTTCTGTGTCTAAGAAAGTAACATTTGCCCAAGAGATTCAATTGTTGTGGATATTTTCTAGAGGATGTAGCCCCAGTGACACTTTGGTTTGTTTTTTTTTTGCTTTGTATAGTATGGAAGGTGATCTCTGTAATCACACGGGCCTTCGTGTGCTGCAGCAGATGGGAAGGAAAGAAGGGAGGAAGGAAGGAGGGAAGGAAAAAAGGAAGGAAGGAAGGAGAAAAGGGAAAGGGAATCTCTAATTTGAAAATTGATCCCAGTCTCTAGCTACTTTAAGAACTCAACAAATTGAGAAAGCTCTTTCTTTTCTCTTCTTTCCAGGAATTTGAAGAGAGAAATGAGGAGCAATTCTAAAATGTCTTTGTCTCATGGCCCTGTCAGATTCTCAAGGCAATGAACATATGGGAGGCTACAGGATATCCTAGCAAAAGAGGCAGCAGGCTTCCGACTCTTGAGAAGAACTCTGCCCCCCTCCCACATGTCCCCCATAATGGGCAGGCTCCTCTAGCACCGTGATCTTTATGGACTGTTCAGAGTCAACAAGTGTGGTTTCCTGGCCTGGAGAAGTCTGACTACCAGTTTTCCCCAGGTAAGTGATATTTCTGCTTCAGATTCTGAGAATTCTAACAGATAAAAAATAACCAATGTAAGAAAAAAAATAAACACTGCATTGTTTGGGAAAGGGCACCCTTTGCCCAAGTGCTAGGGCATGTATCACAAGTGGAAATAATGTTGGAAGCACCTACCAACCTAGATTAAAGGATCTTTCCAGTTGTGCCTCCCCATCCCTCCCCAAATCAAACATATTCCCTCCGTAAAAATAAATTGGTACCTGGTTCTTAACAAACAAACCCTTTGAGGGCAAAAAAAAAAAAAGCAATATTAAAAAAAAGAAGAAAATTACATGTGTATTTTCTCCTGGCAGAGTTTTAAAAGCTGTTTGTAGCTGATTTACAATGCTCATAGTATTCAGCTTTTCATTTGAAATTCTAATAAGTGCTTTGAATGGGTTGGAGCTTGTTAGAAAGTAAAGGGAATGAAATGTCTTCTTTGAATTGTGTGGTTTCACTGGCTTCCTCATGGATGTCCTAGTTCTCTCTTCACTGTCACCTTTCTTTCCATGGAATGTTGTTGAACTGATAGGACAACAAAAGCCAATATGGAGTCAGAGGATGACCATGTAAACCATCATGTATGTTCCATTTTTGCGGTCCTCTGGGTCTGTATGTCCACCCCTTGTTCTGCATTTTCCTATGCTGAGCAAGTGAATTAGAAGAATTGTTTTTTCCATCCTCCCCAAGAAATTCTCCTCTAAAAATACAAATATAAAGTCTCTGGGAAGGGTTCGGACCTCTCAGATCAAAGGTGCCATTTTTATGGACTAAATGTGTCCACCTTTGTTCTAAAAGCAAGTGTTGGCTGATAGGAAAACCAGGCCTTAGCAGATCTTGGTTCCTATCAGTAGGCCCTGCTGTAATTCCACAAGCTGCCCCATCTGTGATGGGCACCAAACAAAGCCATAATGATTTAAAAAAGGCAGTCAAGTCAGAATTCATTAACGATACGCTTCCATTTCTAAATCATTTACACAATACGTAGCATGTTCTTGGCATCAAAGGTCTAATTCTCATTTGGTCTGACCTTGGCAAAGATAAATCAAGGGCCAGGTTAGTTTGCTATAGCAGGTTTTTTTTTACTGCTTTATGTTCTAATATCCTTGCTTTCCCAACACTGTTATTATAAATGATGGAAAAATCTTGAATATTTGCATAACATTATAGAAGATTTGTGACTGAAAGGATAGGATGTTACTTATGCAAACCATATATATCTTTTCCTGTGTGTTGTAGTCACTTCTCACTCCTCTTCCTTAGCCACACAACCCCTTTCTGGGGGATGACTTTCTAACTTGGAAAAAGAAATAGGAATTGTGAAGGGTTGAGGAACGAATAGAAGGTGAAGAAATTGAGAGCATGTGGATTGGCTCTTCTGAGAAATTTGGCTGTGTGAGTGAGGTGAAAGAGCCTTGGTATTTCCTAATTAACCTGAGTAAAATTTCTGGAGAAATGGCTGAATTTGGTAGGTCTACTGGTCTCAACAGATGTGAAATCCTCATAAGATATTTATTCCCTTGGGATTGTCATCAGCTTCAAAAATCTGACTAGTTTTTTTGTCTGCTGTTTGCTTGAAAGAACACATCATCTTTATATCATCTGTAAAACAGTTTCTGGTTGTTTAAGGTTGTCCGGATTTTCTCTCTAGAATAAAAGTAACAGGGATCTGAGATGGTGGCAAAGGCATAGTTGCATATTAAAGCCTCTTAGGATTCCAGGTATCTCTTCTTGCCTTACAAACCACCCCAAAATGCAGTGGTGGAAAACGACACTGAGTTTATAACTCTCATGGATTCTGTGGGTCAAGAATTCGGATAAGGCACAGTGGGGATGCTGCCATCTCTGCTCCACAGTGTTTTGGGCTCAGGGCTGGTTAAATAAGAGATTCTTGGCTATGTTGGATTCAATGGCTGTGTCTTCATGTGACCATATTTCTGACATCTGAAGAGGTTGGGAAAATGTTTCATATACCTAGGACTTCCTATGTGAATTAGACTCTTTGGTGTCTTTCTGCCAGCTAGAAGAGTTCATTATATTTTTAATGTGATTAAAAAATTTAAATAAAATAGTGATTTTTATATATAGACGTTGATGAAAGATGTGTTTTTAAAGCAGTAAATTAAAATCTCATCAATATTTCAGTGAGAATATTTTGTGCTTATCTGTTTCATCTCTATTTTTGACCTATGGCTTAGAGTTCACAGCATGAAGGAGATGGTGAAATCTGTTCACCACAAAATGTTAATTATAAGTAAATTACAGCACAAACGTTCAATCAGCCACATTAATTCTATATAAAGTGAATTATTGTAGCAGAAAATTTTGAAATGTGACTGAATTTTGTAACTTCAGTTTCCTTTTTCTACCTTTTACACCAACTCCGATTCCCAGGTGTTTATCCCAGAAACCGAGCTCTTTGTGTAGAGTTGAGCTCATTCTACTCACTGTGTTTTGAAAGTTAAATACAGTGTGCACCACCCCCTCCACCCTCCAAGTGACTCTGATTTGTACATAACTCTGTTTGCCCATGGCAACTTAAATGAAAGCTTTGATATTTTTCAAGCAGGGTTTGGCTTTTAAATGAAGGTGTTGGCTTTGTCATATGAAAGAGTTCTCTCCTAAAATATGATCAAAATGTCCTCACATATGTCATATGTCATATATATATATATATATATAATATATATATACATATATATATGTAATTGTCATTTTTCTCTTGGATTTAGGTCTGTTTTAAAGTTGCAAACTTTTCTTAAAAATTGCTTTTATAGCCAAAACCCAATGGAACTTCCATCTGGGATCATCTTAGTCACAGAAAAATACTAAGGGAATCAAAAATCTTACCCTAAGAGTAATAATAACTTAGAAAATGCTTAAAACATCCAGACTGCATATGGAAGCTAATTGTTCATTAAGAACAAAAATACGGATGCTTCCTCAAATAAGAATGCTTCATTATATTCATTTTGTCATCAGAAATAGGGATGCTGCTCATTATTAATAGGGCATTTAATGCAGTGACTAGATGCTGTTAGGTACTGTATTCAAAAGAAGACACAGATTTTGCAAAATATGGGGGGGTGTACTTTTTTATTATTTGGTACATCGAACAGTCAACTGAATTTAAATAAGTAGCCTAAAGGACTTTCCTGTTGGGGTTTCAGCTCCTAGTTGTTTTCAGCTCTAAAGTGTTTTGTGATGGATGTGGTGTGCCTCCTTCCATTTATCAAGGTCTGGTGTATCCTGGTGGATCTGGAATGTTTATGTTGAAAATTTGGATCGTATTCTGGAGGATTCATTTCCAATCCATTTCCTATCCCTAAGGCAGAAGATGCCACCTCTCTCCTGGTCTCATCTCATCCCCTGTGCTAACATTATTACTCAGGTTTCTACTCTGTGACCTCAAGAGAACTCCATGATTAGGTGAACATAAAGAATGGCACAGGTATTGTTACCTACCAATGCCAGGCTTCTGTATTAAGGATCAGTGTTCCCATTAGTTGAAGGAGGTAGTCTTTGTTCCCTCAGATAAGCCATTCCATTTAACACTCATTAACTCAACAGAAGGCTGAAGCATCCAAGAAAAATGGAAATGCTTTACAGACTGGATTAATAAAGGAAGATGCAGAAATGGGAATCATAGTACTACTAAGAGAAAAAGACTCCCACTATAAAAGGGATGAGGGAAAGAATTTCCAATTTGCTAATGGAAGAAGCTGTTAATCTGCAAATGTATTCAGGCATTGGTGAGTCTGCCTTTGACATGCTCAGGAAACCTTGAGGATTAAAATATCTGAGAGAGTCAGAATTAGGGATCTGGTAACCATTAAGAGAAAGGAGCAGCCACCTAAGAGGCTAGATCTTCTAAAGAAAATAGCAGAATAAACAGTGTAGTAAAGTTGAAATGACAGCTACTTTAATTTGAAACCATAGGCAAAAATATGAAAAAAAAATGATGTGATACTTCTATTATAATTTTCTCCCCCTTTCTTGATGCCCCAATTTCCCAGTCTGGGCTCTTAGGATCTTCCAGTGTCTACTTTCCTTTTCTGCCATGTACAAAATCATAAATACATTGATAACAAGGTGATAGAAGCCTGTATTTTTCTCTTATAGAGTAATGACTGCTGTTTTTGCAAAAATTGTATATGTTCACATTATAAAATTAAAAATGGTAAAGTACAAGTAGGCAGAATTTCACTAAAAATCTCACTACTCGAAAACAGTCATCTTTCCCACCTGTTGAACATTTCCCCAAGAATTTGTTTGCCATGCACATAGAAAAAAAGAGAAAAACAAGTGAGACAAAGACAATGAAAGGCTCAAAGAGACTGAGAAAAAACTGAGATTTTTAAAGAGGCATTGTGGGGGCGCCTGGGTGGCACAGCAGTTAAGCGTCTGCCTTCAGCTCAGGGCGTGATCCCAGCGTTACGGGATCGAGCCCCACATCAGGCTCCTCCGCTATGAGCCTGCTTCTTCCTCTCCCACTCCCCCTGCTTGTGTTCCCTCTCTTGCTGGCTATCTCTATCTCTGTCGAATAAACAAATAAAATCTTTTAAAAAAAAAAAACTTTAAAAAAAAATAAAGAGGCATTGTGTATGACAAAAATAACAACTACTAAGTGAATGGTACTAAATTATTTTTTGGGGTACTAAATTATTACATTAAAATATAACAGAAAAAGCTTAAAGGTGAAACTGAAGGAATTTTGGATCCTTGGTGGGGGGGATATTTTCATTAGACTATACTTCCTAAATGATCTATCTATGATTAAGAAAAAAGATAAGGAAAAAGCTTTGTCTAGATTCCTTATTCTTTTTTAACTTCATGTTTCAGTGTTATATAATAGTGGTTGACTTAAAAGATGAGAAAATTAGCACACAACCACCCAATTTCCTTCCTGTTTCCTGGTATTTACTGGTTATTGCTTTACTTTGTCATAGTGGTGACATTTTGTCATCTTGTAAGGAACCATGAATAACACGTTAATTTTGTCATATTTTTATACATCTAATTCAAATAACAATTCAGTGCTCAATTCAAGTTTTTAGATCTGTGTTTTTACATTATTAAAATTCTATTTCTTTTTTAGTCGGATGAACTTTAAGTAGACTTTTAGAAGATATTTAAATGTCACATTTTAAGTTCTTGCATATCTGAGAATGTTTGTTGCCTTTATATTCAAGGTGTAGTATGAAAGGATAGGAAGTAAAATAAAAATGAATAAATAAATAATTAAAAGGACACTTTAGCTGGTGATAAAATTTTCAGATCATGCTTTCTTTCCTCAGAACTTTGTAGGCCTTTGTTCATTGTCTCCTGGCACTGGGTACTGTCCTTTTATCACAAAGTTGTCATTCATATATTGTTGATTGGAAGATAGACTCATGGATTCCATACCCTGAGTTCCTTCATATTTGAGAATATCTCAGTGTTGTGTTTGTATGTGAACATCAACTTGACTGGATAGGATATTCTACGGAGCATACTTTTTTCTTTAGCACCTTGTAAATATTGCTTCCTTGTCTCCTGGGATTAATGCTATGGCGAAGACCAAGGCTCATCTAATTTTTCTGTTTACAGAGAACGTGATTTTTCTACCTGAATAAATAAAAAACTTTTCTCTTTGTCCTTTAAACTCAGCAACTAAACCAGAATATGCCTAGCATCAACTGATTAGTATCAGTTTTTCTTAGAATATACTGTGTCCTTAGATTGATAGATCTACTACCTTTTTTAAGGTACTTCCCCCCCCATGATAGATATCTGATTTTTTATCCCATCTGCTGTATTCTCTGCTCCAGGACCGTAGAGTATTTTTTCCTTTTTTCTTTTCCTTTTCTTCCACTAAGATTTTCTCAACCCTTTCCCCCATGCCACGAATTCTATTTTTGGTCATGTTTATTATATTCGACTTTTGCTCATGTATTTATTCATTATATAATGACGTTTTGATTCTCCCTTTGTCTCCAGAGCTCCACAATCTCTTTCTCTTATATCATTTTGCTACTTTAATAGCCAACCATTTAGCAACTATTTTAGTAAATTCGTGACATATTAAACTATTCTACAGCATGAAGTACTCAAAAAGAAATTTTTCTTTTCCTTGGGTTGTATTTTCTTCCAGACGAGTATTCCATCTCTCTTTTGCTTGTCTTACTTCCTTTTTAACGTTCCTAAACATGGAGTCTTTTGAGATCATGGCTTAATGTGGGGGGGTCTCTTACTAGATTCATTACCCTGGATGGACGGTGGGCATACTGATACCTCTCACATATACCAAGACTGTCAAAACCAAAATCCAAATTTTCTCATTTGGCAAATATCCTCACTCAATGACAAATGCTGGTGGGTTAGAGAGGGGCTCTTGCACTCCGCATTCCTTTCAGAGTTCTGGAAGTCCCTTTAGTTTGATCAGATCCTTGATTTCTCATCATTTCTTCATGTTTTAGTGTTTTACCACACATATAAAGTTGATTTCAGCAGAAGGTCTAGTCTAAAAGAATTAGTTTGCCATTATCGGAAACAGAAGTTTCTTCATGTTTTTTTCATTCATTCATTCACTCATTCATTCATTCATCTGTTCTAGCTTAATATGTGAAGCCATGTGGAGATCTTCTTTTTGCACTGAAAGACATTGGGTAAATCTTACTGACCCCTTCCTATTTTATCTGAGGCCTGTTTTTCCTCCTACTAACACCTTAATGTTCTATCCTATTGTCTATATACGAAGTACTTTGAAGGAGGGATTATTCTGATGGACTTTGTCTCAGAGAATCAAGGACTCAGCTCTTCTCCTGAGATTTTGCTAAATGTCCCTCATCAGAATTCACTTCACCAAGTTGGGAATATATCTTATTACCTTGAAGCCCTCTCTCTAAGATAGTGAGTCTGGGCAGTTTTTCCTGCCTCTAGTAAGACTGAGGTCTTACAGTGATAAGCCTTCTATTCTCAAAATTACTTTCCTGACTCAACCCAAGATGCCTAAGTGTACCTTTCATTTGTTTCCAAACTGTGAGGTTGTCAGGGAAAATTCTAAACATTTTCTTTACTTCTTAATGCTCATTCTAATGTTCAAGGTCTAGGTGAAAGTAGCATTGAGGTACGTCAAAATATATTTCCTCCTCTTCTCAAATGATATTTTTTTGAAGTTTATAGCTTGAGGTTATTCCATTTTCTTTGTCTGACTATCCCTGGTGAGCATTTTGCTGGTTTTCACTACTTTTTGCTCCTTTTGGTAGATATTGGAGCAGGGAGATTCTATGTTCCAAATTCACTCCACCATCTCCCCCTCACACACAAATCTAAGATTCTGCATTTAAGAGAAGACTTCGTGGCAATATTGATGCTATCCCAAATGAATGACTACATTGTCTTTATAGAAATAGAAGTAGACCCTGAGATAAGTGTCCAAGTAAAAGTAATTTATCTGTAGGGTGATCCCAGGGACTAGAAAAAGTGTGGGAGAAGCAAAGTGGAGAAGGGAAGGTTCTAAGAAAGAGTATATTAGCAAGCAAGTTGACATTGTGGGCAACAGAAGCTTAATTTAAATAGCAAAACTCAGGGAAAAACAGAGAACATACACTTCACAGTTATCCCACCCAAGGGAAAAAGAAGCTGGTGTATTTGTTCACTAACTCCTGTTATTTATTGGTTGAGATCTGCTTCTAGGGGTAGTAATTCCCTTTTGAGTTCTACCTACCACATGTATAAACAGTGCAGCAGGCTGAGACGGCCAAAGGATCTCAATGAGATCTCAATGAGATCTGGTCTCTAGAAGTTGGAAGTTGGGCTCTCATACCCTGAAATGGTAAAATGCAAGGGAAGATAGGTAGGGCATGCTGTGTGATTGTGAATTTTAAGCATCTTGGCACTTGGGTAGAGCAAGCCTGGGAAGAAAAGAGATCAGCCCAAGGTTGCTCAGTGGTACCCATTGAGTGGTTTCCTACTTAATACCAAGTATAGATCTTAGGTAATGGTCCTTTCTAGTTTATATAGTTATACCATCTCTTCAAATTCAGTGGATGCACTTCTAGAAAAAATTAGGGGAAATATCTTGGGAGGCCTAAAAAAGGGTAAGAGGCTTCTGTTTTAGTTAATAAAGCTGGGAAAACCATGGATACTTTCTAGAATTTTATATATAATGACAAATATAGAGATACACATGAATTTTGTCCATTGTATATATGAAAATATTTTTATAAGAGGGGAGTATAGAGGTGATGCACACACAATAAATGTATGATGCAGTATGTTGCATGGGTGCTATATGGACACTTTAGCATTAAGAGTGTTGCTGAATTACAGTCCCATCTGTTCTGATCTGACATACAAGGAAGGGATCACATGGTTCTTATGGAGGACACCACATAAATACATTCACCCACAATCCTACTTTCAAATAATCCCTCTTAAAAAGGTATCATACTAATTTCAGTTTTAGAAGGGATGTTACTTTTGACTGCTGTACACGTCCTGTGTCAGAATGGAGTCCCATAAATCCATCCCTTTACCTCTGCGAACTGTAATCTAGGGGCTAAAAAGTGATCAGTTACATTAAACCTGAGAGGAAAAAACTAAAAAGATATCCAAGCTTATTGATTAAGTTAGGAAATGATCATGTTAAGTACAGCAAGGTGGGGAATTCCAGTCAACTCTTTTGCATATAAAGTATACATTCAGAGTATTACACTTTGAAAGGTAGGTGAATTTCAGAGGTCCCACCCGAGGGATTAGAACTGTGTATAGATTCATGTGGTAAAAAAATAGCAACTTGCTTCCTTTGTGGTACTTGACAAAGTTATCTGCACTAGAAATCCTTACTTAAAAATTTTTTTGAGTGTTCTTTGTATGTTTTACTGAAGAAAAGCTAAATCTAGGATGTCAGTTGGGAAAGGGGAGGATGTTTTGATATTTATTTATATTATTAAGTTACTATGTATAATATAACACAATTATTATATATTGTTATCTTTTTTTCTCTTGTAAAATAAGAAAAGCCGAGGAGTAATTTACCAGCTCACATATATTTTCTGTGGCTATTTCTGAGTAATGATTCTCCAAAAGAACAAAGGGAGGAAGAGAGAGGAGGCGGGGACTAGGGTAGCCAGAACAGAAGACTAGCAGGGAATGTGAAAGAGAATGAATTCACCAAAGCCGGAAGCCTTGAAATGCTGAACTTTGGCTTCTGTTAGCAAGAGATTTGGGTCAGACATAAGAAACAACTTTTTGGTAGGCAGAGTAGTTAAATCAACAGAGCAGATCTCTAAGGGATTTTGTGGAGTGCCCACTTCTGTAGTATTTTAGAGAAGAAACTACCATCTTTTACGAAAGGCTTATGTGAAAGGGCTAGGCCAGAATTTGAACATCATTATAATGCCTGGAAGCTCTGATTATTCCGTGAAAGGGGATTATCTATTGTTTTAGGAAAATGTATCTTCAGAAGCACATCTCAGTAACTTCCATCCACAAAACCATCTGCTTCGCCGAACTCCTTAGTCTCCAAATCTTTGCAGTTATGTCACTGAACATTTGGGCTTGCGTAAGCTTGCAGATTTGTTTCTTCTGCTCTCTGTGCGTCATTGTCACATTAGCTTCAAATCCATCTATGAATTTACATGTTGTATGGGCTAACTGTGGCCCTCTCTCCCCACCCCCAAATTCACCTGTTGAAGTCCTACTCCCTAGTAATTTAGAAGGTGACTGTATTTGGAGATAAGGTTCTACAGTGATAAGTTAAAATGAAGTCATTACGGGGGCTTTACTCCAAGATGACTGGTGTCCTTGTGAGAGGCAATGTGGACACAGAGGTGTACAGAGCGAAGGTGATGTGAAGGGGGAGATGACCATCTATAAGGTGAGGAGAGAGGCTGCAGGAGAAACTTGGTGACTTGATCTTGGACTTCCTGCTGACACCTTGGTCTTGGACTTCTGTGTGCCAGAACTGTGTGATAACCAATTTCCCTTGCTCTGTGTAACTGCAGCCCTAGCAAACTCACACAGATGCCCTTCTCCTTTTATCATGTCTCCCTTCCCTTTGCCTTCCCTTGGATGACCAATTAACTTTCTTTTCCTTCTAGCCATCCTTCAAACATACCCCACCCTCCCATCTTTAGGTTCCCATTCCCATATCTTCCCTCGGAGCTGTCATTTCCTTGCTGCCCTACCCAGGCCCCCATCGAAGACGAGAGAAAACAGTGCGAAATCCCAAGACTCTGACTGCTGAGCTAGTTTCCATGCACACACATGTTGTCTTCCATTGTTTCCATCTTAGAAAAGGTGCACATTTTCGAGTAAGTTCTGTATCTGTGTTTGGCACATTGCAGTTTACAAAGCATTTTTGCAGATACAACTTTGCTTAATCCTTCCCACATTTCAAGTCTGTGCTTTTTCAAGACAATGAAATTCAGAGAGGTTAAGTAACTTGATCAAAATTACACAGCTGGCAAATGGTAGAGCTGGGATTTGAACCAAGGTGGAAAGAAGTATTGTCATCGATTCCCACTGCGGGATAGTCAGTGGAGCAGTTTCACGGTGTGGCTGCTTTTTCTCTCCTCTGAAGTGGCGTTCTCGAGCTTTATCTTGGTATGCGTCGTCACCTCTGGCTAGGTGTTTGCTCCGGAATCATTATTATCCCAAATAAATTGGAAACTCTGGGGAGGCAGGTTCTGAGCTGTGCTTTCTGTTCAGTTACAGTGTTTGAGGAACATTTGTTGGTTGATTAGTTAAGTGGACTTTTTTGCCAGAGAACTTGGCACATTTCTTGGCATCCAGCTTTCCAAAGATATATGCAAAAGTGACAGGGATCTCACAACATTGACCTGGTCATTGTAGACGAAGATTAGGAAAGGGTATGTATAAAAATAATACCGTGGATTGATATTATATTATTATTATTATACCCTGTATTTATATATCATTCTCTCTCTCTCTCTCTCTCTTTCTCTTTCTCAGGGGTTCATAGTCATTTGCAAGCAGTGGGCCTTATCCTGCTGCTAAATGGAAAATAAATTGCTTATCTCTTGGAAGAGAATTAACTCTTTCAGGGCACTGGGGTACCATTTAGTAAATTAGTAATCCTCTAAATGGCACGCTAGATACGTATGATCCCCCATATAAACTGGAAAATGAATGTGTTCCTAGTGCTTAAAAGAAATCAGGGCATGCCTAACAGAAATCAGACAGCAAGCTTAAAATATATGTAATATACTTATCTCTCTCCTCTAATAACTTTGTATTTATTCTCATGGAAATCTGTTTGTGACTAAAGATGAATCTATTTGCTAAAAGCTGGCACTTCTGATCTTTTAATCTACTAATATGAGAGCAATAAAAGGGAAGGGGGCAGATGATAGGAGGAGTAGAGTGGTGTTTATATGCATGGGATCAGTGACGATTTGTTCGGCTATACACATTTTGAGAAACTGATGAATTAAAAAAAAAAAAAAAACCAAAACAACATTTGAAAGGCTGGCCTTGATAGTTTCCTTAGGTCCTAAAAATGTTCACCTACTACCAGAATTAGCCCCAAGGATCTCCTTGGAGCCATCTAAGCTAGGTAGGGGCCTAACTGTGAATCAACAGTAGCTTTAGAAATTCAACCCTCAAGCAGTCGGAAATGAAGTTGCGGAAATTAACACAAACTCATAGATGCTGGAGATTTTCCATGGCTGGCACAGAGAGGCAGGAATGGTGAACTGGTAGTGAACTGGACCATTTTTTTAAATGCATATCAACTGCAGGCTTTCTCTCATTTTCACTTTCTCTCTCTCACATGTCCCCCACCCACTACCTTTAAGACATTGCTTCCAGAATTATGATCTGACCACTTCATCTCATTTAACAATTTTGGAGTTCACTCGTTGACTCAAATGCCTCTTGGACACACTTGCTCGTTGAGGTATTGCTACACTGAATTCTGATTGTAATTCAGTAACACATTATTGATTGTTGAGACTTTCAGTTTATGTGCAATGAGATAGAATTTGGAAACTGGTGGTATCTTATTGACTTTCTGATTTGTGCTGCTGGGAAGCTCATTGGATGGTCAGATGGGTTGCTGCCAGGCAGTTTGGCAGTTCAGTAAACACTCTGTGGTTATCATTCCCAACAGTACCCTCTCCCTCAGATCCCGCTCACTCAGGAGCAACGCATTTGACAACGAACTGCCACACCTGTTCCTCTCACTCAGCCCCGCGTCCAGGAGTGAGCCTCTCTCGAAAGCACCATCCCTCCTCTTTGGGTTTTTTTTTTTTTCCTTCCTTTCCTCTTCCTGCCCCACTGACAGCCAGCTGCCAGGGGCCTCTTTACACAAGCCTCAGCTTTTCAAGGTAAATATGCCACGTCAGTTCAATTTCAGCAATCCACACACCTCTGAGCCCCTCAAACTCCAAGGAGCATCCTTAAAGGGAAGAATCAGCAGGCTGCTGCAAAGAACTCAGAGGAGATCAGCAAAATGTCTTGAAAGGGGGAAGGAAAGATGAGCCACATAGACTAATGGCCTTCATTTTTCCAGTAAGCAATGTGACTGGCGACAAAAATAAACACTAATAGGGAAAGTGTGTGTTCAGTCTAATTGTGTAATTGCAGGTTGCTTTCTGTACGTCACACGGGAACTAAAGTAGTGTAGCACCGGGAAGGAGCTCAGTAGTTTCCCTCCTGCATCCATAAAGATTTTGCACGTAGTTGCACTCTGGCATAAGTCAAAGCCAAAATGGACCAGGTTTGAGGATTCTGTCACCCATTACTCACCATCCCAAGATGAAGGTCAGTGGCAGTAACGCTCTGAGCTCAGAGGTAGCACAGTGAGGTGAGCAAAGCTGGCAGGAGAAACAGAGCCACTAATTCATCTCCCAGGTGGCCCTTTTAATATTCCAAACCACATTTAATCATCAAGCAGGATGTTGAACCAAGGAGCCTGGTCAGCAGTGTCCTTCTGCTGACTGACTTTTCAAACTTTCCAGCAAGTAAGGAAGCTGATGGATTTCTTATCCCCCTCCCCCCTGCCACCTACTGCTGATATGAGACCCTCAGAGACTTTTCCAAGGATGAGAAAGTGAAGGCATGTTCATTTCCTTTCGTTTTGTGAGGAGGGCAAAACCCCCATTGGGTTCCCTCCTAGGATCATATGAGACAGATGTACTCCTCTTGTCTAAATCCCCATCCCTCCCTTTTGGGCATTTTATTACTCACAGATTTTCACTCTCCTCAGCAAACACAGTCACGGCTTCCTTGCGCTGAGCCATCAAGTCCCCTTTGTCTCTGATCCTGGCTCCCATTTCCTTTGCTGTTCATGACCCCGATTTCCTCTTGAGTGGAAAACACCATCACAGCCTGGGCAAGTGGGAAGTTTTTACGAAGCGGGGCATTTGCACTGCTGCTGTGGTGGTAATTACCACATTTTATTTCCAATTTTTCAAGAGGAAGCTAGGACTGTGGGAAGAGTTTGAGGCTCTGAAAATTCTAATTTAACCCAAATTTAGTAATAGTTTTCAAGGGTTATCATTGATACATTATTATTTTTTCACTTTATAACTGAGAATTTTTTTTAATTCCTCAATTTTGTATAACCCAGAGGCAATGCATAGATGAATAATATAATTTGCATTTGATATTTGTTATTGTTTTCTGTCAATACAGAAAATTGCTAATTCACAAGAATTTAGATTACATTTAGATGATTATTTCTTTCATCTAGTTGTATGCGTTTTGTAATTTGCTTTCACTTCCTCTTTGCTCATGATTTTTGTGGCTTTGTTCAAATGGCCAAGACTGCCTTTGAGCCACTGAGTTCATAATGATTGATGGATTTATCCCAGGGACCGAATTATCAGCATCTACCCTTCTGCAGGGAAAACATCTTTACCAGGGAAGATCCAATTTTTGTTTCCCCCTATTTGTTGTTAATCTGACTTTGTGATAATGTCATCAAGCCTTATTCTGTACTTTTTCTTGATGAGCTGGAATTCTCTGGAGCTGAGAGTTGCAGGCATGGGAGAGAGTGATAAACTGGGACCATGGAATTAGGCAAATATACTTCTGACATCCCTCTGCCTCAGACATAAAATTGATGGGCTTACATTTGCCATTTCTTAGGTTTGGGGCGCTTGGCATTCAAATCAAGTTGTGTTAGAACATCTGACTCAAGAAAAGGAAGCCAAAGAGAAAGTTGAACATCCATATTGAAAGAAAATATTGCCTTTACTTTCAGCTTTCTTTTGTGTCCATTGGTTTAAAAAAGAGGCATAATATTGAGAAAGACTGCAGAGGAATTTTCAAGGACCCCTTTGGTCTTCCAATACTTTGAAAAATTAACAGACATTAATGCTTCGTGGATAAAAATGGCAAATAGGGCATATCTAGAAACTAGTGAGTTAAAACTGTCTTTTGATTAACATTTCCAAGTTGGAAATAGTGTTACCCTCCAAAAGCTGGTAAACATAGACTTGTTAGTGAAAGTGTTAATAACAGATGATCTCATTTATTCAGAAATTGCATACGGTACTACTGACTACTTAGAACAAAATAAAAAACTCCCAAGTAATGGGGAGGGGGGAGCCTTTTACAGAAAAAATGGTATGACACCAAATGCACACGCTAATACTGATTAGGTCAAAATCTTTGACATATTCTTATTTAAAATGTTTTAGAGATATTTTCTTAAAAATACATAAAGTGAGGGGCGCCTGGGTGTCTCAGTTGGTTAATCAACTGCCTTCAGCTCAGGTCACGGTCCCAGAGTCCTGGGTGGGAGCCTCCTCCTATTGGGCTTCCTGCTCAGCGGGAAGTCTGCCTCTCCCTCTGCTCCTCCCCCTGCTCATGCCCATGCTCTCTCTCTCTCCCCCCTTCCCCCCTCAAATAAATAAATAAAATCTTTTTAAAAAATACTTAAAGCGAAAGCAAAGCTTTGGTGCTTGAAGGCATAGGCTTTAGTTTTCCAACTCATCCATACACGAGCACCCCTTAATCCCATGCCAATAAAAAAGGCACTGATGTGCGAGACCCTTTTCCTAGAATTAATGCTACATTAGTAGCATTAATTTCTACAGCACTTTTTGTAGTTTGCAAGTTAAGGATCGTCACCAGGAAGGGAATTGAGCATCTTGTTCTTTCCTCTCTTACTTGTTAGTTGTGTGACCGAACCAGTCATTTAATCTCTGGCCTTAAGTTTTTTTAATCTGCAGAATAAGGTATTTCTCCAAAATTAAGTTTCCCCTATTTGTAAGAAGTCAAGTGATTCTTTTGCTTCAGTGGTTCTAGTTGATTATATCAGGCAGCTGGGGGGCTCTAGGCCTCCCCAAAGTCTCTTTGGCCAAGAAACTGAGGAAGTTTCTGTCTCTGAGAAGTCAGACTAGCTTGAATCAATTATAAGCCATCAGTGAAAGGCAGAAACTCATAATCTGGAACTCAGGAATGCTGGTGACACAGATGTGTGCTTTGTGTCAACCCCTCTAAGGCTCCTGTGTGAATCCGAAGACCTGTTTTCATTGAAGCTCTGTATCACCCCCAGAGAACAGGTTGGATGGCTTTGGTGTCCATCTGCTGGAGTCTGAAAACAGACCAGAGCCATTCCCCCCACTTCAGCCAGGATATCACCTGGCTTCACTGCATGGATGGTCTCAGAACACTGGGAGCTAGCCACGTGGGGCCCTGATAGCCACAGTGGCAGTGGTGATGGATAGCCATTGCCCAGCACTCTGGGCCAAGGGAGAACTCGCCACCCATTTGGGGAACATCAGCAAGTATGTTCTGGTATGGACATCAGTACTGGGAGGGCACCATCAAGCTCTGGAGGGCAGCCCAGCCTTCCATGGCAGAGAATCACTAACAGGCTGGAACTACCCAAGAAGCAAATAGCAGTTTCCTAAGGTAGTTGCAGTGACTCATGTGTGAGTTCCTGTAGGAACCAACCTGATGAGCAAGGACACTTGAGTGGAGGCCAAGTTTCTATGACAGCATGTGAGGGCACTAGACTGGGAGATGCAGCTCATGAATGTGATTGTATCTTCGTGGTTCTTATCCAGGGCAACTTTGCCCTTTGGGGGCATTTGACAAAGTCAGGCGTTTTTGGTTGTCATGACTGTGGGGAAGGGAGTGCTACTGGTATCTGAAAGGTAGAGGACGCCAGTGTTACAAGATGCAGGACAGTCCCCCAACAAAGAATTATATGGTCCAAAATATGAATAGTACTAAGACTGAGAAACCCTGCGGTCCTTCAGGCAGATGTGACAAAGGGAAACACAGATTCCACCTACATTCACCAGAATGTGTGCCATTCTGAACATGTGCCATATGGCCAAGCAGTTTACCAATGAGGACAATTCTGTGGTCAGAGTAACATAAATCATATCACTGTTAGTATCACTAACATGTATGGAGTGTTATCTTTTACCTGTCAGAATCTTCTAACCATTTCACAGGTATTCACTCATTTAATCCATATCCCAACTCTGGAAAGTGTGCATGGTTTTTATCCACAACTTATAGACAATTTAAATAATGGTGCTGGCAGTATCAGCCAAAGTGCTCGTTTGACCACTGTGAGTGATCAGCTCGGGCAAACTGTGCCGAAGGGACCATTGAAGTCACTGACCTTGCTCATCTCCACCGCTGTCGCAGCAGCTGGAAAAGCAGAAGGCCAGCCCAGTACGCCCACAGGCCTGTTCTGCATCTTGAGATCAGCCCCGATTGTGTGATCTGACCACCTCCAAAAACAGATTATTGTTTTCTCTGGGGTGGGACAGGGGTGAGGGGAGAAATGACAAAACCGGAGACAAATCAACACAGCACTAAGTCACATCGAAAGGGGTTGGCAAGAATCAAATGACTCCACGTATCTATTAAAATGGATCATGAAGCCTCCAAGCTCTGTTTTTGCCTCAATTACTCAAACACATGCGGATTGTTTGTAAATTACCCAGATAACTGGGGCAGCTAGCCCTGCTCTGGCTTTATAGGATTTTAGCAGATACACTAATTAGATGGACTAATTAGTTCCTTAGTCCATTGTGCTGTGGCATTGGTGTCTTTAGAGGAATACCACAGCCCTCCCATTCACCTTTTATCCCAATCAATCGCCTTGTATTTACTAAGGGCCCCAGGAGGGGGGCGTGAGAGGTGTAGATCATTCAATTTGTCACAGCACATATTTTCAGTATTATGATAAGAAGACAAGGGACTCTGCATTTTGTCAACTCACAAGGCCAAGATCGATCCGCAAATAGATGGGCCTCCCCGTATTCTGAATTAAAGTGTGTGTTTTTTGGCGGTTTATTGACAGTTGATAACTACTGACCACTAGTCCTGATAGAGTTACAAAGGTCAGGTCAAAGCAGGTCACAGCCACAAAGAACACCTCCTGCTCCTGGAACCCACTGCCCTCCCAGAAGAGATGTGCAGGTCAATAACTAAGCCACCTGTAGGGTCTGAAGTCTTTTCCAGACTTTCTCCTTCTGGCTGTGCCGTGAACCCCCCCACCCCCATGCAGCCCTGTCCTCTCTTTTTTCACCCTGACATGGCTGCTGCCCTGGGAGTCCTGCAAGTGCCTGCGAAGCCAGGACTCCACCCGCAAGGACAGGAGACGCAGGGCCACCATACTGTGGGCTTAGCTCTGCATCCCACCCCAGAGGCTCACCTGGAAGGGGTTGCCAGCACAGGCCATGCTTCTGCCCATGACCTCAGAGAGTTAAGGATACATAGAAGCAAAGGAACTGGCCGTCTGTATGGCTCCCCCATGAGCGCCAGCCCTCCTGAGTGTACGCATACCACTCTTGGCAAGCAGGAGTTTAATTAAAAGCCTCTCAGAATGCCTCTCCAGTTGGGGTGGGCCTCGGTCGCCAGGAGGGGCCTTTATCAAGTGGATGCGAAAGCATACAAATGATAGGCCTGTTCCTAGGAAATGTCATCTGGTCTGGGCCTCTCTTGGTGGCTTGCTGGAGAGGCGAGGGGGATGACTGTGCCCGTGTGTTTGATGCAGTATCCATTGTCTACCTGGAAGATGCAAATGAGATTCAAATTTGGTTCCAGTGTTACAGGCTGCTTGCATATACCCCCCAGCAACCCTCCAGCAAGTGACTAATGGGAACATGTGTTCTTTCTATTTTTATAAGACTGGGAGAACAAGGGGATGGAGGGCTAAGCTTGTGGGGTTTGAAATCTTTCTTTCCAGGGGACTTGCTGCTGTCTGGAATGATGGTAATACCCAGTGGCAGCTCCATGGCAATGGCCCAGACCTGCCTAGATGCTCTGCTCCTTGGAGGCCCTGAGGCTGGGTACATGGCGCTGCCTCTCCCTTCTATTCAGCCAGAAGAAGATGGACCAGGGGACACCAGAGGGCTCGTAGGACAGTGGCAGGGCCCTTATCTCTCCTTCCTGATGGCTTGCCCACGCATCAGTCTTGGCAGGCCTTTCTCCCAGCCAGCGCTAGTGGAGTGCTTGCCCTCAGCGTCATATTGTTGGTACCACCTTGGTCTGGGTTTTTTGTTTTTTTTTTAAAAGATTTTATGTATTTATTTGACAGAGAGAGAGACAGCCAGAGAGAGAAGGAACACAAGCATGGGGAGTGGGAGAGGAAGAAGCAGGCTCCCAGCAGAGCAGAGGAGCCCGATGTGGGGCTCCATCCCAGGACCCTGGGATCATGCCCTGAGCCAAAGGCAGACATGTAACAACTGAGCCAGCCAGGTGCCCCTTTGGTCTGAGTTTTTAATGAGATGATTTCTTCTAGGAGGGAACTTGAATGTAAATAAAATCATGCCTATCAAAAGCTTGCTGTAACCTCTTACAGCCCAAATCAGAAAAAATTCAAAAGAATGAGTCTATCCAAGACAGTCTTAGTATCCAGACTCCATTGTTGTGGCTAAGTCCCCATCACTGAGACTGTTGTGAAGGCGGTCGTGGGCCCCCCATGGTGCAATTGCTTCTGCTTCCGCCTCCCTCCAGTGACCAATAGTCGGATGCAGAGAAAGAGGGCAAACAGAAGGCAAATGAACTCTTTTCTGTGAAAGGGGATCTCTTATTTATTTATTTATTTATTTATTTACTTATTTATTTATTTATTTGACAGAGACAGCCAGTGAGAGAGGGAACACAAGCAGGGGGAGTGGGAGAGGAAGAAGCAGGCTCACAGCAGAGGAGCCTGACGTGGGGCTCGATCCCAGAGCTGGGATCACGCCCTGAGCCGAAGGCAGACGATTAACGACTGTGCCACCCAGGCGCCCCAAGGGATCTCTTGCCGTGTGAATGACAGTACAAGTATCTTGACATGCTAGGTTTTGGAGGGATTGAAACAGATCAACGGGATTGGTGACCATTCAACAGGAACCTAAAAATTCTTTTCTGAAGGGAAGGAAGTGGTTTGGGCTCTAGACTCCTCAACCCTTTGTACAACAGTCTAGCTCCAACTGATTTGTTTTATATTGTGTATTTCTGTAGCCAGACTGTAAAATGAGTTATGTGCTAACTCCAGTCAACTAATCCAGGCTACCTACATGGCTGTGTCGAGGACCCTGAGGCCAAATCCAAGATCTTTGAAAAAGAGGCCTGGAATCACCAGGCACAGGACTGGGGGGTAGTAGTGATATAAACCATGCACTCACTGTCCCAGGTGTCCACCTTTTTTTAAAGAAATGGTTCTGAGATTTTTAGAAGTTTAAAGACCATCAAACTCCATTTTCTTGTGTTTCAATAGGAATCTTCATTGAAACCTAGGTAGAGATACATTTTGATTTTAGTGATGCATTTTACAAATGCTCATGGGAAGCCATTATCATCTGAGGAGTTCTTAACAACCTCTTGGTATAAGGAAACCAACTGGTTGCCTTCATAAAAATCAAACCTCCACCTTCCCCCTTGGCAAATGGAGGAGAATGTTAGGGGATGAGGTTCCAAGGTGGTGCCAAGATCTCATTACTTCTCCCTGTGTGGAAACCCATCTCTACTGACATTAGTGGAGGTACCAACTCGTCTCAGTTGGGTGTCTCTTTACACCTGGTTATAGTGATTCTTAGAGGTCTGGTGCTTTCTGTGCTTCGAGGGTCTTAACCAAAGTGCATGCCCTTGACCGACTTCTAGGATTTTCTCTCCTGAAATAAATCGTGGAATCATGTATAAGAGAAGAGGGAATCATATAAAAAGATGCTCATCACATCACTGTTGCAAATAATTTTTAAAAAACTGGGATTAACTAATTGTCTAACAATAAGTCATTGCACATATCAGTAATAACAATTATGGATTTTATATATGTGTGTATACATGTACACACATATATGGAATAGTATAAGGCTTGTAAAGATCTTGCTTTTTTAAGAATATGAATGTTTTTGAAAACTATGAAGTGAAAGAAACAGCTAGGAAATTACATAAAATAGGATCACAAATTATTGTATATATGTGTAGGTATGTACTGAAGGAAGAAATATATATATACACACGTATACATGTGACAAAAAGGGATAGAAAAATGCACCAGATATTGACAAAGACTATCCATGAATGTAGGAATTGTGGGTGAGTTTTGGGCCTTTTGTAACTTTTCTCTGTTTTACAAATTTTACAACCGAAAACATGTTTACAAAAAAATAAAGCCCAGGTTCCCATAAAAATTAGTGTCCTTTATTTTTAAGGGTATCTTTCAGCCAAAGAAACAAGTTGCCTTAGAGAGCATCTGTAAATGCAAAGTGAAGTGAATTTACTTTTATTTTTTTTTAAGATTTTGTTTATTATTTATTTATTTATTTAGTTAGTTAGTTATTAGAGCTAGAGCACGCACAGAGGGAGAGGAAGAAGCAGACTCCCCACTGAGCAGGGAGCCCACTGCGGGGCTCAATCCCAGGACTCTGGGACCATGACCTGAGCCGAAGGCAGATGCTTCACCGACTGAGCCACCCACAGGTGCCCCGTGGATTTACTTTTAATATCCACTTGAGCTTAATAAATAAATTGCATTATTCAGCCTAAACAGAAAACCATTCTTTCTCTGATGTTAGTTGTTTGGCCTTCTTTATCAGGGAACTGGCTTCCAGTTTGTACTTCACTTTGCTTGTGTGGCAAGCAAAATTCAAGTTTTGTGGTGTACTAAAGCAGCCAGAATTTGACCCACCGAGCTGGCCCACTGAGTCCCTGCCACATGCCAGCCATGTGCTAGGCATTGGAAGTACAAAGATCATTAGGATGCCATCCCTTCCTGCAGGGTTGGTGGATGAAGGGAGCCCAGAAATGTAGCCGAGTAAAGGTCAGTACTACAGATCACCTGTTGCGATGCTTTCCCCCACCTACGTCATGCAGGCTTTGTCCTAGGACCATACCTGAGTACGTTACTGCCTCATATGTTCACATCAGCCTGCAACACAGGTGTCATGTCCCTGTTTCTGAGATGAGGGTTGCTGGCAGGTGGTAGAGCTGGGACTCAAGGACTCCTCTGCCTGGACTGCCTTCTAGTGTAACTCTTGAGCCAAATGGATTGATGTCAGAACAGAAGAGGAAACCCTTGATTCTGCCTGCAGACCCTCGCTCCATGTGGAAAGGGATTTTGGCTTTGATTTTGTTGTTTGGGTCTACTTTTGTTTCCTGCTGCATCCCTCACGTCTAGAACAGTGCCTGGTAAGAATGTGGGAGGGGGGGGGAAGCTGTAGCAAAGGTAGGGTGGTCAGATTGGGCAGAAAAAGATAAAGGACACCCGGCTGAATTTACATTTCATGTTAGCAGTGAATACTTTTTAGTGTAAGTATGCCTCATGCAATATTTAGGGCATACTTATACTTAAAAATTATTCTTTGTTAACTGGAATTCACATGATCCTGGGCCTCCTGGCACATCTGGCAGCCCTGAGCAAGTGAGGTAGGTGTACTGAGGGAGGTTGATGGCAGGTGGGACGGCCCTCACCAGTTACAAGAGACAGACAAGGCAGAGTCATGAGCAAGGTGTGGAGGGGTGAGGATGTGGCTCATTCGGGGAACTGTAGACCGCATGTCAGGATGAGAGCGGGGAGAGGGCTTTTTGTGAGGAGAACGGTGCGTGAGTAGATTATACAAAGGTTTTTCTTTCCAAATAACAACAGTCAGTAGGTGAGTAGCTGTCCCTTTCGTCCCTTTTGCCGGGGTGATAAAGGAGGCTGGGCCCTCCCGTCAGCTGCACTCTCCTGGTGCTTTCTTTGAATGTATATTCTCTCTTCTTGGACCATACAAGCTTCACTGTTTGCTGTGCCTGTCTGACAGTGATTAGATTAACAGCTCTCCCAGTGCGAGGTGCCTGGGGAATCACTATCCTGGTGTGGGGTGACTGAGGGAATTCTTACCCTTGATGTGGGGTGACTAGGGGTAATTGCTACCCCATTGTGGGTGACTGGGGGGAATTACTAACCACTATGGGATGACTGGTGTAATTCCTACCCCCGGTATGGGGTGACTGGGGGGAGTTGCTACCCCCAATGTGGAGTGACTGGGGGGATTGCAACCCCAGTATGGGATAACTGGGAGGAATTATGACCTCAGTGTGTGGTGACTGGGGGGAATTGCTACCCTGGTGTGTGGTGGTTCCGAAAAGATGAAAAACTTAGGAATGAAAGAAGGAAGGAAGGAAGGAAGGAAGGAAGGAAGGAAGGAAGGAAGGAAGGAAGAAGGGAGGGAGGGAAGGAGGGAGGGAGGGAGGGAGGGAGGCAGGCAGTCTGGCCGCCCTTGTCTAGGTTGCTAAGTACCTGTGGACCATGCCAAGGAATTTTCTTCTGCAGACAGAGGGGTCAGTGGGTGCTTTGGAAACTGGGCGTGTGGCTTAGCCACATGTCCTTTAGAAGGTAATGCGGGTGACGCCGTGGAGGATGGACTGGAGCAGACAGTGAGTGACGTCCGTATGGAGGCCGTTGCGGTAGATGAGGATGGTGAGGATGACAGGGAGAACAGTATGTAGAAGACAGCCTAGGTAATTGTTACCCATCTTCAGGTCCTTGTAGAAGGGACTGCGTGCTTCCAGAGTGTTCGATTCCCCTCATGAGCCAGTTACTACTTTGCGAGCTCAAGCGGAGAGCATGATAGGTTTAGGGGATGATGACATATAGTGATCTGCATTCATTCAATCTGTCTATTTGTCTATCTGTAATTTATTTATGGTGAGTGAAGAAGGAAGGAGGCAACAGATGGAGTCAGAAATAGGCACGATCCCCCCATTTGCTTTGCCAACTCCCCTCGGCTTGAGGAAATGTAGTTATTCCCCTGCCCTGTGTGTCTGGCTGACCCAGGCTGTCCTTGCTGGTCACAGGTTGCTGGGGGCAGATGCATTCATAATGGAAGAGATGAACTCACCATCGGGGGTTGGAGGGAGGACATCCCGTGTTCACCCGATCAAGAAGGAGCATGGGGAGGTGTTTTCTTCTCCAGTAATAAGATTGTCAGAGCCCCTTCCTGCCCTGAACGGACCGATGGAGGCTGCCAGGATGGAGAGCTCACTCTTCTTAATTAGCACTAATGCAGTCAAGGCTGTTTTCTTAGCCTGACCAAAGGGAATAGTAATTAATATGGTGGGGGAGACAGACGGAGAGTTCAAGGCCGGCATGTGTGCCCCTGACCCTGGGGTCATGGGGAAGGAGAGCTTGGAAGACAATAGCCTGGCTCCTGCAGGCCTGGACAAAGGCTGGCCCTAGTTCTCAAACCTTCACTCTCTGTGGCCTTCCCATTAATGAGAAATTCTGTCCTCCCACTTCTGGAAAAGGGGCTTAACAGGTCTCCTGGCTAAGGTTGTGTGTGTGTGTGTGTGTGTGTGTGTGTGTGTGTGTACATATCAGTCAATGTATGTGTTTTAAGGGATAATTTTTCTCCCACTTAAAGTGCTAACTTCACAAAGGCTGGGGAGGTTCTTCCTTCTCAATGCTAGTACATGGCTCCCATTGGTGATGGTGGGGCCTGGGTCTGTACCCCCACCAGGCAGAACAGAACACAGGTTCCACAGTATCCATTTCACCCTGAAGCTTGCACAGCAGCCCCGGGCTGGGAGCTCAGCACTGAGGATGGTCTTTTACAAGCTGGGAAGAGGTCCCCTGATGGGCACCAGTCGTCAGTGGGCTGAAGGCAGGCAGACTGACCCTCACATGGCAAGGGCTGAAGCTAGAGGAGGTCCCGCTCCACCTCCCGGGTATCGCTGCAGAGAGGCAATGGGAGCCAGTGGAATGGTGGTGCGTGCAATCTAAGTGATTGTCCCCCTCATTAAGGATGACCTCACCGCTCCAGAAGACAGGTAGACGTGCGGCATCATGAAGAAATGAAAATACGTTGGACTCTCAGTGCCTCTCCCTTAGTTCAAGCTGCTGGTTTTCCCCGAGATGAATTTGGTTCTTTCAGATTTTGCCCTCAACTTTCCTTACTTAGACTGGTGGTTCTTTCTTTCTTTCTTTCTTTCTTTCTTTCTTTCTTTTCTCTTTCTTTCTTTCTTTCTTTCTTTCTTTTTTTCTTTCTTTCTTTCTTTCTTTCTTTCTTTCTTTCTTTCTTCTTTCTTTCTTTCTTCTTTTTTCTTTTCTTTTCTTTTCTTTCTTTTCTTTTCTTTTCTTTCTCTAATTAAATATTGCTGCCTGACTCTTTCAGGTCAGCAGCAATGTCACTAGCATCAGCCATGAATCACAGCCGAGCTGACATTTTAAAAATGGCATCATCAGGGCAGCAAGTGCAGGCCAGACACCCAGGCACAATGGCTGGACCCCGTAAATTACACTAAAAGTCTAATCAGAATAATCAACACACTGACATCTTTATGCATGTGGACAGAACTTGGGGAAGGAAAAGGCACTGTGTTGGATTTCTCTGAGATTTCCCTTGCAGCAGATCCGGGTGCTTTTTGAGGATACTGGGAGAATGCTCAAGGCGTGTCTTTGAGTACTCCTTCTTCATGTGTACATTGTGTGATAAAAACAATGTAACGAGTGCCTCTCAACAGTGTGTTGGTTGATATGTACCTCGTGCAGCACAGCCATATATTTTTTGCCTGTTAAACACCCCACATCCACATATTTCTCCGTCAGTGCAGGTACACACAAGTGGCTCACTCTTGCACACACACACACACAGGCACACACAGACACACACCCAATGAATATGATTGAAGACATTCTTGGGTACTTCTGGCTGTAGAACTATAGTCACACTCTTTCCTTGTAAGAGTTTCCTTTCATAATTCTGACCCAAAGTCTTTACCAGTCCCCATTAATGTGATTTCGTAAGGCCAGACAGGACAGCCACCATCTGGCTGAGACTATTCATCAGCCTTCGTACTCCATGTTATTTTCTGACCTTTCCCTTTCTCTCCTTGGAGTCCTTTCTCTGTCTCTCTCTCAAACTGCCCCTTTCCTTTCTAGTCTCTCTGGTTTAAAAAAAAAAAAAAAAAGAACCTCTCCCAAAGCTTTGGGTTCCCTGCCTCTAATGGAAGGTCAGGGGTGCGCTTGGCCATACATATGCAGAAACAGCACCTCCCGGTGATTAATTGGTCCTACCAGGTCACGGGCCCATTTGTCACCAGCCTTGCTCTGGCCATCACGGCCAGGCCGCCCAGAGCTTGTGGGCGGCCCAGTGCACACCAGCTGGGACTAGCCAGTTAGTGGCCACTGAGGTGTGGCCAGCAGGGGCCCTAGGGTGAATGCCATCAAAGGTGGCATGGGACACAAAAGAAAAAATGAAGAAAAAGTGAAAAAAAGAGGGTCACATTTGAAAGATGAAAAATGGAAACGTTTTCTTAAAAGGTAAAGAAACTGGTGTCTGTTTGCTTTCATTGGTTTTGCAAACATTTATTGAGTACCTACTATGTGCCTTAACCTGGTGCTAGACTGTTGCTAATGGAAGTGCTTTGATAGATTTTGCCCATCTGATTTTTGCGGAGATCTCAAGGGAAAGACGTGGCTGATGTTCATATGCTAATTCTGCAGATAGGTATACTGAGCTAGGTACTCTGTGATTTGCCCAGGGCCATCCTGAGAGACGTGATACACCTCTTCCTCTAGAGCTTCTTCTGTGATACCACACACGAGAGGGCATCCACCAGGATGACTCAATTCTACCATGGCCTTGGGTCCTCCAGCACCTTCTGACCAAGGGACAGCCCCCAAACCCGTTGGCTCCTGAATATAAAATGTTTGGGCTCTGGTTTGAGTTTTGACTGCTTTATGCATTGGCTATATGGCCTTGGACAAGTCACTTTACCTTTTGCATCCTCAGTGTCTCCATCTATAAAATGAGCTTCATACCCTTAGAAAGGTGGTGATTAAATGAGATACTAAAACTTGGGGGCATTGTGTCTGGCACAGGTTAAGCGATTAGCAAATTGCTAGGTATGTAAGGTGCGTATATATACATTCTTTCTGAGCTGGGCCGTCTAGGCGCCCCCAAGTGGCCGCAGCCTAGGCATGCATCCTGAGCCACAGTCTCGCCGGGGAGTTGAACACAAGGACAAATGTCCCACAATGCAGTTTTCAGAAATAGGCTTCCCCAGCTTCTCCTTGTCGATCCTCCTATCACCAGTCTCTCCCCAATCTTTGTTACAATGATCCCTACAGCCAAGCATTTGTTCAATAAGCACTTGTGGGTAATTACTTCTGGAAAGCGCTATATTAGTTGTGGGGCAGGGCAAGTGGGGGATGAGGGGAGAAACCAAGCAGTGTGAAAAATAACAAAGTATAGGAGAGAGCAGAGATAGGCAGGACACAGTCATGAGACCCCAGTTATGAGACCACCATGCAGATGTGTCCTGCTTAAGAAAACACTGTATAAGAAAGTACAGCCCAGTGAATGATTTCAGGAAAGGGTGACTCCTACAGGATAATACACACTTTTTTGTTAAAGAGGATTGACTTTTAGGTCAGTAGTTTACACTACTTGACAAATAGTTGGTTGCAGAGTTGTTTTTGAGCACCTGCTAGGTAGGAGATGGCGCACTGATCTCAGTCAAGTTATACAATAATGTTGGGCTAGAAGTATTATTATTGCTATTTTACAAATAAGGGAAACTGAGTCACTAAGAGCGACGAGTCAGTGTCTAGTAAGTGGCCTGAAGCCATTCTATTGGTTAGGATGATTTTAGATGACAGTAGTAAAAATCTACTTGAAACTGGCTTAAATAATAAGAAAAAAGTATTCATCTCACCGAACAACAGTTGGGTGGTAGGGCAGGGTCTCCAGTGGGTGGATTTCATGGTTCAACGATGTCATCAAGGATTGGATCTTTTCGATCTCTCCTGAACAATGCTGTCCTTGTGTTAGCTTGCCCTTACTTCATGTCCCCTGGAGGTTGCAGTAGAGGCACAGAAATTCCAGGTGTCTTCCCAAGATCAATATGGTTCAATATGATCCAAGATCAATATGGTTCAATTTTACCAATATGGTAAAAAGTAAAAGGGAAGCATCACTTAGTAGATTTCTTAATAGCAAATTTTGCTAAGAAGCCCCCAGCAGACAGGCCTTCTCTCCCTCAGGCCAGACTTGGGTCACCTGACCAGACCTTGAGCAACCACTAACAAGTGAGAGGAATGACCCAGATAGCACAGACTGGTCAGAGGAGATTAGGACACAGGTGCACACACAGAGGAGAGACCATATGATGACACGGGGAGAAGACGGCCATCTACCAGCCAAGGAGATGGGCCTTGGAAGGACCAATCCTGCCAACACCTTGATTTCAGACTTCTAGTCTCCAGCACTGTGAAAAAGTAAATTGCTGTTGCTTTTTGTCCCCAGCCTGTGCCACTTTGATCCAGCCGCCCTGGCAAACTAATACAGGGGAATGACAGATTTATAGTTTTCCTTCCAATCCAGAGTATTCATTGCAGATTGGGAATGGCAGGGGAGGTTTTGGGAGAGAGGAGGAGGACTGCGAAGAAATAGAGGGAAGGTGCAGAGGAAGGACTGCAATCAAGGACTAGATAGGAGGTGTGGATGTGCTTCTTTCGGCAAGTTGATCCATCATGCAGTAAATTCAGACCTAAGCCTGGGTGCCTGGAACATTCAGAGCACTACTCGCTTACTGTGAATATGAAAGGGAGAGTCGCTTTGGATGGAAAGATGAATTTAATTTAGGGAATGGTCTCTTTAGTCTTTGGTAACTGTGAGATAAATAATTTAGATATTTTTCCTTGCCAGTTCCTGTGCCAGGACATGAAGATGGATAGACAGTGTGACCTCGACCTGAGGAAACTGATACTCAAAAAAGAATGAGTTTCGCAGTAGTGGTGGGAGGAATGTTAGCATCAGGAATCTCCCTGCCAACCTCCAGAACTCTATGCTTAGAAAGTTTACGATATGCTGGAATCATTGCTATTGGTAAAGATGCATGGCCCCAGCCAAGGGTAGAGCAGAGGACAATATCTACAGAGTTAGCCTCCCAAATAGAAAACAAAACAAAATAAAACTTCTTAAAACATTCAGTTTGACTTCCATAAATGATCTCCTCGTGCTTCCTAGAAGGAGGGGAGGAGTGGAGAAAAGGTGCTTGGATTTAAAGTAGAAATAGGTAGAAAGCAAGGACTTCCAGGAGACAAAGTATATTACCTGTTGCCTCCCCCCCCAAGCATGGTAGAGCGGGTATACTTCTCTGATGAGGAAACCCAAGGCAGATGGTGGGTCTTACTGCATATCTGTGCTTCCTCACGATCTTGCACGTTTTCCTGGTGGACTTCAGAAGATTGCTCCAGTTGAAGGAATCTGGGTTGGTGTCATTTGTGGCTTTTTTGAAGTTCCATCAAACCTAAGGCTTTATCCAGAGTAAGTAAGGCAGAGCATTTTCTCGAATCTCACCCTGGGTCTTTGTGCTTCTGAAGAGAGAAGACTACATTCTGCCTTGCATCCTTCTCCCGCTAGTCTGAAGTCTTAGAGACATAAAACTATGGTGGCCCATGTATTAACAAGCGTAGGGCATCTGAAGCCCCCCCCCCATTCCTGCAAATGGAAATTCCATATCAGTCAACCCAAAGGGGGGATTTATGGCAGATCTACAAAGATGACAATTTATTTAGGCTGTCCTGCCTTGAATTTCTTGTCTTTTTTTCTCTCGATTTTTATTGGCATAAAATGTTTTACATTTACTTTTGCCCATTTGTCACTATGACAGCAATGTTTGGATGATGACTGTAAATGAAATATGTATGCATCCCAAAGATATTTATGTAATTTAGCAAAATTATTTTTCAGGTTCTTTGAAAAGAATCTGCTCAGTTCATGTCTTGCTAGCATCGCAAAAACATTTTACCAATCGTACCCCTAATGTGGGAATGAACACATGTTAAACATACCAAATATGTGAACATATAAATAGTGTTTAAAATATCTCTTACACAATAAATTATGATCGCTATGTTGAAATTCCAATTTTTAGAGAAGATTGATTTAGGAAAAAAGCTAATCACAGTATCCTGTGAAAGCAGCATCCCTTCAGTATCATTTAATTTTCAAGCCAAGAGATTTGCCCTATTGTTTCATTTTGTGCTCCATTATTTTTCCCCATTCATTTGCTGAACAATAATCTTCTGATACATCTCACTTCTGCAGTGGTATCAACTGGCGTGATACCAAAAAGATGTAAATGATTTAATTGAATTAGTTTAATTAGGTAAATTAACAGTTAAGCACATCACACACAAGCTTGTTCTGTTTATCCTACGTTATAGAGATAATTTAGTGCAGAAGGAGAACGGGCATGACCAAAATTCCAATGCAGTGAGCCAGATTAGCTGGCAAAGGAAAAAAATACACAGATAACAGTCACTGGAATTAAATCTGAGTAAATAATTTATGTGCTGGATTCATTATGTAGTTTGGGTTGTAGACAAATGTTGATAGTCAACGAATGTGCCAAAACATTGCTACTGAGCAAAAGTGTAAGGATAACCAAAGCGTTTCTGACCTTTCCAGAAGCATCTTCCCGGGAAAATTTCAACATTTCTTGGTAATTTGAACACACTGAGGCAATGAAAGCCTGTCCGCCTAGTCAGAAATCTGAGTTAAAGCAGAAAAAAGAGACCCAAATAAGCCGTAGTTTGATTGTTTTTGAGTACGTGCTGTTGAATCAGATAAAATAGGGTTTCACAATCTTGGCACTATTGACATTTTTTTTTGAGGTTGTGGGGGGCCTGTGTCTTGCATTGTAGCATGATTAGCAGAATTCCTGGTGTCTACCCACTAGATGCCAGCAGTACCCCTCTGTCCCCAGCTGTGACAACCAAACTGTCTCCAGACATCGCCAGATGTCTTCTGAGCAGGAGGACCAAAATCACCCTGGTTGAAAACCACTGAAAGAAAACCATTGAATATCATCCAATATGGATCTTTAGTAATCTTGCTTTAGTGAATTACTCACAAAGGCTTGTATCATTCATAGCACTTACATAGGATGTTTATAAAAATTTGAAAAATATTGATTACCTTAAGTATTTGAAACATCCTGTTCTTTCTCTTCCATTCATTCATTTGGCAAGCAGGTATTCCGCCCTGAGCATAGGGTATTAATAGATACAGAGTAGCACCCTCTTCAGCAAGGAGCCCTAGGCAGACCTGGGGATGGAAAATCATGGGGTATTGAATGAATACTGGTGGATGTGGGGAGGGGGGGCAAGGAAACCATGTGCCATGGTAAGAGAGCCCTAGCCGTGGGTGACTTGCTTTTAGTTGTGTGTAACAACACAAGGCCAGAAAGGATAGCAGTGCCACTACCGAAACATCAAATGTTGGCTAAGACATTAGATGCCCCAGTGGCACTGTGAGAAATTGGAAGATTTTAAGCAAGAGTGTGTGTTACATTTGGTCAGTGTTGACTTTTGGTAAGAGCAAAGGTGTTAAAGTCACGCCCAAACAGATTAAATCTGACTCTGCGGCTCATGAGTTGGGCGACCTAAGCAAATTGCAGATTTCTGAGCCTTATGTTCTTATCTATGAGGTGGAAGTAATAATAGTTATGTCATTGCAAATTTTAAGTGGGACAGTGTTTATAAAGCACCTGGCATGATATCTACTGCATAAAAGTCTCCCAATAATTATTAGTTTTTCTTTTTTTCACTAGCCAGAATGTCCCACTTATATCTTTCTCACAAAGATGCAATGGGAAACATACATTTATGAGGTCTGCATTCCCCCACATCTGCGTTGTATCATTTAATGGCACTGAAGTTGTCCAAACCTTGCCACTGGATTTTGTTTACTCTAAAGCTGAGTGTTTAAATCCCTTAAATTGGTAATGTCAGTTTGATGTCCGTGTTAATCTTCCATAAGATTTTAGAATCTGAAATCTGGAGGTGGCTTTCTCTACCACGTCCACTGATCTGCAGCCAGATGTGGCCGTTATTACCATGGGTATCAGGAACAGCATGGAAAAAACCCCATTGCAAGAAATGCTCATTTTCTATATATACAAAGGAATTGTAATGTTTTGCCAAGCAAGTTTCTGGCAACATGTCTTGAATGCCTGCATTTTCATTCTCTTAGAAAACAGGGACAACCAAATAGAGGGGAAGGGAGACCTGTTTTGTGTTTGGAAATACCAACAAAACCACATTCCCACCCCTTCTGCAAATTTATCACTAAGCTTTGTATATATAATGGAATGCAGGGCTAAGCTGTTTTCTTTGGGATTTTGACATGTCTGTTTCTCTCACACACACTCTTCAGTGATATATGTAAAAATGAGGAAGACGTTTCCAAGAACACACTTCATTGTCAGACACATATATACATAATGTAGTTGACACCATGGACAAAGATGTCCTCTTCTTCTCCCCTGCCCTGAACCCTTGGCTGGACACCCCCTTCCTGTCGTGTCCTGTGGTGATGGGATTCCTCATTCCAAGTTAAGCCAAGTGAGCCTCTGCGAGTGCACTCTTCAGGGTGGCTGGACTCAGACCCCAGCCAGCCCTGAAGACACTTCACATCACTCCCTGCTCCACTGGCCACCAACTGCCACTGATGAGGAAATCAAGACTTCTTTAATTTCTTCCACAGCTGCGGACTTATTCTCAGAAGTTTATTTAACCTGTGTGTGTTATGACTGTAATAACATACAAGTTCAGATTAAGCCAAGAGAGCACTGCAAATTCCCAGTGCCCTCAGGTTCTAGATGGTTCTAGAAGGAATGGTCAGCTGCTGTGCTATATCTCTATCCTGTTATCCATTCTCTGTATCCCCACCCCCTGCCACCTCCACAGCCTTGCCTTTTCTCTCTTTTCAGAAAAATTTGTTTTGAAATCATTTTAGGACAAATAGAAAAGTTACAAAAATAGTTCAGGGAGCTTCCATATCTTCTTCACCCAGCTTCCCCTAATGCTAACATCACATGTAACCATAGTACAATGATCAAACCTAAGAAGTTAATATTTGTACAGTATTAGTAACTAAACTACAGTCTTTTTTGGTTTTCACCTGTTTTTCTACTAATATCCTTTTTCTGTTCCAAGACCCAACATTGCATTTAATTGTCATGTGGCCTCATTCTTCTCCCCTCTACAATAGTTCTGTCTCCCTTGTCTTTCATGACCTTAACACTTTCAAAAAGCACTGGCCAGTTATTTTATAGACTGTCCCTCTATCACTGTGTGTCTGATATTGCTCATGATTAGAATGAAGATACCCATTCTGTGCAAGGATACCCCAGGGGCGCCGGGGTGGTTCAGCCAAATAAACATTATCTGACTCTTGATATCGGCTCAGGTCATGATCTCAGGGTTGTGAGATCGAGCCCTGCATCAGGCTCCTCACTGGGCGTGGAGCCTGCTTAATATTCTCTCTCTCCTTCTGCTCCCCCACCAAAGAAAATATTAAAAAAGAACACAGCAGCAGTAATATGCTCTTCTCTGTGTGTCCTGTCAGGGCGTGCATGATGTCTCTATCTTCTTATTGATATTAACCTCGGTCACTTGGTTAAGATAGTGTCTGTTGAGTTTTCACAGTCTAAAGTTAGTTGTAGTTTGTACAACTTTGTAGTTAATAAATATCTTGGGGGAAATGCTTTGAGACTCTGCTCTTATCCTGTTTCTCCTCAAACTTTTGTCCTCTGGCATTAGCATGCATGGTAGTTTGAACAGCGAAGGTTAGGTTATTTGTTTGTGTTAAACTGCAGGACTTGTAAGAACCACATCTTGCCTGTACCACTTGTCACCGCGCTGGTCTCAATGGCAATTTTCTACTCCTCTCATTCCTTCTACCTTTGTTAATTGGAAATCCCAAGACCTTTTGCCTGACTCCCCACAGAACTTGTATCCTGACCTTGTAGGGTTTTGCCTGGCCTCCCACTCAGGTCCCTAAAAAGGGCTTTATAGATATTTTGGAAATTGGAAAGGAGGAGGAAAAATAGACAAAAATATAAAAGGACTCGGAAAGATTCTAATCCGGGCTCCCCATGTGATTTTCAACAAGTCAATGTCCTTCTCTGAGCCTCAGTGAGTTTCTTCTTAAAATGCCATCTCTGAGCCCCTTCTAGCTCCAAAACGCTATGATTCTAGGACAGGAGGCTGGGCTGTGACTGAATCTGCAGGTGGTGTCACCAAACTGCCCAACAGTGAGACGAACTCAGGACAGCAGCAGCCTCAGACGGGAATTCAGGGAGGAGGGGAGGAAATGGTCCATGAATCTTTTACAAGCACTAGTGATACTGACATTAATAATACTTTCCACACCAAGAGCCACATTGGAGGGGCATGCCAAAGTCTGGGGAGGAGACAGCCCCGTTTGGGATGAGGTCTTTTATTTTTGGCCCTTGAAACAGATGAATCAGCCCTTTCTCTTCAGATCGAAGAATCCACACTGTGCGTTTCCACTGTCAATTTCATTACTTTGCATCAGGCTTAATACCCATTGAAGGCCTAATGGTTGCAGAATTACACTGGATATAAAATACAGTTTTTAGCAGGATAGTTAAAATGCTGAAACTCCTCTATATAAAGTTCACCCAACATCCAGGCCTCAAGGCTAAAACATTCTCTCCATCTCTTCTAAGCTAAGTCTGTTGCTTTTTTTTTTTTTAAGATTTTATTTATTTATTTGAGAGAGAGAGAGTGAGTGAGCACTAGCAGGCTGAGGGGCAGAGGGAGAAGCAGACTCCCTGTTTAGCAGGGAGCTCGATGTGGAGCTCGATCCTGGGACTCTGGGATCATGACCTGAGCCGAAGGCAGCCACAGCGTTTTAACCAACTGAGCTACCCAGGAGTCCCTAAGCTAAATCTGGTTCTACTGATTTCCAATGCAAAGCCAATTTTTGTTGATATTTTAAAATATACAATTAGAGATTACAGTTTATTTTGCCTATCTTTTAGATAGTTCAGACATTAGACACCATTTAAAATGTTAGACCTCAGACATCATCAAAAAAAAAAAAAAGACTGAGGACGAAACATTTGTGATTATAAAAGGGAGGGCTGGCCCCCAGAATTCACAGTGAATGCTGAATGGGGCAAGACACCCATTGATCAGTTGGGCTTTTCTGTTACAGAGGGAGAACATTCCAGAGATTAAGTAAAATCAAAATTAGTCCCCAGCTCTTTTTATTTGAGCCAGTACTTGTTAAACCCCTTTTCCCAACTAGTCTCTTCTCAGATCTGCTAGCAAATTAGAGGAATGTACTGATTTGGGATCATACCTCTTAATTCCCCGATTTCTTTCTTTTTTTTTTTTAAATGTATTTTTTTAAAAATTTTATTTATTTATGTGGCAGAGAGACAGCCAGCGAGAGAGGGAACACAGCAGGGGAGTGGGAGAGGAAGAAGCAGGCTCCCAGCGGAGGAGCCTGATCTGGGACTCCATCCTGGAACGCCAGGATCACGCCCTGAGCCAAAGGCAGATGCTTAACGACTGCGCTACCCAGGCGCCCCTAATTCCCTGATCTCTAATAAAGGAATTTTTGAAATTTCACTCTAAAATTGACTTCTGTAAATATACTTTGGAAGATCACAGGGAAAGTGAGAGTAGGGGAATGAGTAGCCAATTTGGGACAAATTATTATGAAGATTATGCATTACTTGATTAAACATAAGTTTAGTTCCTTCCGGACAGGAACATATATCTCTTAGTTACTGCTGTGTCTCTCGTGCCAACCACAGTGCCTGACACATAGTGGGCGCTCAATAAATCCCTGATACATGAATAAATGGTTGATTATAGAAATTATCTTTGTATGAGTTATACCCTGATACGGGCCCTTTTCATTTAGCTTCAAGGTGAGGATTGTAGGTGGGAGGCAGTCTAACAAGAATAATTGTACATCATGGGCTATATCGTGTATTTATATAGTACTTTGTAGGAATATTTTTCAAAATGCATTTTTTTTGGAAAGTTAATAGATATTATTCAGTAAAAAGATTCTTTGTCAAAGTTTGAACATTGAAGATTAGACTATTTGTTTTTAGCTGCAGGACTTATCAGAACCTTTGATATCTCGAATAAGTGTTGGGACTCACCAAGGGAGCCATAAAGCATCAGACTTCTGAATCATTTTTTTTTTTGGTACCATCTTTTATTTAATGACCAAATGAACAGCTTGAGGAACATCAGTAGTATACAGAGCACTTTATTTGCATTTATCCTTCTAGAACATTTCTTTTCTCCTATCTTTGATTTTAGACTAGTTACTCATATGTGAATCAAGTGTATATAACATAAAAAAGTGCCCTCAGCACTCCACATGTTCAGCAAATGAATGAGTGAATGATTGGCTATATCAGAATAATATTGTTAGATAGATGATATAGAGAGTAATATCATCATTATCAGTATCTAAGAGATGTTGAGACTTCAAAAAACCATAGATACTTTCAAATGTAACCCTTTCTTGCCATTCCCATTGCCACTCCTTCCGCCCCTTTACCCCAAGCATAAACTACTCATTAACTTTTGCTAATTGCAGTAGCTTTTTAACTAGTCTTTCCACATCTGGTCTTGCTGTCCTCCACTCATGCCTAAGCATGTAAACTCCTACAAGGCAGCATTTGACTCGTTTTTTGTTTTCAGTGCCTAGCACGGCTCCTTACACACAGTGGGACCTCAGCTACTGAGTTGAGCACTCATCTTAAGTAAGATCCATAAGTGTATCTCTGTTACTGCTTTTCAATAGAGCAGCACAAAGAGACACAGGTCTTGCCTTAAGGAAGCTTAAGTTCCAAACGGGAAGCCTGCTTATCTTCTAGAACTTAGAAACATCAAATTTACTGCTGCACTACATTGCAGAAGTTTATTCGTAAGTCTGTTCATAGTCTGCGTTCAGTTTTCCCTTAGAAACAGTATTATGCACGGTGGGTGTGTCTCTTAGCCAGCCCACAAAAGCCTATTTAACTTGTAATGTGTCTAAAGTCAGATACTAATAGCAGCCCCAGGGGTTCATTGGCCTCTCCTCTCAAGCCATTGCCAGTCTTAACACTATAGGCCTTGCCCTGAGGCAAAGTATGAGGCCGGGATGGGATGGGATCAGCACATTCTCTAGCAGCTGTGGATGATGGAGAGAAAGGAGGGAGGCAGGAGGCGAGGTCTACTGTGAGCAGGAAGGAGCAAAGCGGAAGGAAAGTGGCCATGAGAAACTGAGCGAGGGCGCCCAGACTGTGATAGCCCTTCTTGCGTGATGGGTACAATGGGAGCAAAATGCATGGGGCTTTAGGAGATACATGCATTCTCCGACATCTGCTTTTATTAGAAAGTCATTGGAAGGCTACCTGCCTATGCCTGTCTTGGAGACTTTGATGATTCTTCCTCGAGTTTCAGGAGAAACTAAGTACATCAACAAAGAAACCAAGGGAAGACTTACTTCAACATGTGAAGGCACCTGCTATGATATAGACTGGAATGCACAAACTTAAATGCCTAAGGGGCCAGGCAGGCCACGGAAATCCATGATGCAGAACAGGAGTGAGGATGCGGGGGCTCTGGCGACGAGCAGAGCACACACTCCATCTAAAGGAATCTTGTCCTGCTTCCCATAGTTCAAAACACCCATAGTTCAAAATATTCAACTTTTTCAAAAGAAGTCATCGATCTGACTTTTTATGTACTGTCCCCTGGACTTTATATGTTGACAGTTAATTAGACCATTTTTAAACATTATGTAAAGCAAGCATACATACATACACACATGCAGATTTTTGGACCCCACCCAAGAAATCTTTGTTGTAGAGGGTCATATTTCACTTAATGTGCTCAGGGCTGGGGGGGCAGAATTACAAATGGAATTGTGTAGGTAGAATTATATATTCCCATTTGATGGACATTGAAATTTCAGAGATGTGTTCCCTCAGAAAAAGATTTCTGTTCGGGGCGCCTGGGTGGCACAGCGGTTGAGCATCTGCCTTCAGCTCAGGGCGTGATCCCGGCATTATGGGATCGAGCCCCACATCAGGCTCCTCTGCTATGAGCCTGCTTCTTCCTCTCCCACTCCCCCTGCTTGTGTTCCCTCTCTCGCTGGCTGTCTCTATCTCTGTCGAATAAATAAATAAAATCTTTTTAAAAAAAAGATAAGAAAAAGATTTCTGTTCAAGAGCACCCTTGAACACCATACGTCAGGGAATTGTTGATGTACATATTTCAAGGAGCAATTGCCAATTTCTGACAAAATTATAACAATTATACACCAATCTCCATTACATTTAATTGCTAACACCTCTACAACCTTGAGATTTTCAGCAAAGGACTGGGATACTTGTGGACAGAAACTCACGTCAGCATTTCTGAAGTCATCCCCAGCACATGGCCATCGCCATTCTCCACAGAGCATCACGGCACGACATCTTTACAATTCTCCATCTATTTACAGTACACACTAGGGTCACTCACCCAGCATCCAGGGGCCCAGAAGGTTTCCAGCTATGCTCTTTCACCCTTTGATAGTGTCCCCCAGCATGAAAGTTGTTGTGCGGGTGGTCATCAAAGCTATATTTTGAAGACCGCTGGCAGCACGGCCGAAGAGAACGGCTATAGCCGTCTCACGAGGCAGAGCTCGATGCTCTGTATGGTGGACAACTGGAAGTTTAGAGCCCGACATCTTGCCTGGATTTGGATGGTGGATTTCACATCTAGAGTTGCCAGTGTGAGCGTGGGCAAGTCACTCATACTTTCTGTGCTTCCGTGTCCACATCACCAAAAATGTACCCGTCTGCTGGGTTGTTATGGGAGTAAGAGGAGATCACGCCCAAGCATAGCACATAATTTGTCCTCAGTGGATGGTGACCATTGCGATCACTCATTCTTAGTAATGTCATTAGCATCAAAGGAGAGTATGGCCTCTCCTGTTGGTTCTAGCTCCATTCACCGTGAAGATCGTACTGGTCCAGGAGCAGGTGTTAGATCAGCACCCAGCTGTGCTGTGGGTACAGACTGGAGACGTTTGTCCTTCAAGTGAGAGATATTCCATGATTCAAGATTTCTTACCATTTTATCCAGGACATAGTTGTCTCCACACCAAATGTAACTGCTTTTTCCTGTCTCTGGGCGTCTTCGGGCTTGATGATTCAGCCACAGTGTGTCTTCTTTATGCTCAGATACATCATCGGGCTTTCCGGGCAACAGGCAGCTTTTAGAGGACTGAGCGTATTCTTCTGTCTTGCTGTTTGCAATGCCTGTCCTGACACTATAAACAAAAGGTACTAATAAGTTGCTTTTTTAGCAAGGAAAGTACGCATTTTGAGTGAAATATTCATCTCGAGGATGAATTAATACTTTCATTTCACCGAAGCTGGCTTTGACCAAATGAATGAATCTTTGTACTGAATGCAGGGAAAGAACTGTTTAAATGAACAGTGGGAATCCCTTGCACAAAGCCATGTTGGAATGAATGGGGAGAGAGCCAGCCTTTTTTGGGAATCCCTAGAGCTCGTGTCCACAAAGCTTGATCCAGTCTGGCAGATGAGGACAACTCTGGTGTCGTCTTGGCTGTAACTGGATGTGGCTTGTCATCCTCTCCCAAGGGGCAGTTAGGATAACACATGAGCCCCATATAAGGCCATACCTGTCTTCCTTCTGAGCTGTTTCTTCAGACACTGATGCATGGCAGCATCTTGGCCAAAGGCCTGACCCTCTGGTCTACCCAGTGGGACTGTCAAGGCTACTGTTGCCCTGACTTCAAGTGTAAAGGGCCCCAAGGTCAGTTGGAAACCAGATTTCCAAAGCTCTGCTCTGCTTGTGCTCCCTCATTCCCAAAGGAGTGAGTATTCCCACCCCAGAGCCTCGCAGACACCACACATTGAACCGCAGCCCTTCCAGCTGTTAGGATTCCGACTTGCCTTTATTTCTTGGCCAGACTGTGCTGGGGATGAAAAGGAAGGGCAGATGTGTCGAGGAAGAACCAGTAGCAGCTGCATCTGCTGCTGGTTACAGTTGTTGGCATCCAAATCCCTTTTTCTGTCACCCCAGTGGCTTTAGACCTCAAGATCCTGTCAGGGACTCAGGCTTGTCCTGTTCTTCCCCCTGAGTTCGTGCTCTCTCATCAGTTCTGCTCCCAGATTGTTGTCTCCACACATGTATTTTGATGGTGGATAAAACAAAAGACTTCTCTTTCCTCTGTATCTGCTCTGATACTACTTAATGCAGAAATGCCTTTCGGGGCCTTGGAATGAACAACCATCCTTTCAGGTCCCAGGCCAAATCCCTCCACCCAAACGGATAAAGCAGCTCCACAGGCTTCTGCAACCAGAGCTTCTCCCTACCCCCAGCCCCCCACCCCTGACAGCCTTCCCACTCCTAGCCTTGGCCGCCTCCCCAGTGGCCCCAGACTCCTGTTTCCATCAGAGGAAAGAGTAGGTGCACTTCCCTCAATGACTGTTTGCTTTCCCCCGGCCTGTGGGAATCAGAGGTTGGGGTAGGAATTGATAAAAGCGAGCATTTTGCCATAAAAAGAATCTAAGAGGGCAATGGAAGGCCATCCGTACGATTCCCCAGGCTGTCTGTCTTTGAAAAAGGAAGATCTGGCCAAACCTACAGAACTTGCTGCCTCTGGAGTTTACTCTTTATTTCACTCTGTGCAGCACGTCCTTGTGTATGAATTAAAGATTAAAGGCAACTTAACCTGCATTTTGCTATATCTCTATATACAGGAGAGGAAGGGAGGGAGGGAGTGTGTGTGTTCGGCATGATCTCCTGGTTCTAAAACCAGAGTAGGAGAAGGCAGACTAAAGGTGGTCTCTTTCCGACCGGCTCCGCCTTCATGCAGTGACCTCTCGCAAGTCCTTGAACTGAGCTGCGACTCCATTTCATCAACCGTAGAATAAGTATTGTGATGCCTACTTGGACCACCGACGTGTCCTCTGCCCCAGCCTGTGGGTTTCTGAGTACAGATGACATCATTTCAGCACTGACCATTTGACACAGGCCACAAAGCATGAATTACCCCTTAGTGGAAAGATCAGTATTTGGCCCCACCCCCATTTTGAAATGAAATCAATTGTGGGTGGTACTAACCTGGAATCCCAGATGCTTCTAGTCACCAAGTATAGTAGCTTCCTTTTGCCAACCCTTAGAACAGGGCTTCTAACCTCAGCACAACTGCCATTTTAGGCTAGAACATTTTCGTGGCAGAGGGATGACAGCATGGGTGTGCATCTTTGGATGTCTAGCAGCATCTCTGGCTGGTAACCCTCAATGCCCATAGCACCCCCAAACTGTGACAACCAAAAATGTCTCAAACTTTGCAAGATCTCCCCCGCAGAGCAGAAGCACCCTCTGTTGAGGACCACTGCCTTAGAATCAGTGCCTCTTGGAGGAGGCATCACCAAAACCCTGGTCCGGTTAAGAAACTACAGCACAAATGCCTGGGCTGATGCAATGCCTTTTTCAGGAACTGGAAGGTCACCAGACAGTATAAACCAATTTCAACAAAATTTCAGGAAGATAAGATTGCAAAGCAAAGTACATTCCCAGGTCATTCTCTGTGATCTTGCACACACGTGTTCTTTATGGCACTGATGTCCTGTTGGTGCAAATCATGGATCACTGACCCAAAGAAAAGACCATCGTAGAGCCCTAGTGTTGTACTAGCATCTTCTGGGCACTCCGTTTTTCAGGCACAGGCAGGACGTGTGCAGTAAAGCATTTTACAGATGTGTATGGTCTGGGTGTGCCCATTTGGCTCTGGACCTGTAGTTAAGCATCTATATAACAAAGGTTAAGCGGAATTTATTGCATTCCATATGAATGTATGAGCTTGGAGCAGCTCCGTGAAGCTCTTGGTATCTGCCCAAATGGAGATGTCTTGAGGATGAGACTTCTTAAACATCAAATAGTAAAAAGGCAGGAACAAGCCCTAACAGTAGACACTGTTAGCTCTGGTCATCTGAAATTGTCTGTAGGTCTAGCAGGGTCCCAACTGGTCCTGCCTGAACTATAATTCCGTGCTAGCTCCTCTGGCTGCAGAGACCCCAAGGCAGGGGTTTGTAGATGGATACAGTGATGCCTCCATTATTTACCAAAACTCAGTCAATAAGGTCTAGGTCCCCAACCAGAGTCACTGGCCATTGTCAGAACAGAAAGAAAGGGCTCTTGGTGCCCAGATCGGGTTGACTCTGAGATGGAAGGATCATTCAGGCTGCTGTTTGCAGCTGACACTCAACGAGGCAACCGGCAGGGCATCCTGAGGCCAACTTGCCAGTCCAGATGTTTTTGCTTTGCTGCCTCCTCCTAGAGAACTGGGAATATATATCCCCTCCCCCACTCCCAAGAGCTTGCACCCCTGCAGGCATCTACAGGGGGGACTTTTGGAAACCCGCATTCCTGGAGGAATTGTTTGTAGAGCACTTTGCAGCCTCCCCTGGAGCCAAGAAAAGATTTACATTTTGCTGTCCTTGTTCAACAGGTCCCAGTCATTTCCTCTCCTTTCAAGAAGATTCCAAATGAACATAAATCTCACCCGGGCTCTGACAGCCTCCAGTTATCTGTTTACCAAAATAAACTTTAAGCATACATTGAAAAATAATTCCTAGTGAAATATGCATCCCCATGGCATTCAAGTCTGGTATTTAATGTCTTTTTTATGGTTAATAATGCATCAAAAGCATCCCCAGTCTGAAGCTGTCATTACATCACATACATGATGTGCAGGGCCCATTTCAATGACTAAAAAAACTTGGAGTCCATTTTTATTTTAAAAAAATACTAACGTATAATTACAGTGGCCTGTTTCCTTCTTTGTGTACTTCTTTCTAATAAATCTACTGCTTGATGAGATCAATCTGCTCAAAATACCTGGCAAGGTTCTTTGCACTAGACAGCTAAAGAGGCATGCTGTATAAACAACTCCAAAATCCCCTCATTAAAACTGGGCTCTGCTTGAAAAGCACCCTGGTCTACATATATATATATATATATATATATATTGCTTTATTAAAAAAAAAAAAAGTCATCCAGGATTGTATAAAGGAATACAGCTAAGCCTTGTCCTTCTTGGTAGATGTAGAAAAAATAGAGTATTTGAACCAAAATATTGACATTCATTTTAATTCCAGCCTCCTAAAGTTAAAAAACCCATTTGCCTTCTGTTAATGCAGAAGGAACATTACTGGAGAAGTCTTTGCTTATATCCCATCTGTGTGGTCACTGGTGCTGAGATCAGGGTGGATGGGAGGGCTGAGGGGAGTCAAAAGTATCCTTCCTGCGTCATCTAGAGCCTCCTCTCACCCTGCAGGTGTAAGAGCCCCAGATCCCATCCCTGCCACATGTAATGACCACATTTATGATCAGAAGTGATTTCTTTGCCACCGTGGACCATTTCCAATGGTCTGAGGATGATGCGACTGTGGGAGCAGCCAGCTTATAAGTGCTTAGAGGTTGGGCAGTGTCTGCTTACCTTGATTTGTGGCTCTGAGGACCAAGAGAGATAATTAGATAATGTATGTAATTTGCTCAGGATGGCCACACACCTGGGAGATTCTCAGGAAGTGGCAACAGGCAGGGTTTGGAGGGGCAGGAGGGAAGCAACTAGAGCCTGGCTGTGGGCTCAGATACTCTGGGCGAGGTGGGACATTCCTAGACTCAGAAACTTAGTTTCCTTGTGTGTAAAAGGAGGATAGTAGTTGCTGAGAAGGTAGATCTTAAATATTCTCACCCTGAAAAAGAAATGGTCATTATGTGACATGATGGAGTTGTTAGCTAAGGCTATGGTGGTAATCATTTTGTAGCATATAAAGCTATCAAATCAGCACATGGTACACCTTAAATTTACACCACCTTATATGTCAATCATATCTCAATACAGCTGGAAGAAATGGTAATAATAGTACCTACCTTACTCTCTTACGTAGGTGTGATGAGGTAGACAATGAGCTAATATGTATTAAGTGTAATATGTAACAACACCACCAGCAATACCTATAATCAGCCCTATAATTTGCGAACACTTAGGTTATGTGACTGAACAGTCACTTTGTGGGCCCTTCTACTTAGGGTTAGCGAATGACGGACGATTCAGACCTGCGGCACTAAGGTTGAGCCAAGACTGATCCTAGGACATCCTCGGACATGTGGTACCACCTGCAGATGTGGTAAACAGCTGGGTTAGCAAGTGGGGAAAGAAGTAAAGAACAGCTACTTTGGGGGCTTGTAGGTCTTACGTTTTGGATGGTTGGTTCGTGAGAAACCATTACAAACCGCAGAATATAGGTTGCGTTCACGCCTTCTTTTGTTCCTGGTAGAAGCCCCTCATTCCAGATACTAAGGGCTGGCTTTGTCCAGGGCAAGCTGGGGCGGGGGTGGGAGTGGGCTGTAGGAGGGATGGGGTCCCCCCTCAGATGGCGTTAGCCTCTCCCCAGCTCTTGACACCCCTGACACTGGCTCCGTGGCTGCTCCCTGCCAGGGTTAGAGCACTTCTGAGACTGAACCCTGAAAGCTCCCCCTGGCACAGGGAGCAGTTTTAGTTTAGTTTTGTTTTCCTTAGCACTCTTCTAAGACCTCCATCGTGGGGATCCCAGTGGGACTCCTACTCCCTTGAAACCCCTTAAAGAAGTTTTTCTTCCATCTTTGCCTGGAAAGTAGCATACTGATATCCAAAACCAAAGCAACAGGGGCTCTGCGTGCCACCCAGGCCCGGACATTTTGGGCAGTCTGTTTATCTGGCTTATTCATCCTTCATTTCTTCCTCACCCTCCAATGTAACTCTGGTTTCTGCCCCATCCCCACCCCCACCCCGGGGTTGACAGGCCTCACAATCTGGAGATAAATGCAGCAGGCGCTCCCTTTCACGGGCGGTTTAAGAAGTTACCATTTGGCTGTGTTCACCACTGGCTTCCTTTCAGCTCCCCAGCACCCCCGCCCACCCAGTTCAGTTCCTTTCTTGGTTTCCCTATTGTCCGACTCCACGGTACTTTTTAAAGTGTCAAAGCAAATTTGTGTTTCCAGTAAGAAAGCACCTTTTGCTTTTTGCTTTTTTTAATTGCATGAGACCCTCGTGATTCTAATTCCCACGGAAAACTTAACTGTATCTCTAAGAAAAGGCACGCGCACACACACACACACACACACACACACACACACGTGGCCCACAGATGCTCCTACGCCTTCGCACACCCTTGCAGACACACACTTGCATACCGCAAAGCTGGCTAATGTTGATGCATCCAGGTTGGAAATGACAGGATATCGTGGAGGGCCAGTCACTTAATGAACCCCTGCGGGACCAGTCTTGGTTACTAACAATTTCTCTCCAATTCATCAGGCAGGGGAATCACAGCCCTCAGTGTTTCACTCCATCACATCCCCCCACTGCCCCCTTCTCTCTGCTCTACACAAACAAACCAATTATAGCAACGGATATAAATTGGACCCCTTTTCTGAAAATGCTCCCTGAACCTTCTTTCTGCCCTTACTTACTCAGCTCCAATCAGCCTGCCCCCCAAGTGGACTGTAGGTACACGCATGCACACTCATGGACACACGCACACACATACACACCCCCGTGCATGCATAGGCATACCCAGGTATCCGCTTTGTCCCACAGCCTTCACCTACTTCCTGTTTGTTGGTCCAGCAGGGCTTTGGCTGTCTTTTAGCCCCTTAATCTACTATCCCATGGAATTCAGATTTAGAATCGCTTTTCTTTCTTTCTTTCTTTCTTTCTTTCTTTCTTTCTTTCTTTCTTTCTTTCTTTCTTTCTTTCTTTTTTACTTTATGTTTATACAGCAGCCAGTCCCAAACCTTCCTCTCCCTCCATCATACTTTGGGGTAACTTCCTCATTGATTCTTGGAGAGTGCCTTGTGTAACTCGTCTTGGTATTAATTCTACCCTCCATTGTAGTTATCAGTTGATTACTTAGCTTAGAGGCTTTATATAAAGACCTCTTCCTGCTCAAATACAACTAGTGTTAAAACATCAGATTTACAAAGTCTCATACGAAGTGAGAAGTTGAGTAGTTGGGATTTGAGCCATTGTAAGTAAGGTAGCAAGACAGTCTGTTGTGTCTACAGCAGTGCTACTGAAATATGGTCCCCAGGCCACTCCTGGTTGGTGAACCATTTGTGAGAGGTCCTCCACAAATTTAGCACAGAAATTTAGAATAAGAATTTAGAAACTTTTATAGTAATCTGCCATCGCTGCAACATTCAAGCAACATTTTATGGTCCTAGTAATTCATTCTTTATACATTTTATGAAGTGTTAGTCCAGGACGGATTGGACGTGAACAATAACAGTGACAGAAGGGTGTCCTTCCCCACAGAAATCTGAGAAGCAGGTTCTTGATCATTGTGAAGATGTTCAGATTTACATAAAGTAACAAGGGTGCCTTTGGAAGTAACGAGGGTGCCTTTGGAAGTAACGAGGGGTGCCTTTGGAAGTAACGAGGGTGCCTTTGGAAGTAACGAGGGTGCCTTTGGAAGATGAGTTAATTTGGGCACAATCACATGTTTGCTTACCGAGCTCTAACTGTTTGAGTGGACAGTGTGATCAAGAATACTTCTGAATAGAGATTGCAAAGAAATGAAGATAAACTTAGTGTGGACTTCATGTAGGTATGTGGGAAATGATCACATTTTGCAGTGTTTTAAAATAACTTTTGGGAAACAAATCGATCATGCTTGGGTCCTAGAATGGCGAGCCCATATCCATATTCTAGAGGGTGACTCTTTTATCATGCTGGAATCAAGTTATCTTCCTAACCTGTCTATTAAAAGGTTGATGCTTTCATTTTCAGAGGCAGATGTTATTAGTCCTTTGGCATCTACAAATCTCCATGGAGTCAAAACCTTGTTCTTACAGGGTTCTCTATACCTAAGCCTCCAGAGAGATGTACAAACATTTCAAAGAGAGACTTTTGTTCCCTCTGGTATGAGGAACAATTACCCAATTATCTAAGTGGAATGATAGGTGTCTATGACAGATTGTAGGCTGGCGACATTTTAGAAATAATAATAACTTGCATTTTTAGTGCACTTTCCCATTTACAAAGCGAGTCCACCTCTATTAATTCCCTTGATGCTCAGAGCTGGCCAGCAAGGGAAATCAGGCAGAGTTTATTACCTCCATTTTAAGGCGGGCATCTGTTACCTAGAGCTCATCTGCTCTATGTGTCTGTCCAGATGCTGCCCAAGGCCCAAGGAGATGCCAAGGAAATGGAAAGAACCTCTCCTTGCAGTCATTTTTACATCTTATAACTCAAGGAGAGCCTACCAGGGGGACACTGGGAGATTCCAGCCATCCTCTGGGTTTTGGGGTGTTTTTTTTTAAACCAAATACCTGTGGGTGTTATTGGCTGGATTGTGACTGGAGGCAGCCGGGAAAAGGAACACCAGGCATTAAAAATGACAAAGCACTTTCATTTGTGAGAACCATCCAAGGAAGGTGGAAACGAACATATTTTTCTGAGGGAAAGCAATTTCACAAGCCCTGTCCGTGTACAGATGAGCAGGGCAGTGAAGAGGCACAGGATGGCCTCCGACATTCCTGGGCAAACACGGGTGATTAACGTTTTCTCATTACATGGGCTGGGAGGGAGTTCTATGCAAAATTCAGAGGAGGAAAGAAACCCCAACTCCTGCCCTCCTTCCTTTCACAAGGGCCTTCCTTGAAGTGGAGATGGCCAGATGTGGCCATAGAGCAGACCCAGAATTACGCAGAGGTGATGAGATCGTCTCTGAAGGTAGTTAGATGAGCCAGACACAGCCAGGTCTGGTTGCTGGAGAGGGTAATGTTTCCTCCAGGGAAGAAGGCAAGGTTATAAATGGCTTTTGCAGCAATTAAACGCAAGAGCAGAAGGTGAGCCTCCAACTCTGTGGTCCATCTCTTTGTTTTCAGAACAACAACATCAGAAATGACCACAAGGCACCGATTGGGTTCCCCTAACCTGGACGCAGGCGGCTGTCGGCTTTTTCTCTTGGTGAACTCTCTTCTCTGCCTCTCCTTGTGGGTTTCACAGATCTGATGTTTCGTAGGAGCTCAGAGAGTCCCATTACATCTTGCATTTGCTAAAATGCATTCAGAATCACATTATTATAGATTATGCAAGATTGGAACATGGTTGAGATGAAAAAGTAGCCCTTGATTCTTCTGAGAGGAGGAAGTCAGACTGACCCCTTGGAGACCAAGCTGCTGACTCTTTGTTTTTCCACAGATCTACTTGCCTGAGGGAACAGTTCAGCTATTCCTTCCTTTTAATTCCTGTCTTGTGGGAGATGGGAAAACGTGAAGCAAGCAGAGACTATCCCTGAAAACTCCTGTCACATACCAACAGCTCCACACATAAGCAAGCAGGAGCGTGTGTGTGTGCGCGCGCGCACACACACACACACACACACAGCGTGCAGTCAAGGTTTTAGAACTTTACTTAGACGGGGCAGCTTGCTTATGGGAAAAAGGTCTCAAGAGCTGGAGTTCAGGAAGGCAGGCACTCATTTCTACTCTGACTAGCTCTGTGACCTCACAGAAACCATGTAACCTCTCTGGGCCTTTGTTTCCTCATTTGAAAAAATATGAGGCTTTGGATTTGATGACTTGCGTGATTCCTTACAGACTCAGTGTCCTCTGATTCAGTGAATCCGTTTCTAAGTGAAAGGCTCATTCTGGAAGGCTCGTGAGTTGTGTGTGTGTGTTTGTGTGTGTCTGTGTGTGTGTGTGTATGCAGGCATCCCAGCTGTGTGCAGCAGATAATCCAAGGACTGCATTTTGTTCCCTCCCAAGCTCACGCTCCGTGGATGTACTGTCTGCAGTCTACCCCTCCCCTTGCCTTCTGTGTGCTTTTGATGGCCCCGTTCTATTCAGACAGCTACATCTCCTGAAAATCATAATTAGAGTGAGGCTAGCATGACACATCTCTCAAGCCCCAAACACCAGTGCAAACCAGCACTCGATTCCTGTTGGAGGCAGTCGAGGTAAGCACGGCCCACTCGAGCGTGCGGAGAGATTGGCTCTGTGCTCCAGTGCACCGTAGCTTGTCAATACTCCTGAATAAACTAATCAACCCATTTGCACCTTCGTGAAAACACATCTTGGAGTCAATGAAATAGGTGTGGTAGTGACAATACCAACATTGAGTAGGGGAGAAAGAAGGAAAAGGGTTACAAAGAACAAGCTCACAGCTTTTTCAGAAGGAAGGGAGGTGTCGTGTGTCCAGCAACTCGGGCCAGGTTAGAGAGATATCCCAAGCATCCAAGTTCCCTCTGCTTTCTTGCCTTGGGGCCATGGGCCCACCTTGATGTTTCCACCAGTGCCCCAGAGGGAAGAAATTTCCCAAGTCCCCAGTTCTTTTGCAGCTACTGTTTAGCAGAAACAATATTGTGTTACCTTTCTGAGGACTCATTCTACACAAAGTTGGATACTTGGATTCCAAACCTTCCCTTTGACTTTTTCCCCCAGGCCTGCTTAAGACGCACTACTGGTGACCATCTGTGTTCTGATGGCAAGAGACCGATACTGGTTCAAGGTGGGAATCTTAACGAGAGTTCCTGGCTGATGGGACTGCACCACTGTGGGCTGTAGATTCTGTGCCATGTGTGTCAGCTCACAGAGGAGTGAGGTCCTGGAAGTGTGCACGGACGGCCTCTGGAGATCCCATCCCACTCCTCTGATGAGGCTGAGTCCTATGTCCCCCTGAAGTGGGAAGGGCTCAGTGCTGTGCTGATAAACTGGCTCTCAAATTTTATAAAAAAGCCCAGTTTGGAGCATTTGCTGATTTCTCTAGTATAAATGTTCACCCTGTGAGTCCCCCAGTAATGGCTATAGTTAACAACTGGCTCGCACAATTCCTGAAAATTTAACTACCAGCCCTCGTGAGCCACAGGCCGGTCCCAACATCTTCCTGAAAGGGATTCCCATGACGCTAATTAGAATGACCAACAGTGGCACGGTTTTCTTCCTTCCCCTAGAAATCTGATGGGTTGTTTATTCCAGGGATTAGTAGAGAAATGCTAAATGTGTACTCAGCCAATTCTACTTTTCCCTGGAATCCTTCTCTTCTCTCTCCATTTCCATGCCCTAAAAGGACAAATCTAGGCCCATGATTTTATTTTTAAAATTTATTTCGTAGAGAGGAGGAAGGGCTTTAGGGAGAGGGAGAGAGAGAATCTTAAGCAGGCTCCACGCCCACTGTGAGCCCAACACGGGGCTCAATCTCACGACCCTGAGATTGAGACTTGAGCCAAACACAAGAGTCAGGCACTTAACTGACCGAGCTACCCAGGCACCCCTAGGCCCATGACTTTAAATTCCATTGATTTGCTTGAAGACTCCTTGAATTATCACCCCTGAACCCAGACTCTTCATTTCACCCTCTAACAGGCATCTCAAACTTAGCCCTTTTACAACAGGCCTCTCAATGTCCTCCCCGCAAAATCTTCTCTGCCAGTCTTGCCTAATTCGGTAAATGGCACCACTGCTTGCCTGCTCAAGACAAGAACTCTCCTTCATCCTCCACATTCTGTCAGCCAGATCTGTTGACTTGATCTCCAAAACAGATCCTGAGTCCAGCCCTTTCTCCCGCTCCCACTCCCAACATCTTGGTCCAAGCCACCATCATTGCTCATGGAACCACTGTACTGAGATCTTCAGTGTTCTTCTTCATTCTATTCTTGAGCCCTGCACTCTGACCATAGCCAAAGTCATCATCAATCTTCAATCACATAGTACCTTTTTGCTCCCATTCCCTCTATCTACGCATACTCACACACCTACACCCAGAGCAGAACTCCAAGGGCTTTGTATCCCACTTAGACTTGCCTCCACCCTCACCCTCACCCAGGACTGTTACCATAATGACTACATCCCAGCCACGTTATTCTCCTCTTCCATTCCTCACACACAAGTTATTTTCTACTTTTGCATTCAGTTTTCCATCTTGCTGAGTCCTCAGGTCTTTGCATGGCTGGCTGTCCTTACCATGTCTCATTGTATATGCCACTGCCTCAGAGAAACCTTCCCTAACTACCTTCAGTACATAGTGTCTGTTTAGAATGTAAGTTCCAGGAGGGCATAGACTGGTATCGGGCATCCGTAACAAAGGCTCTTATGGCAAAGAGGCCGGATGGTAGAGCAACCAAAGAACAACGAAATGAATTTCTTGCTCACAAGAGAGCTGTTCAGTTTCCTCCCTTCATGCGGTTCTGCTGTCTTCCAGGGATCACCACCACCTGCAGGATCAAAGCTGGGTCCCCACTGGTGCCGCCTATGGGAAAGGGATCAAGTAGGAGGCAGCATACCCAGGGTCTTAAGGCCTAGGCACAGACATGGCTCACACTTCCTCCACCCCTCCTGCCACCAGCAAGACTCCTCCACGTGCCCACCCCTAACTACATAGGAGGCCAGGAAACGTAGCCTGTCCATATGCTGGAAGGATACCTGGGTACTTAAAATGCATGGAATGGATGAACAACAACAACAAAAACTCTTCTGGTCCAGCAGGTACACATTTCAGTGTTCCCTGTTTTGGAAGCTATCATCACTGCAAAAGGAGGTTAGGAAGGTCAAATACAGCTCTCTCCTATTTGATTTTACATAGCACACTTGCACCACAGAAGGCATTCACAAATAAACCAACTTGCAGTCATCACAGAATGGACACATTTTCCATTCTCTCCTCCCCATGAGCTTCTCCCCATCCTAGAACCTGAAAAGGAAGGGAGAAACATGCCCACTGGGAGACCAACAGAGAAAACTGTGTCTTTCCCATTTTTAATCTCCCTACCTTCTTCTGAGACTCCTCAGCCACTTCTCCCCAACTTCAGCAGAATACTGCATCCCTCTGAGGCCCTGTCCTATTTATTTCAGGTAGGGTGATGATTATAAAAGAATAAAGGAGGAAAACAGGAATCTTACAGTAAGCCGTTGGTTTCCTCTAAACCTTGTCAAAAGCTTACCTCAGCCGAACACGTACACGTGAGCACATTTAACTGAGTCCTGTGGGACAGCCGGTATGTACAGGAACAAATCTGAAGATGCCCTGTATATCTGCACTTAAGGTAGGAAGCTGGGGTTTATTAGTGGGATGTCTGTAGTGAGCTTTGCACACCAGGACCCCTATTCTGCTATGAAGTCCAGTCTATAGGCCTTTTCAAAGTATTCATCACATAATCACTTATGAAAGAAAAACAATTGGTGTCCTTAAATAGCAGTATAGGAGCTTTAATAACTCAGAAACACAATCCATTTGGTGATATTTATAAGACCATTAACAGTGACTACGTACTAGGTACTGGGAATAAGGCCATGAGCAATTCAGAATTTCTTAAAGAACAACTCATATAGCACAGCATAGGGTTTCTCAGCCTTGATCCGGTTTGCACTTGGGGCTGGAGGGTTCTTTGCTGTGGGGGCTGTTCCTCTGCATTGGAGGATGTTTTGTTGTACCCTTGGCCCCCACCCACTAGATGCCAGTAGGACCACCATCCCCAGGTGTGACAAGTAAAAATGTCCCCAGACAATACCAATGCCCCCTAGGGGTAAAATTACCATCATTGAGAACCACTGCTCTAGTGAGGAAGTACGTGGTCTTTGGGATCAGATCTGTGTTCAAGTCCTAGCTCCACCCACTGTTAGCTTTAGAACCCTAGGGAAATTTCTTTGTTTTTCTGGGCCTTGGTTTGCTGATCTGTCAAGTGGTTTTATAAGAGAATGGATATAAGATGGCTGAGGTCAGCGTTCAGTGCATAGAAGTAGGCTTCTGGAAATGTTATCTAAAGGGTATGATGCAGTTTCATTTGCTCTGAGACCATGTTAAAGTTTCAGTTAGTATAAAATCTAGACAGTTATTTATCATGCCGGTTTTGAAGATTTCAGCAGGTTTTGTGTACCTTTGTAAGCAGATCTGTTCATGTCTCTGTGTAGAGTTATTTGAAATATTAAATAGGACATTAGTACGTTAGTAGAGTGGGTGGCACAGAGATGGAAACGGCTAGAGTTCTTGTTCTTAATCAACAATTCGGTATTTTCTAGCAGTTCCCTTTGCAACAGCTCTTTGGCCCACTGCATATTGTAGTGACTCCCATTAGAATATGTTTTCCTGCCTCTTTCCAGAAATCGTGTCCCCACTTTCTTTGGTTTATTCATTGTGATTGGGGCCGGGAAGTAGCACAAAGTGTCAGAGGGAAGATTCGTGCGAGAATGGAGGTGTCCTGCCAGTAGAAACGAGGGTATCTTCCAATGACTTTATTTATTTATTTGTTTGTTTATTTGTTTATTTTTTGAGGTTTAGAGACACTTTAATGTGGGGAACAGTGTTTCCTAGAAGGGGTTGAACCATGTAAACATTTTAATAGTCACAGACTTACTTTAATGTCTGTAATTAAAATAGAATGGGTACATCCAACCTGTGAGTTTGGTAGAGTTGTAATGTTTCCTTTTTTTTTTTTTTTAAAGATTTTATTTTTATTTATTTGACAGAGATAGAGACAGCCAGCGAGAGAGGGAACACAAGCAGGGGGAGTGGGAGAGGAAGAAGCAGTCTCATAGCAGAGGAGCCTGACGTGGGGCTCGATCCCATAACGCCGGATCACGCCCTGAGCCGAAGGCAGATGCTTAACCGCTGTGCCACCCAGGCGCCCCTCCTTTTTTTTTTTAATAATATTTTTTTAATCCCATAACGCCGGGATCACGCCCTGAACCGAAGGCAGATGCTTAACCGCTGTGCCACCCAGGCGCCCCTCCTTTTTTTTTTTAATAATATTTTTTTTATTATATTATGTTAGTCACCATACAGCCAATGACTTTAAAGTTGTGAATGGCTCCAGTTAAAGTAGGTATGTGTTCATTTCTGCTTCAAATTCAAGGTCATAACTTTGCTAACAAAGGAATTACCATGTGAACAGCTGGCCAGATTAGTAGCACTGAATGTCAAGTTTGTGTGGAGGAAAGGAGAGGGCCATGAATAGCAGGATCTGGATGGTGAAATACTGCAACAGCTGTGGGGCAACCATTAGGGCCAATCATCGGACTGTGGGCACAGACAAGTGTATCTTGACAAGTGACATGCTGATTTTGTCAAGGAAATGTTAAGCTTAAATTGGGGGGTTAGGAGGGAAAAAATATGAATCAAATTACATTTTAAGAAATTAAATAAGGTAGAAGATTATGAAAAGATCTTGAAAGGATAATAGAAGTTTTCTGATACTTTAAAGAAAAAAAATACAAGAATGATCATCAAAGATAGTCTTTATGCCCCAGTTTTCTGTATCCCAGCATACTTTATGTAACTAAGAAACAAAGCAAACTTGAAAGTTTAATGGAGGTATGGAGATGTTCTGTGAGTTCTAAAAATTTAACAGTAAGGTATGGAATCCTTGAACCAGTGGGCTGAAATGTGGTGGAGAATGTGTACCTATGGGTAAACAGAAAGAAATGGAAGTAATATTCTTATGGGAAGTGATATCCTTATGGGAAAGAAATGGAAGTGATGTCTTACCGCTCTACTCCAGACCACCTAGACAGATCTCTTGGCTCATGTTTTGTTTTCCATGACTCTGAACTTCACATACACAAAATGCACCCTTCCACATACATTGTGTATCTCCTTCTGCTAAAAATACACTTCCTGGGGTGCCTGGCTGTCTCAGTTAGTGAATTGTGCTATTCTTGATCTTGGGGTTGTGAGTTTGAGCCCCAAGTTGGGTGTAGAGATTCCTTAAAAATAAATCTTTAAGAAAAAATACACTTCATGAAACATTCTTGACCTCCCTTGCTCAGCATTTCATCTATTAGAAGGTTGAGACAAAAGAGTAACTGCCAATTCTGGACTTGATTCTAAGAAATCTAGAGGAACAGGTGATGAAATCAATTGGTGGGATACATTTCAATATGAATTTTAATATTTTAAATTTAATCTCAATTTTATTATTCATACACATTGTTTTTAGATATATACTGTCCCCTGAAAGTCACCCACCCAGTGCCTACTGTCCAGAGATAAACTCTTTGAATTCTTTTAACTGAGATTCTTAGGAATTTATCTCCATAACTGTAAATACCATTTTTTTAAATTCCCATTTCTTAATTTTTACTTCTAAGCTTTATCTGTTGACTCCCCACCATGGAAAATGAGACCCAACTCTCTTTTAAATCCCCCCTCAAAAAACCCTATAAAATTCCCATCCTCCCAATATTGTGATACCATAATTTCCATTAGATCAGTATTCAGCCTAGCTGAGCCATGTCGTATAATTACTCATTTTTCCCTACATAACTCTGTTTTCAGGAGTTCCATTTTTGCTTTTCTTAGTTTTCTCTGTAGTAATCATGGACAGATCTATAAACCCTTCCCCATCCGTGTACATCTCCTCTCAATATATTCCACTATACTGGGTGTTCTGTCAATTTCATCTTCTTAATAAAAGCCCTCCCAGAGCTTTCTGACCTGCTCCCATCAAGACCGGTGGTCCGTAAGTCTGAAGTCCAGTTGTTGCCTCCGGATAGCCCTTCCCATCATCCGGGGACTTTTTCCTCCTCTGTGGTATGTTGGAATCCATTTCCTGCATCCTGTTTCATTTAATCCCCACCCAGGAGTAGCTACTGTTATTAGTTCTGTTTGGCAGATGAGTAAGCCAAGGCATGGGGAACTTCAGTGCAAATTTCCCAAAGGCATATGGTTTGGGCACACGCGGCACAGCCAGGCCTCAAATCCAGAATCCATCCGATGCCAAAGCTGTGCCCCTAACTGCTCGCTGAACAGTCACAGCAAACGTCTGGCAGTCTGGGGACGGCCAGGTGGTAGAAGCTGGGGGCATTCACAGGTGGCTAAGGGTCCTGTGTGGGCTGTGCTTCCCATGTTCAGGGCATTCTGTTGCAGCATTCCTATTTCAAAGCACTTTTACAGCCCCTGACTCACTGTCCCTAATGGCGGCTTCTTATTTCTGGGATTAGTGGGTAAAAAAAATAGCTTCTAGGCATGTGACACTATTCTCAGGCCTTTAATGTCAGAAATAATGATCGTGTTAAATTGGAGCTCATTACCACAGAATGAGACCTCATTGAGCCCTCTTTTTGGGGGGTTGTTTAATGATTTTTTTCTCCTTTTTTTTTTTTTTTTTTTTTTTGCCTCCTCCTCAGTAGCTCTGACATGGTGCACCCCGGGGGGGATGTGGGTGTTTGGAGTGGCAAATTTTTAAATAATAAAGAAGATCTCCTTTCATCGATGTAAGGAAAAGGGTTCATCCTCCATTGTTCTCACCAAACACTGGCTGTTCCTTTGTTATGGTCTCAGGGAAATTTCCTGAGCCCCTTAAACCACTAATACCAGTTGTATCCCCAGCAGCCACAACACGTGCTTAAAGCATTATATTCAGCACAGCCTTTCCCATAATGAATCTGACAATCCCGTTTTATGATTTGTTGAGTGGTTAATTCAAAATACGCCATTCTGTAGAACCAGCTTTCTGGAAGCCTCTAGCCACTGGCACAGAGGCCTGGTGTGATGATTCTCAGGGGGTACCACAGGGCCTGATTAGACCGTGGTGTTACCCTGTGCCTTGGACTCTAGGAAGAGAGCGGTCATCTCTGCTTTCTGCCCTCTGAAAGCTCCTCTGCTGACCTATCAGAGCTATGCTGACAGAAGTGAATGCCCTGCTTGAGCAGAGACCCAAAGTCCTCACAACCTTCCAAGTGTAAAAAGGACAGTGGCATCCAGGAGCAGTGGCAGAGGGGGCAGGGAGCTTATTCCACACCTCACAAGGAACAACACAGGGCCTGGGGCATTTAATCCAGGGAGGCAAAATACAAAGGTAAAGCTCGTTAATTGTCTCAGATCTTGATGTGTTATTTTATAAAGGGATTGCCCCCCTTTTCCTGACTAGTCCCAAAGGGCAGGATGGGAACCAATAGTTAGAAATTAAAGGAAATTAGATTTTCACTCCAAATTTAAAAAAAAAAAGAGCTTTCCAAAGGCCGTTGGGAAACATTGCAGGATTTCCTGTAAGCAATTATGTGTTCCCGTTGATTGGAAATGTCCGAAGAGATGGGACATCTGCAGATATTCCAGACGAGAATCACACGCACAAGGCTTTAGGTAGGACTAATAGTCTAAAATACATCTTGTAATTCTAGGGTTCTGTGAAGCTCAGAGGTGGAGGTTTATGAATTACTTTTATTTTATTTTTTTTATTTTATTTTTCATTTTTATAATAATTTTTTATTATGTTAGTCGCCATACAGTACATCCCTAGTTTATTATGTAAAGTTCCATGATTCATTACTTGCATATAACACCCAGTGCACCATGCAATACGTGCCCTCCTTAATACCCATCACTGGCCTATTCCAATCCCCCATCCCCCTCTCCTCTGAAGCCCTCAGTTTGTTTCCCAGAGTCCATAGTCTCTCATTCATTCCCCCTTCTGAGTTACTTTTAAATGAAAGAAAGACCTTTTGGCAATTAAAGAAAAGAAAAAGATTTTCCAGATCTAAGGTGCTACTTTAGAGTAAAGGTCAGTAGTAAACTTTTTCTTGAAGGGCCAGAGAGTAAATATTTTAGACTTCGTGGACCATATAATCTCTGTTGTGACTGCTCAACCCTGTTATAGTACAAAAGACAACACACAAGTGTACGACACACAAATAAGTGTGTCTGAGTTCCAATAAAACTTTATTGACAAAACAGGCAGGGTGGGATTTGGCCTGTCACCCCAGCTTTAGAAGATACTAAGAAACCCAAAGAAGAAAAAGGCATTGCTAACACCATGAGTGTGCTTGTGAGTGTCACACTCACGTACAGTACACATACGTGCATCTTTGTGTGCTGGAATGCATCTTTGTGTCAGTGTGGCTCTGGGAATAACGAGTAGAGAGTGACAGAACACACATCTGCACACACAGAAAGCCTCTAAGGTGCGCTGGGCATGGTCTGCGCAGACCAGTTCTCTGTCACAGTGATGTAAAGGCTCCAGCCGCAGGGTTACCCCAAGGGGGAGTTGTACACAGTGTCTGAAATTCCTACTGCTTCGCTCTCTTTGCTTTTGGCATCTGCCTTGTGAAAGAAATGGCTTAACTAAATGTAACTTTGTCCTGAAGGAGGGAAAAACAGGGTTACCCAGATTGGCTGGTTGTCACATAGGACTTCAAACAGGGGATTCAGGCCAGACTGTGGTGCCCAATGCAGCCAGCACAGCAAGGAAGTGCTCAACTCCTGGAAGGGAGGTAGCTAGGAAGTGAATAGAGAGGGAAGAGGAGGAGCAGGAGGCAGGGACTTGCATTGCCTGGTTGGCGGGTTTGCTTAGGGCTTACCTTGCCAGCCTGCCTCCAACCCCCTGTCCTTTCATCTGGGACAGTCTTGGGGTCATTTTAAACAAGGTATTTCTAAGCAGCTAATGAGCATTTGCAGAGACATTTTTGGGTCCTTGATCTGGCATGATTATAGTTGGAGGTGGTTAAAATACTGCAAATTCCAAGTGTCTTGTAGTCAACATACTTTCCTGGAGGGTCGCTTCACCCAAATCTTCACCCTTTACTATTCTCTGGCCGCTTTCCTTGTCGACTGCCCCTTCTTTCTACATGACCCCCTTTTCTGCACCTGAACCTTACAAGCCTCCCAGCCCAGGTAGCACCCCCGGCTCCTCCCCAGCCCCACCCCGTCGCCACAGGCATGCACATACATCTCCTCCAGCTCCCGGGAAGCCCCTCCGCCGCCATTTGCTGCTGCTTCGCGTTTCCATGGCGGCCATTTTGTCACATCTGAAGGGAGGGAAAGCACAGCCTCCCCCGTTCCTTGTGAAGTGCACTGTGTAGCCCTGATTTTTTTCCAATCATCTCTAAATAGAGCTTTCTCTCCCCCTCCTACCAGCTCAGCACCCGAGCGCGCAACGAGCGTGCCCTGCATTTGAAATCTGACATCTCCCTCTCTCCCTCATTCACTCCGTCTTCGGCTTGGCAGAGCGCTTAAAAATTGGTATCCCTTTAACTAGGCGAGCTATTCTTCTGCTGGGAGATGACCTTTTATACAGAAGATAGGGCTGTCATAAGTGATCTCTGATATATGGAAGTTTCCTGTGTGTTCCGCCAAGGAACAGTACCGCACGGAAGAGCAGTGGGTGTTTGCAGTGTGTTCCTGTGCCACGTGTGTAAAGATGTATTATATTACTTTATACGGACCTGAATAAATTATTACCAGTTCTTGAAAATACTGCCAGCCCTCATGAGGCACATCCGTTCAATTTTTTTTTAATTAAAAAAAATTTTTTTGTCCAATTCAAAGGCTCTTGGGGGAAAGGATGGGGGGAAAATCATTGAAAATAGGAAAATTGTCCGTGGGTTTTATAGAAATTAACTGCATTCAAAATTATGAAAATAATCGTTAAATAATTCTTTCCACAGACTTGGGAAATGAAAACAATGAATGGCTTTTTATTCTCCAAGGTAATAGGTTATCCTGAAGCCTTCAACATTACCCCTCTTTTCTTATCAATCCTAATGTCTGATTTTTCTCCCAAGCAGACTATTATTTATCTTTTTTTTTTTCCAAAATGTTAATCTACATTACCATGGAGTTGTGGGATTCATGAAGCAAAATGAAATGTGAAATTTCCAAAATGGGAAATGATAAGGATTTGCTTGCCTGGCACAAATCCACTGTGTACCGCACTTAGCGTTAATGAGTCTTAACTTGAGGACCTTGTCATTTGCTCAAATAATCCACCTAGCAGAGGTTATTAGTATACCAAGGAAACAGGGCTCACACAATCTCCACTGTCAAATGGGGTGGAAATACCAGGGATGTGCTGACCACCTGCAGTTCGCTCTATTTTGTCAGTTAAGCAAGAATCCTAGGATGACTGCTCTTGGAGTGAACGAACTGCTTCCCTTTGCCCCTGAGCCCTTTCTTCAAGCTACTGGAACAATGGATTCTGAAGGTATTCTTAGTTTTTGTGAGGGAGAGCTTTTACAGACTACTGGCTGATGCCACCTTTGACTTACGTGGTAGGAGGCTCATGGCTGTCCAACCCTCAGCCAATTCTAGGATTATCCATCACAATTCAGTGATGATAATGACCTCTAAGAACTATATATTTTAAAGCCTGAGTGTTACCCAATGGCCACTCCAGTCTCTGGAATCCCTCTTTTGACTTCTGGCCATACGGCCTGTGTTTTGATTCTCAAGGTCATTACCTAAGGACGATGCACACCGCCATTTTCCAAACATAATCCTAAGAACGACTCTGTTGCTGTGACTGAAAGTCTAACATTAGGAGTTCCTAATGTTGGATTAAAGAAGGAATTGCTCCTTATAAGGAACTAAAACTATTTTAATATTATGACTGTAATATGATTTTTACAATGTAGTGATAGTCTTAAAACTAACCACTATACGCATTCTTTCATCTCACTATGATAACCCAGCAAAGTAAATATGTTAAAAATAAGGAAATGGGGATTCAGAGAGTTTAAAGTTACCCATACTCATACAGTAAGTGGTGGGCCTGGGATTCAAATCCAGATCTACCTGATTTGAAAACTGGTGTAGTTAATTCCTATGGGTTGTTTAATAAGCCCCTTTCCAATCTGTTTACTAGGAGAGAGAGAGAGGGAAAACACACATTGGTTACTTTAAGGTTGAGAAGATGCTGTGAGAATCTGGGATAGTACTGAAGAAAACATTACCCACTGTAGTTTTGCCTGGGGTGACCTGCCCTTTGGTAGTTCTTTGCTTAGTTGACTTGAGGCAGGATTCATGAGCCTTTTGGCCAGGATTGTTCTTCTGGAAAATGAGGGAATGTTGTGACATGAACTGGTGGCAGTTGGAGAGATTGAAGCTGCCACGGTCAGTAAGCAATAGCAACTTTGGTGATGGCCAGGCAACAGGTGCCCCAGCTCCAAGATGGGTAGCTATTTTTTACATGCTCTTGTGCCAATGTGCCAAAATGTTTTCAAAGATGCAGGAGTCTTAAGAAGAGCCTCCATGGATGGTGGGAGTGCACATGGACCTAGATGTTCAACCACAGTCTAATGGAAAATTTTATTAACTTTTCCCATCAGGAATTTTTTTTTTCACTTGTAAGGCACAGATACCCCAACTCCAAATGGCAGAAGCAGAAGAGGGTGTATGAGCTCACATAACTGAAAAACCAGGTCAGAGGAAAGTTTGATTAGGGACTGAAACCAGGTCACCTGCTTTCTTCTCTCCCTCTGTCACTTGGAGCTGTCGCCTCCATACTGGTTCCTTTTCCTCGAGGAGTCTGCTTTCAGGGTCATGAGATGGCTACAGCAGCCCAGATCCTACATTCTCTCGCTACAGATGCCCTGGGTAAGAGGAAACATCTTTTTCACAGAAGTTCCCACAAAAGTCCCATGGGTCACATAATCATCCCTCCTCCAATCATGGTGGTCCAGGAGAAATTCAGTATGCTGATTGGGTCAGGCCTGGGGCAGATGCTGTCTCCCTTCCCCTAGCCCTATGAATTGGAATGGGAGGAGAGATGGATCTCAAAATGGCTGCCATCAGGAAAGGAGTGAATGGATGCTGAGGGTCAGAAAGCAGAATCTAACTTTTTGGCTGTTCCCAGACATCTAGATGAGCTAAGGAGAGCGTTCCAGTCCCTTCTTTTGGTAAGTGCTCCTAGGCTTGTATCAAAAAAGTGAGACCAATAAAGCAAGGATACCCAAGACTTTATTGGATTGTGACTTACTCAGGTTACATGAAGCTACGGAACCAAATTCATGCCTTGGACATGGTTGATACTTGAGGTCTATTAGTTAGTTCATCATACCTTTTTTTTGTTTTGGAAAAGAATGTCCTAGAACCTTGCTCCTCAAAGAGTGGCTCACAGACTATCTGCATCAGTGTCACCTGGGAGCTTCTTAGAAAACCAGAATCCTTGACCCCCACCTCAGACCTGTTGAATCTAGACAGTGGCCTGGGGCACGGGTCAGCAGATTTTTCTGTAAAGGGCCAAATGGTAAATATTTCAGTTTCACAGGCCTTATGATCTCTGCTGTGGCTACTCAAGTGTCTTGTTGATGGAGCTCAAAAGCAGCCCATAGAGGATATGTAAATGAATTGTTGTGGCTGTGTCCCAGTAAATCTTTATTTAAAAAAAAAACAAACTGCAGGACAGATTTGGCCCTTAGGCAGTAGTTTGCCAATCCCTGGCCTAGGGGATTAGATATCATGGCAGGAATTAATGTCACCTGGTCTTACCTCTGCTTTGGATTTTTACATATCCAGATAGATTAGAACATAAGTAAAATAATCTGTTCATTCATTTCTTTCTTCAGAATGTGTTGAATATCCACTTTGGGGGAGGTATTTTGGCAATACAAAAATGATCGAAGGGATCCAGAATTTCCTGAGTGCCTGCAACGTGGTAGTCCTCTCCAGAGGGCACTCACTCTTCTCAGTAGGCAGAAATGTGCGCATGTGCACAGTGCAAGGCACTGCTGTTAAAGACCAGCATGTTTGGCCAGTGGGGCCCTTTGTGCCTGTCTCCTTGGGGAGCCAGACGCAGCCTCGGTCATGGAGAATAGAACATCTGCAGCTTGCCCTGATGCAGCTGGGAGATGCAGATTTGCAGAGAGCTAACAGTGTCCACCCCCACCCGCCAGTACCTTCAGATCCACTTTCCTTTGCCTGCTCCACAAGGGATTGCAGACAACAGGGAGACCTCCACAAAGATAAGCTGCATAGAGCTCTATGGCAGGCTGCAGGGTCCCTCTGTGGAGATGCTGTTCTCTTCCCTTTGCAGCAAATGTCAGCTCTGCTGCCTCTCCCCAGCAGCCTCACGTCTGTGTGTGTTCTTTCGTTTTTCTCTAGAGATCCGTCCCGTCCAGGACGTTTTTTATTTTACATTTGAAAAAGCAGAGTCTCTGCACAGAGCCTGAGTTACCAGCTCCAGGCCCAACGCTGCTGCGCAGCCTCAGATTTTTGCCTCGGGCTCCCTACACTTTGCCCAGGGAAGGGGAGCACTCCTTTGTGCTGTCACTCTAGCTGCTGGTCCTGCTGCGAGGTGGGTAGACCCCACTTCTGAGCTGAGGAGAAGCAAGTTGGTACTTCACTCTGACCACTTACCCATAGAAAACTCTTGGATTCACACATGGACGAAAATGACTCCCAGCCAGGCGGCTGCTTCCCGTGCCCGGCCTCATTAGGGCAAGAATTCACCAATTTGTCAGGCTTGCAATGAGTCTTCTTGCTTCCCCACCACCTCCGCATAACCAGAGCCAAGAAGGACAATCACACTGGACCACGTGGACCAGTAAAGCAGGATTATCTCAGGTCTCATCCTGGTTCAGACAACCAGTGGCCCACATTTGCTTACATGGAAAAACTTAGGAGAGTCATATGATATTCTGAACCTTGTCTTCCCTCCAAGAAAGGATCAAGGAGTCAGCCCAGAAACCTTTGGCCGAGAAGCCATAAGGAGCATGGCATAGTTGTTTTCATCAAAACCAGCCCATGTTTATTGAACATCTATTAAGCCCTCTCTGGGGAGTCTGCAAAAACATCCTGGCTGGCCTCCCTCGTTCTATGATTGCCCCCTGCCCCCAACAATCCATTCCCCACACAGCAGCCTGAGTGGTCTTTTTAAAACATAAATCATTATCGCTTCTCTGCTCAAAATCTCCAAAGGCTTCCAATTGCACTTAAACTAAAATCCATACCCTTTGCTCGTTTTTCTGTTGGGCTGTTGGTCTTTTTCTTGCCAATTGGTAACAGCTCTTGAAGATTAGAAATATCAGTCATCTGTGGTGCAAACGTTTTTCTCAAATCTATTGTTGTGTCTTTAGACTATTTATGGCATCTTTTGTCATATAAAAGTTTTACATTTTTATATAGTCAAATATATCCAACTTCTCTTTTATGGCTTCTGGTTTCTTGACTTGATTAAGATGGATGTCCTTCTTAACATGATTGTACAGCTAGTCCACCTGGATTTTTCTTCTGAAAGGTTTTTGTGGTTTATATTTTACGTTCAGGTCTTTACTTCTTTGGAATTTATATTTGTATTTGATCAGAGATGAGGAGAGCTGGGGGGTGGATGCTAATTTTATCTTCTTCTAGAGCAGAGATTGATAACCTGTGGTCCACAGGCCAGTGCTTATGTTTGTAAATAAAGTTTTATTGTAATACAGCCAGGGCCACCCATTTACATATTGTCTCTGCTGTTCTTACACTATAATGGCAGAGCTGTGCAGTTGCATCAAAGACCACGAGGCCCACAAAACCTAAAATATTTACTGTCTCTTTACAGAAGAAGCTTGACTACTACTGCTCCAGAAGGTTAGCCATTTGTGCCAGCACAATTTGTTAAATCAAACCACCTCTGTCCTCTTAAATGAAATTGTCTTTGTCATATATGAAATTCTAATGCATCCTAGGATCTTTTCCTGGATTTTCCATTCTGTTCCGCTGAACTCTTTGTCTCTCTGCCAGTACCGCTTAGATTTGATTGCTGTGACATTATATCTGGCAAGGCATATCCTTCATTACAATTATTTTTCATGGTTTTTTTTGTTCTCATGTGATTACCCTTTCATTAGAATTTAAGGTATTTTTTATCCATTTCCAAAAAAGGGAGAAAACTTTGTTAGAATTCTAATTAGAATTGCATTAAATACGCACACACACACACACACACACACACACACACACACACACAGACATACATCCATACGTATATACATACATGGAAGAACTGATAGTTTTCCTATCTGAGAAAATACTTTTCTATCTTTTCAGTTCTTGTTTGGGGTCTTCTAATAAAATTTTACAGTTTTATTCATATAGATCTGTATTAGTCAAGGTCTGGTCATAGGCAGAAACCACACCAGTAATTTGAACATGGAAAATGTATATAAAGACTTATAAACTAGTGAAAGGTGATTGACTTCTAAAAGAGTTCAAAGACTTTAAGGAATACAGGAACAGCAAATGTAGGAAGCAGCTATTATTTGTAGGACTGAAAGAAAGAACACAAGGATGGAACTAAGAACTTGGAATAGGGACTCCCCACCCCCACCCAAACCAAGGCCAAAATTCAGACATCACTGGAGAAGGTGTAGCTGCCATAGGAAGATATAGCTTGGGTTCAAATTATTTTGTGTTAAATTTGTCCCTATGGATTTTTATGATTTTTTAAAAATTCTATTATAATTTTTCCTGTTCTCACTTCTAGGTACTTATTGCTAATAGAGAGTGAAGAGATTGATTTTTGTGTATTTATCTTTACTAAACTTTACTAAATTGTCTAATTTACTTGACTAGTGTTTTATTGGAGTCTCTTGAGTTTTCTAGGCATTCAAACATATCAGCACAAAAGAGATGATTTTATCTATTTTTCTGAATATTGATACCATTGATTTTGTTTTCTTGCCTCAGTGCATTCACTAGTTTAGCAGATACCATTAACTTTAGCAATTTATCTATTCTTCCAAGGTTTTTTTTTTTTTAATACTTACTTCCCTCTGCCCTTACTTAATTTTGTCTTCTAGATATGTCCATTTCTGGGAGATATGTATGAATACCATCCCCTCATTTTATTTTAATTAAAATCTTCTTGTATGTTTAATAGCTTTTTTCTTTATATATTTAGCTCTTATGTTGCATAGTGCATACAAGTTTGCTGATATTATATCTCCTTTATAAACTGTGCTTTTTAACATTATACTGTGATGCTTCATTCTGTTCTGTATCGTCAACCTTAAATTCCATCTTTTCTTAAATTCATATTGCTATTTTGCTTGCTTGCTTTCTTGCTTGCTTTCTTTCTTTCTTTCTTTCTGTATGTATGTATTGTATTGCCTGGTTACTCTTTATATTTTCTACTTCAACTCTCTTCTCAGTTTCTCATTGTAGAGCCAAATAATATAGCTATCACTCTTGAGTTTCTTTAGAAGTTTCCATAGTAACTGTGTTTCTGGACTCCAACACCTCTTGTTGTTGTTTCCAGTGGGTGTCAGTAACACTTCATGCTACCTTTAGTCAGAAGTAAGCATTTCATATACACTCTGCTCTTTCCATACCAGTTTACCCCTAAAACAACATTGAAACCAGTACCCTACAAGTAGGATAAGAATAAGTATTTTAGCAATAGACCTCAGATAAGACCCCAGCCCTTTGTTCCTGATTTTATTTTTGCCCATGTTGACCCAACCTCTTCATTCTTAAAGGACCCAAAAGACCAGCAAGTTACACTTACTTTCGCTTATATTTTCGGTGACTTTCACGTATTGAGTTTGGCTCTACAGCAGACACTTTGCCTACTCCATACACGTTATCTTACTTAATCCTCACGGCAATCCGGGGAATATATACTATCCTTGGTTTACAGATTAAGTGAGTTAGGTAGCATGTTTGTGGAAATACAGCCTGTAAAGAGCAAAGATGGAACTTGGCATTTATTTTGTTTTACTCCATACACTGCTTCTCCCTTCTCCAGAGTCCACCAGCCCACAGTGCAGCTCTAGCCTGTGCTGAGATTGGGGCTGTGCAGTCATAGAAGCAGAAAGAAAAGTATTCCAGGACAACTCAATAAAGGCTATTTTGCCAACTTCACCAGATTGGTACTAATACCATCATAATGTCTATTTGAGCTGACCACCTTTACTTGTGGCTCGAAATCAGGTATTATTATTAAAACCTGACAGTCAATAAGAATTTTTCATTACAAGGTTTGGTGTTATGCAGATAAAAAAAATATTTAAAAAAATTAGATCTCCCCCAAGTTGCCACTGACAGATTCCTCTCCATAGAATCATGGGAGTCATCCACACACTGTGTTCTTGGGACTTTACACAAGACAGTGGTATAAAAGAACTGTAAGTTGTGCTATCTTCCTCCTTGAGAGTTTTACATTTAAGTTAGGTTGCTTGCTCTCTAAGAAAAAGTTTTTAGAAGGTAGATGGCAAAGAGCACAGGGAGGTGCTGCAGTAAGTGTCGCCGAAATTGGAGATGATATTCTCCCAGGGAAAGATTTAAGGGGATAGAGCACTTGAGGTAGGCATAAAAGGAGATAAGAAAGGGACAGGTGAAAAGAGAGAAATAAGATGGGAACAATGAGAGCAAAAGCATAGAGGGGGAAATACACCACAATGGGAAGGAATGCGGAGCAGACCAAGTTGCTCAAGGATGAAGATATGTGTGAGAAGAGTTATGGTGGAAGGTAATGCTGGATTATTTTGTGCCGGTCATGCTCAGGGTCAGGACTTCGGATTTCATCTTGTAGGTAGCAAGAATCGTTTGAAAGTGTTGGAGCAGGGGGTAGTAGGTACACCGTAACTGCTTAGAGTTATCAGTTTCACAGTGGTTATACCTGCTGGGTTGGAGTGATGTGAGAAAGAAAGCAGTTTGGTAACTGTTACAAGAACAAAACAAACATTTCACAAAAGAAAAACTTTAAAGGGTCAACAATCATTTGGGAACAAAAAATAACTTCACTAATTATTAAGGAAACACATATTAAGACAACCATGAGGTAGCTTTCTTCACCCCCACAATGCAAAAGCATTTTAAAGTGTAATAGTCAGTGTTATCAGAGAAAGTGACCTCGACCCTTTCATATGCTGCTATTGGACATAGAAGACATTTTAGGGAAGAATTTAGAAATTTGGACCAAGATTTCCTAAAATATCAAAATCCCTTTGGCCTATTTTTTTTTTTTTTTGTCGGAAGACTAACCATAAGGATATCACAATCATAAGGAAACAGGTCTGCGTTTAACATTTTAGATACAAAAATCCCCATTGCAGCACTGTTTTTAATAGCAAGAAAATAGGAGCAACTTAAATATTAAGAGCAAGGCATGAGGTTAAATAAATGGTGGTACTAATGGCATGTTCATACAGTGCAATACCCTGTAGCTGGTGGCTGTCAATAGCAGTTGAGAGGGAAATATGGTCATAAGACAATGTGTTCATCCTTTCCTTTTGGTGTCCCTAACCACCTCTGTCATAAAGCAAGCATCTAAGTGTGCAGGTGTCTGTTGCTGGGCTTGTTGTTCTGTTCCATTGGTCTCTTGCTGACACTGCACTATCTTAATCACTATAGCTTTGTAAGTCTTGAACCTGGTAAGTCTAATTCCCCTGACTCTGGCTGCTGTGTGAACAGTAGAACTGGCTGGAGGGACAACGGGTGGTCAAGTGGGGCATTCTTGCAGTAGTTGAAAGTTGAGGTGGCAGGGGAAATGTTTTTGAAAAAAAAAATGGGGTTACTCTAGTGCCCTACCAAGCCCAGGGTATTAAAGGGTGATACTAAGAACTTACACCATGTATGGGCCACTCAATAAAATATCTTAGATCCTGGAACAACTCTTCTCTTCTCAAACCAGTTTCAAAATTATGAAGGAGGAGAAATCATTTTCTAAGCAGAGTGTTGAATTTAAGGTTCTCTGTCCCCTAGGTTACCCACCATGTCTTCCATTTATGCATCTAAATACGGAGGAGAGACATATTCCTCCCCCAACTACCACATTCCATTGATCTTTTTATAGTTTCCAGAAAGTGTGAATCGTCTCGACTAGTCGCTGCCATTATAAACACGGTGAATTAGGACTTCAACAGTGACTTGAGCCAATGGTGAAAGAAGTGCAACATTGTTACTCACACAACAAACATTAAGAAATCCCAAATGGTTTTGCTTTTTTAGAAGAGCTAATAAATGATGTCAAGGGGTTTCCTTCCTTCCATGAAAAGGAAATGAATTAAAATTTAGCAAGTAGGTGGTGAAAGCCTTGCTGACATGGCTGAAAAATTCTATTGAAGAGCTGATTGAAGGTTTGGGAGAGAAAATGGTCCAAGACCAAAAATAATTTTTTCAGGAGTTTTCTACAATACGAAAGAATTATAAGTCGTCAGTAATGATCTTCTTAAATTTGAGCTGTTCTAGGATTTAAAACTGTAATTTCAATAATTATGATCCTGTAACAGCATGGATAACTCATTGGTTCTATATTAAATATATATTTAATCATATATAATTAAACATTATAAATATTATACATATATTATATATTAATTAATATTAATATATCAATATTAAATATAATTTATTATTAATAAGGCAATAGTATTAATTATATACTTACTTAAATTATTATATAATGTATATTGTATTTAATATACAATACAATATATATAAATATAAATTATATATATAGCATTAAATTACTGGTCTCTCGCTGACACTAATACACAATTTCTGACACAATAAATTTTTACTTTATATATATATATGATATGTATACATATACATATATATATATAAAGCAAAAGGCAGGTGTTATTATCTTTAGAAAGAAACTAAATGAAGTATCAAGCATAACTTTTTTAAAAGGTTACCTATAATGGGAAAAGGGAGCACAATGAAGAGGACCATGATAAATGTCAGGAATTAAGCTTGTTGAAATATACCTTGTTTTCTGCATTTGACCTTGGAACTATGTAAAGATTTACATAATTATAAAACAGAAGTAAAATTTTAGAAGCCATCCTTAAAATCAAAATCAGGATGAAATAAATGGACCCAGTTATGTGTTCAGTGGGTGGCATGACCACAGAGATGGATTTGTCTCAGTGAATTTAAAACATAGTAATTTGATATATATCATTAAGAATAAAAAGAACTGCAAAAAATATCAAGCTGTTTCCAGTAATGACATTATGGATAGTTACAGTGTCATTGTTATTCTGGGACCACTGGGTGTAGAGGGTGGGAAAAGACAAATACTCATGAACCATCTTGAAGAAGCTTCTAGTAGCTAAATGTGACACAATATGATTATCAGTAATAGTAACCACAGTGAATTTCACTGGATTGAAATACAACAAATCAAATAAGCTTAGATTTATGAGTTCATAATTTTTCAAAACAACCAACCAAACAAAACCCAAAGACTCAGGTAACCAAATCAGGGGAAACTCCTCTCTTGTAAGTATTCCAGCTTTATTAGAAAAAATTGTGAGAAACGGGAAGAGGAGGAAGTGGTTGGGATGATAGAATTAAAAGATCACCATTTTGTAATCCTTAATGGATCCAGGCAATGATCATGTGACTTTTCACATCAGGAAAAGAGCTAATGGAGCATTAAACCCCTCCTGATAGAGACACAAGCACCACCACCTATGAAGTAGTCTTTCCAAAGAAATGCGTCTCCTGAAGCCTCTTGATTCAAATGCCGGTTTACCAGAGGCGAGGGGAGCAGCAGAACATGGTAACACCAGCCCAAGGATACAGTCTGCAAAATCCGACTGTTTGAAACTCTGTAGGACACATAACCCAATTTCTTCAACAACAACAACAACAAATGTACAAGGACAAAAAGGGTTTGAAAGGGAACCTATTGATTAAAGAGATTTAAGAGACCCAGCAGTCAATCTCCAAGTACAGACCTTATGAGACCCTGATTCAAACTTTCATAAGGTATAGTTGAAAGGACAATCTGGGAAATTTAAACACCGACTGGATATCTGATGATGTTAAAGAAAAATTTGGGGATGTGCCTAATGGTATTAGGACTATGTTTTTAAAATATCTCGATATCTTTTGGAGAGGCATACTGAAATAGTTACAGACAGAGTGTATCTGAGACTGGCTTCAAAATCATATGGGGGGGGGTGATAGATGAACCAAAACTAGCTGTGAGCTGGTAATTGTTGAAGCTAAGTGACAGGTACATGGAAGTTTTTTTTTTTTTACATTACAAAAAGTTTTCAAAAGACATAATCTAAATAATTTCATATTACTTATGTATATAATTCAAAACTTGGCATTCTTTAAGAAGTAACCCACCCCACCCTCTTATGTTTCACATTTTGCCCCATCGTTGGCTCCCTTATCTTCTCCATTAACTGCTTTCCTTGCTTCTGCTGCCAACGATGAGTTGATGGGCCCCAGGAAGGGCTGGAGGGTCTGGCCGAGCTGTTATATCCCAGCCTGCCCCATGCATGGTACAACGTTCTCTCCCCATTCTCATCGCAGGAGTACGTGGAAAGCCCATCAGCCTTATGTGCAGTAATATAATGTAGAGTTTATTTTAGCAGCATTACTTCTTTCCATAGCTTTGTAAGTCATTATAGTCCCAAGTTTGCACAATCATTAATAGTCTGAAAGGTTAGCTTAAATTTTTTGCTTACACTTTATTGTATTGTATAGGGAAATTGTATACCGTAGTAATGACAGAAAGGGGAATTTGTGAAGCTCTCTGTAAATTTCTATACCAAAGAAGTATTCAGAGGCATGGCCTGAGGCAGGGAAGGAGAATTTTATCATGTACTCTTTCATTTTATTCTTTGAACAAGGATGATCTTGTGCTCCCGTCCCTAGTAGAACCCCTACCTTTTGCTTTCATTTTGCCATCACCTCTCCAGGTGGACTGAGAGTGCCTTGATTTTCTCACTAACAGGAGTTGAACAGGGAGGCAAAAGGGACAGAACCCAGGTTGTCCCCATGTCCTGGTCCCCTTAGGCTCTTGGGGGTCAGCCCATAGGGAATCTTCCTTGGACGGGCCAGTCGTAAGAGGCTCTTCCATACTGCCAGTAGGGGCTTCTGTGGCTCCTAAGTTGGGGGAGGGGCAGAACGTAGCTGGGCTCTGCTCTTGTAATCCATCTCACCCCAAATTCCGGACTCGAGAGCTATGCTTTGTTAATGACAATACAGCCAAGCCAAGGGGCTGTGGAATGAACAGCCACCCAACTGGTGAGAAATGGAAGCTGAGAAGCAATCTGACAATTTCTCTTTCTTAAATTAAAGAAAATGGATCCGGAGACTTTGGGAACCTCCCAGCCCCACAACTTTAAGTCCCCAGGCCCAAGTGCTCTAATTCTTCACACTGGAAAACTTAGAAACCTCAGGACTGGCAGCAACTACAAGTCTGTCTCTGGACGCTCAACTCATTAAACTCTGCGAAAGCAATTTGACAGCATCTGGGACGTGTTTTGTCATTAGGGGTGGGACTGGCACTGTTACTTATTTTAGCCAGGAAGAGGTGTGTGTGGAGGTGTCTGTGTGCGAGGGGGTATGTTTCAGATGTAGGTGTCACTGAGTTTGTGTTAGGAAGCGGTGTGAGGTTTTTGAGTGTTTCAGCATTATTTTTGTTTTGTGTGGTTCCTCCAGGAGAAATGTCCCTAAGCTCCTGAGTTTCCTGTCCTTAAGCTCCTGGCAATTCTGTGCTTTCTTCCTACGTTACTAGAATCCACCAAGGCACTGTCCTTCCTCTGAACCATTTTGACCAGATCATTCCAAGCAGCCACAGAGCATCATCTCCAAATTTTACACACCCCTGTCCTTTCACCTAGATGAACAAGTTATCATTCTAATCGAACAACAACTTTATTCTATGATGCAAGGAGTAAAATCTCTGAATTACTTTCACTAAATTCCAGTTTAAATAAAGTCTTGCAAATAATTACTTGAACATAAATTATTTACCCATTAATTCTTTATTTGAATTTGAAGGAATTCAAATATGGTTTCTGGCAAGTGCTTCATGATAAATGACTTGCTTAATTGGCAGTAAGTGTGTTATTCTTATAATTTCTAGTGTGTAATAAGCAGAACCCAGACATTTCTGTCTCATGTGTTCTTTTTAAACCCTTTATCTCCCTTTAAAAAAATCTTGTTTAATAGATCACAGACATGATCTTTTAAACTGTTTTCAGTAGTTATGCAAAATCTTCACAAAAGTACTGGTGGGCAGACTACAGGGGCTTCTCGACTTTAATCAGCCACGAGAGTAGCAGGATTTAGAAGTCATTTCTCAACTCAGGATCACCTGCAGAAAATGAAAAGTCCCAGGGAAGACTGCTGAGTATAAAATGCCATTGTGTACATAGACTTTTATGGACTCTGAAAAGCCCTTTGACTCCTTGGAAATAGAAGCTATGTTGGAAGTGGAAAGAGTAGAAAAATTTGTGTGACATGCGCATGTGAACGCAGCACTGATGTTTAGGCTTGAAAAAGAGTGAAGAGGTCTGGGAAGGGGCTCGTAGCCACTGAAAACCTTAACTGCTTGCCCAGAGGGGCTGGGCTGAGACCTTGAATGGGAGGGAAAGGGCATCAAGATCAGTGAGAGAGGCTTTGAACTGTTTGCCAGTGACATTGACTTCAGAGCCCCAAACCAGACAGCAATAACCCAAGAACTGGAGCAAGGTATGGAAAATGGGCTCAGCATGAAGATGAAGAAACCACATTTAAAGGAAGCATGATAAAGGATAACTACTGTTTAGGAGAAGCTGTGGACCTCACTAGTATCTGCTAGAGCAAGCCAAGATGGGCGACTCGGGGTTGCAAAAAGGCCCACTGGTTTCTGCTGGCAGATGGAGCTCCCAGTTCTACCTATGACACTTCTCATTATGTGACCTTGGGCAACTCATTTAGCTACTTGGGCTTTGTTTTCATCACCCATAAAGTTGGGGGTTAGGATGGCTGACGTTAAGAACCCTTGCAGATGTAACATTCTACTATTCAACAGTGATATCTAAGAGGGGAGAACTTAGCTTTCTAAAACACTCCACTGTTAGAGAGTTATCCCAAAGAGTTTTTTTTTCCTCTTTTCATTCCTAAGCACCTTGCAGCTCTGGGTAGCCAGCCACCCACACATCGACCATAGACTGTCCAGAAAATAGGGGAGGACCCATCAAGTCTAAGACGGCGGGATGAAGAGAAGGAGAATGACCTAAAGTTTCTTGTGGCTGGGGAGGTAGAGATAGGTTGACTTTCAAAGCAGTCAAAACCAGGAGAAAAGAGGCAGCAGTCTCACCCATTGCCCCTTGACTGAACCAGGGCACTGTGCTGTGTATGTCCACACTGGCAGGGAAGCCTCTTCCCGTTGACCCTCGTAACATGGTAATCACACCGACAGCCCTACTATAAATACATAGGGGAGAAAATTACAGCCAGGCAATTTGAGTTGAGCCTACGTCATATTCTGGGGTCAGCACATGGGCTTTGCTGTACACTGGCTCACCACTCCGGGTACCTCTGAGCTTCCTGTTTATGTTCACGTGCCACCCAATTAACACCCCATTAATGGCTGCACACATACATGGGTTTTGCCTTGTCACCACTGCCCTGCAGCTCTTAACTCCCCCCCAACCTGCCTTCCCATATAATAGAACCTTAATTAATACTCTCCCATTCAGACAGAACACAATATGTTAAAAGAAAAAAAAAATCAAATGGCTTTGAGGAGAGGATGTGTGCAACTTGTCAAATGTAGCCATTCTGTGGTTCTCAGAAACAGACACCCAGGTGAGAACCTGGGTGAGCTATGGTGACAAGTGCCAGGTGGCATGAAAGCTATCACCATACAATCAGTTTTCTGCCTGGATTTGAAGTATTTCCAAAGAAAAGCTGCTGTTGTAGATCTCTTCCCACTGGCACTGGTCTTTTCTGGTTACGTGGCAACCAGAAGCCCGAAGGTTGGCGGTGGGAAGCCAGGAACTCTGTGTGAAAACTTTGGCCTTGAAGTTACAGTTTCAAATGAGGAATAATTCCTTGCCTAGTGGCATAAAAGGAGTCTTTTGTTTGTCCTAGAGCCTTATCACTGACAGAATGACCAAGTGATACATTGAAACAATTTCATAGGGTGGGTTTCCAGGGACTTGGAGCTTCAAATGGGCCTTGACTGTAATCTCAAGACCAAGGAGGGACCGTCCTCATCTAAGTAATGAAGCAGAGTGTTTCTATGGTCTGCCTTCACTTTTGCTTGGTAATGCATTGCTACCTGATCCTGTCTGTGCCCCCGAATCTCTTGGAGCTTGATAATAATACAGATGCACAGACCAGAGCTCCTGGGTCTGAATCTTCAAGAGCAGCCAGCGTGCACCTTTTTAACAGGCTCACGAGTGGTTCTGATGCACAGTCAGGGTAGGGAACCTCCAGCAAGGAGACTGTGGTGAAGCCAGCAAGTTTCACCCATCCCTACAACCTGTGATGCAGGGAAGCTTTCCACATTATTGATGAGAAATCAGGGAGAGACTCGAAAGTTTCCAGCATTTTGCTCAAGGCCACGGGGCTGATAAGTGGTCGAGGCAGCCTGGACGTCCCCCCCTAGGATTGTCTTCATGGGGCCTGTGTAGTTGCGCAGGATCTGGCAGTTAGGGGCCCCGTGCTTGGTTTAAATCTCTGCCACTGCCATCTTGAGATTCGTAATAAGTTTTGAACAAGTTTTGAACACATTTTCTTTTTGCACTGGGCCACACAAATCATGTAGCCAGTCCTACTGTATGCACTGTGTTGCTTCAACTGGAGAATAGGGAGTGTTTCTCTACAAAGCGAATCCCAGTTCCAGAGCTGTTAGCTTGAGTGTGCTAGAATGGTACGCTAGGGGAGAATAATAACAATATATGAAAATACTTCCATTTACTGAGCACTGTGTTCTGAGCTTTCCATACATTTTATCACCTCATTCTCATAACAACCCAGTGTTATTATTTTCACCATAACAATTTCCAAGTGAGGAAACTGAGACATGGAAAAATTAAGAATAAAAACAGAGGTCATGCTTCTGTGTTGACAGTGGTTCTGAACTCAAATCTTACCTCTGCCATTTATCAGCTGTGTGACCTTAGGCAAGTTACTCGACATCTCTGAATTTCAATTTCCACAATCAGTAAAGTGAGGTGATGATAATTGCTTCAGAGAATTGTTCTGAGGATTAAATGAATTAATATGGACAGAGTGCCCAGCACACAGATACTCAATGCATACTGGGGCCTTTAACAACCTTTGCACTCAAGAATATTACCCATTACATACTGAAATAGGTATTTAAATGGTACCTTACTTAAGGATCTGAAGTGTTTTCACAGCACTGGATAATATAGTCAAGGTGCAATTAGCCATACATTATAATATTTTTAAGTGATTCAAGTGACACTTCTTATGTCTAAGTGTAGTCTTTCCCACTTTAGCATTTATCATAGTTTAATAACTCCTGAATGCTGTTGAATTAAAATACTAGTCTGTCTGGGGACACATTGACCCTTAGTGCGGTAAAGCTCATCCAGAGCTCAGCTAAAGCCTAGGAAAAGGCTCACCAGAGCAACCGAACTCACATGTTCTTTGGAAAAACAAAACAACACACACACACACACACACACACACACACAAAACATAAGTAAAATGAAGAGCCTGTGACCTGTGGGAGAAACCAGGCCGCTTCACACCCAGGTGAGGAAAACGCGTAGGCTAGAGGCTTAGTCATCGTAATGATATCTCTACAACATTTGACAGAGATTTTTTTTTTTTTGGTAGTTCTTGCATACTTCATAAGCTCATTTGATTCACCCAACAACTTGTGTGGTAGAAAGACGCCACGTGTAGACTTTCTTTATTGATCTCCTCCACATACGCCCATCAGAATATACCTACCATGTGCCTCTGTCCTTTCTTCAGTGCTGTCTGTACATTCACTCTCAGAGTTCTCATACAACCTGTGGGATAAGTAATACTGCCCATTTTACAGATGAGAAGAGTGAGGCTCTGTGGCTAGAACCGATGTGCCTGGTGGTGGGGGTGCAAACCCAGAGTGGGCTGGCCAGGGGCTGTACACCTTAAGTCCTTATTCTTTCCATCCTCAAGCCATATGTTCTTCGTGCTCTTTGATGAGAAGGAAGAGGCCAGGCATAAGGAAGGTGGTCAGTTAATACATAGTGAATGAAGGAATGTGAGCTGGATAGAACACCAGGTTTCAGTGACCTTGTGAACTGGCTCAAACATGTGCCCTAGTCAAATGTACCATTGTTCTGAATTATTCGAAAGTTATGAAATATTTGGGGTTTTTTTTAGGGGCCACTCTTCTTTATTGCCTGCCATTCTTCCTTCACACCATGAAGAGAACCACCTTGATGTAAGGGCATGTGGTCTTCTTGGGCAGTTAGCCATCTTGGTTCAACAGTCTCGTGGAATCTCTTTCTGTCTTGTGCATCTCAGACCTGGCTTGACAGCCGTGGGGTTTCATTTCCCCAGTGACTGTTCCCTGGGAGAGAATTTAGTATTTTATAAAGCTGTGAGAGGTCACTGAAGAAAGAAATCCCTTCGCTCTTCAGAAGAGTTTCCTGGTGAGCTCCTCGGGACCTGGGAGACGAGATGAGGATTGCTCCCTGGGTGAGAGAGCAAGTGTGTGCTTATGTGTGTGCACACACTCACAGTCAGTGCCAAGTCCAGCAGAGGGAGGGCATGGGCCCCACAGGCAAAGCATTCATGATGTGGGTTCCCAGCTTGGGTGCTCAGAATGTTGGGAGAGAGTTGTTAGACACGAACCGTCCAGCTGTCCCAGAGAACTTCAGAATTCCAACCACAATGGAAGATAATTTGTGATATGGTGCTTGACCTGTACTCTGTAGTCTTGACATGGGCATAGAGGCCCTTGTGGAAATAATGAAATCTTGGAGACTGGAAAGAATTCATACACACACACACACACACACACACACACACACACACACACAGTTTTGTAAGTAATATCAAGTGATTTGTGAAATCTCTGAATTCCTTTATAAAACCACTGCTCTATGGTATTTTTTTCCTGTCTCAAAACAGTCTCCAAGACCAATGTCTTTCTCTTTTATCCATTATTTTCTGTCACTTATTCCACTTCCAGGTCAAAACAGGGCAGGATTTGACTTTCTACAGCTTCTTTATTCACTGTGTTATATCGTAAGCCCTTTTCCGTGTTGCTACAAAATCTTCGTAAAGACCGTTTTTCATGGCTGCAAAATATTCCAATTGGTAACCATCTCAGACTTTTCTTAAGCCCTCCATTGTTGGTAGGTGCTGCACCTGGTTTCTAATTTTTTGCTATTTTAAGTTAACATTTCGGCAGAGAGTTTGCCCCAAACATTGCCCATTCCCCAGTCAAACTGCCAACCCGTTTCCATTTTCTTTCAGTAAAAGGGTCATCGTCATTTCTATTGATTTGATTTAAACGTGCTTCTCTCTGTCCTTCCTCCCTGACCACAGTGCAATGTGTTTCTCCTGCAAGAGCTCAACTAGAGGCTCGAGTCTATCCCATCTTGCCGCCACCAGTCATTCCCTTTTTTTTTTTTTTCCTCTCTTGTGCCCTTGGTTTTTCCCTTTCACCAAGCATGCCAGGTCCATTTTGTCTAGATAAATCTCTCTTGCCTCCATGAGTTTGCATGTGCTGGTTCCTCTGCCTGGAATACTCTTCCCTCCCGCCTGCCCCTGGGAATCTCTACCAAGCGTTAGCCTGAAAAGAGATGTTTCTTAACGAGGTGACTCCAGGGTGGGAAGGGGGAGAATGTGACTTTCTGTGAGGACTGTAGAGGATGGTAAGCTGGGTTCCAGAGGGCTGATGTGGCTCTGTGCCCGTGTTTAAGGATCTCAGTCACCGCAGAGGTAGAGATCTTAGGAATCTTTGTAAGTTCCCGAGGCAGACCAGTGTACTGGAAAGAGGACATGTTTAGAATTGGGCTGACATTCAGTCAAGTCTCAGCTTTGCCATTTACTGACTCTGTGACCCTACAGATGTTGCCGAACACCAGTCTTTTTTCATCTGTAAAAGGATTAATGCCATATTATTCGGCCGGGTGCTGAGCCCCGTCGTCAGCGTCTCGTAAACGGTTTCTCTCCTCTACTTTGGGCCTTCACGTGCCAGCAGTGTCCAGCCTTACGCTTGGCTCAGAGTAGACACTCAATAAATATTTGTTGAATGAATAAACATTGACTGATAGCTCCAAGGTATGGCCCCTGGCCCTCATCTGCGTCCTTGCTTGTCACAGCCTGGGCTGATGAACAGGCAGTGAGTGCCTGCTGTGGCCCAGGGCGATCTCTACGTGAAGCAGAAAAGTCTGTGATTGTGAGTGCGCACACGGCCCGGCAGCAGCTGTCTCCAGAGAAGGTGGTGGCACCGGGCCAAGTGCCCGTGGCCTCTCCACAGAGACATGGTAATAATTACAATCCCTCATGTTCCTTCTGCAGAGTGCATCTCTTCTTGGAACATGTGGCACTTCGCAGACATTGTCTCAGGGATCACCGCCACATGCCTGAGAGGGGGCAAAAGTGCCACACACTTGCCGCATGCCCTGTGGGCACAAGGCAAAGGAGGGTAGATAATGAGAAAGGATAGGAGTGGGGGAGGAAGCTCATGTCCTCAACCTACAGGTGGAAAGATGGCAGAGAGAGTTTTCAACAGCTCAGCCATGGTGGGGCATCGGGAGCAAATTCAAGATCTCTTTTTGGTCTTGGCGCATCTGGGCAATTCCGTGGGCCTGGGTCAGTCTCAGCCGATCTTGGCTGGGGCTCGTGGACATGTCTGCAGTCCCAAGGTCTAGGCTTTGTCTCTGCCACTTGCGTGAATGGAAAAGTGTCCCCCCAGTGGCAACTGTGAGATGGGAAATGAGGGACATAAAACCTCACAGACCCAGACTGCTCACTAGTTAACAGTTCGAGCCCACAAACTCCTTGAAACTCAGTCCCAGGGCTTTAAAACTACAAAGAACAAGAATGTCCTAAAATTGGCCAGCTCAGGTTGGCATGATGTTGTGCCAAGCTGTTGGCTATGCCCAGGAATTCCCCAGCCATGCCTCACTCAGACTAGGTCATGTTCCTCTGTGACAGCGCCCTGTGCTTTTCCTTTGTGACACTTGGCTGATTTGTAATGTTTTGTTTATTAGCATGATTATTCGTATAATTACACATGTAGTCTCTCTGACCAGACTGAAAGCTCTGTGAAGTCAGAGAATACTTTTGTCTGGTTTACTATCTATCTATCAATCAATCTATCTATGGATATCTATATCTATATATCCATTACCAAGTACACAGCAGTCAATAAGTATTCATTGAATAGATGAATGAGTTATACATTTTAAATGAATAGGAAAAAATAAGCCAACAAAAATCAAGTTACAGGACAAGAAACACCTTGTACTGGGATGAGATGGCTTTTGTTCTGGATATACCTAAACCATAGCTTTACTTGTAATTTCAGCCTACAGTTGTAAAATGAAATTAGTTATTTCTTTGTTGCACAGAATTGCGGGTATAAATTTTACAGCTCTGTAAGGTCAGGGATGCTATCTGTCTTGCTTATCCATTGTATCCTAGGGGCTAGCATAGTACATAGCACAAACTGTATACTAAATAAATATTTGTTGAAGGATGGAAGGAAGGAGCCTGCAGATGCTTTAAAATTCATCAGTCCATGCCCCATTAATTAAGAATATTGGATAATTAAGACAGATCCTAATTTAGTTTTTCTCTTTACATTTTATTTATTTATCTTGTATTTATCATTATTCCCCACCTCATTTAGAAAAAAAAAGTGAGGTGCCAGCAAAATACGTCTATTTCACACTATTCTTTCACTCAACAAATATTTGTTAGATGCCTCTTCTAAGCTATGTACAATTTGGTGTTGAAGCTGTAATGGGAGAAAAGACAGCTCACAGTGTCTGTCCTCATAGATGTTCCAGTATTGAAAACATGTTGGCCAACGAAATCAATAGAATTTGGAGTATTGTTTAAAATATGTACCAGTTAGCTTTTGCTGCATAACAAAGCACCCCAAACTTTGTACTTGAAAACAACCATTTATTTAATTTGTGACTCAGCTTGATCGTGTCAGCAGTTTGATCTGAGCTCCTCTGGGCAATTCTGACCCAGGTCAGACTTAGCTGATGTTGGCTGGGGCTCATTTGTGCGTCGACAGTGAGCTGCTAGGCTGGCTAGGGACTGGCTGAGGCCGAGTACCTCACTTCTATCCCGGGTGGCCTCATCCTCCAGCATGCTAGCAGAAACTTATTCACATGGAAGTCTCAGGGCTCCAAGAGGTTGAGACTAGGGGCTGCAAGGCCTAACCGCCAGAACTCACACAGGGTCACTTCTGCTGCATTCTGTTGGTCAAAGAAAGACACAAGGCCAGACCAGATCTAAGTGGTAGAGAACCAGATTCCATCTTTTGATGGAATGAGTTACAAAGTGCTATGGTCATTTTTGAGATCCACCATAACATAGTTTTTTATTGTGTTAAAATATCTGTAACGTAAAACTTACCATCTTAACCATTTTTTTTAAGACTTTATTTATTTAAGAGAGAGCACAAGCAGGCAGAGGGGCAGAAGGAGAGAGAGAAGCAGACTTTCTGCTGTGCAGGGAGTCCTATATGGGGCTCGATCCCAGGACCCTGAGGTCATGACCTGAGCTGAGGGCAGACGCTTAACCAACTGAGCCACTCAGGCACCCCCATCTTAACCATTTTTAAGTGTACAGTGCAGCGATACTAAATACATTCATAATGGTGTGCAACCGTCACCACCACCCATCTCCAGAACTCTTTTCATCTGGTAAAACTGAAATTCTCCCCATTAAACAATAACTTTCCATTCTCCGTTCTCCCCCAGCCTCTGGCAAGTACAATTCCACTTTCTGTCTCTGTGTCTTCTATAAGTTACTTATACAATTAGAATCATACTGTATTTATCCTTTTTGTGACCGGCTTATTTCATTTAGTGTAATGTCTTTACGGTCTAAGTTGCAGCATTTGTCAGAATTTCCTTCCTTTTAAAGACCAAGTAACATTCCATTGTGTATATATACTACCTTTCGCCCATCCATTCACCTATTTATGACACTCGGATTGCTTTCACATTTTAGCTATTGTGTATAATGAACGTGGACATATTAATATCTCTTTGAGTTCCTACTTTCCATCCTTTTGGACTACCTCAACATATTCACCAAAACATGTGCTAAGTCTTTTTATCTTACTTTAGAAGTTCTCACTTGTATATAAACTAAGCACGATACTTAGAGAGATACAGAGCTGCCAGGAATTTTATTTGACTTACTGTTAACTGCTTAAGATTCCTTAATTCTGAGAGCCTGTCTGCCCTCCCCCTAAGCCCATATTAGGGTGATGCTGTTACTCATTTTCACCTCCAGGAGACAAAGACCGCTTCACCACTGTAAACGCTTGGGGGCAGCATCACTGGCTGGTGTTGGAGGACCCTATTTGTCCTGTAGCATCTTGCGTCAAGCTACACATCCCAGTCATATGCCAGGTATTGAAATATCAGATGAATTCATCCCTAGTTCTGGATGTTTCTTTGTAGCTCATTTGTAGGATCCTTCAGAATACTCTGTGAAGTGCGCCATGTGTGTTGGGGGAGGTCTGACACCCATTAGACGCTCCTGCTATAATTGGATGCACCAAGCCCCATGAGCTGCTGCCAAGGTGTGAATTAGATAGAGATGTTTTTGACTGTTCCTCTGGCCTCCTGACTCTGTTTCTGGGTCATCCCGTGGCAGCCCAGGCCTCCAGGCAGCGTGCCTGACCTCAGCTGCCCAAAGATACAGGTAAAACAGTAGGGAACTGTAATAGCTCCTGCATCCTGTTTGCAAACTGACAAAACACAAAGCTCTCAGAGATCAGAGCTTCTGCTGAATCCTCTCCTTGTATGCAAATATTCTTAGGTAGAGAGTGTTGTGGGACACAGAAATCCTGCGGAGGCCAGGAAGGCAAGAAGGCATGTAGCCCAGGGTGGAAAGCCAAACCATTTTTGGCTACCATAATTTCTCCCAAATCGTGTTGGAACAAGTTGTCTGGGAGGGATTTCCCCTCCGTGAGGACATGAGAATGTTGCTTCCTAAGTCCCTCTGGGTGCAGAATAGTTACTGGCGTTTAAGGAGACAAGCCCAAGTGCAAGCTCTTACCAAGCGTTTATGCGAATGGAAGGCTGATGTCCAATCGGCGAAAGCACATCACATGACATCAATGACATCACTGTGGGAGGGCAGACAAGGGCATGAATCCCAGGAGGCATGGTTTGCTAGGGGCCACCAATGTCATAGTCTTCCATAGTCCTTCAGTTATTCCAGACCACATAATTCTCTTGGGGACAGGAGCCAGGCATGTAACATGGCAGTTGCTGACACTTTCCAAGCTTTGATGAGCCCTTCTGAATCTCAAACTCAGGCTTTCAAAGCTACCTGCCTTTCCTCATTTTCTTTTAAACTTGCTTTTGCTTTTTTATTCTCTGTTTCTTTCTCTACTTTCCTCCCTCATCCAGGATTTTTGGGCGGGGGGGGGGGNGGGGGGGGGGGGCGGGGAATGGGGTAGAAGGTTCGTGATCCTTCATTACTTTCTTTTGCATTACTCCCTGAACTGTCCTGAGAGGAAAATAGAAGAACTGATTCCAGAAGCTTGCAAAGAGTTAATGAAAGGGACAGCATGAACTTGTAGGTCCTCTCATCAATATATATGGCTCTCAGTTATCACGTGTGTTCAGTACTTGTATACCAGACACTGCCGTACATACCTTAAGGCTATATTCTCAGGGGTTAACAATGCCAGCTCTGGACATGGGTTAGCATCTTCAAATGCTGGCTCCACACTGTACCTCAGTGTTTTCATTGGGTGGTTGTGAGGATTAAATTAGTCCATTAGCTCAAGATTATCCATTGTTGTTATAATTATCCTCATCATCATCATCGCCCAGGTTGTAGATATTAGCTCTCTCATTGTACTGAGCCTGAAGCACAGAGTAGTTGAGTAACTTACCCAAAGCCACACAGTTAATAAGTGGTCAACCCAGGATTCAAACCAGTATCTGTCTGGCTTCAAAACTATGCATTCAGTCACTACATGATATCTTACTTAGGTTTCTGGCCCCTTGGGCCAGGTGGGTTCTGGTGGGTGATTCTAATTTAGTTTTCTACCAATAGTTGTTTGATCATTTAAAAAAAAAACAGCATCTAACAACACCTGCCCTATGATCAATACCCATCCACACTGAATCTTTCATACTCTGTCTTATCAACTTAGCAGTTTCCACCACAGCTCAGGGGGGAAATTCATGTTCTCCTGACTTGAAACCCACACTAACTTGCAAACACTGTGCCTCGGGGCTTTGGTGGCTTGTGGGTGAAGGGAGTCACTCTCCGGCACATCCATTTCAACCCCGTGAGAACGCAGCTCTGGATGAACCATGCCACCCCAGGCCCCAGTGAGCCCCACAGTCATGGCCCCTCCATCACCAGGCCTTCCTGTCCCTTCTTCCAGGACCTGGGGTGTTGCCAAATGTTCCTGGGTGCACAGTACACCACCAGGCAGCCTCTGGTCTCCACTTTTTCCTCAGCTCAGCTATAATAATAGCTTGGGCTCCAGGGTCTCCCTTCTCTAAACCCTCCTGGCATCAACACTTTTCCCAAATATGTAGTGAGACAGAAACTTGTCCGCCGCATCCTATAGGCTCTAGTCTAACACGCGTCACTGCTGCACACCTTTCTGCATTCATTAGTGTCATTCCTTCCCAGTCCTCCTCCTCCACTCCAGCCAAGTCCCTTGCATGCCTGGTCTCCTATTTTGCTCCAACCTCTTGTTCTGTGCTCACACTGGGGGTCCCTGCTGCAATTCCCTATTCCTTCTTTTGATGCCCACTTTGAGTCTAATAATCCTTCATGCCTTGTTAGAGCTTCCCCACAAAACATTCAAGAAGAGCCCAGCCAATTTCTTTTCTTTACCTCTTCTAAACCCCTTCGATATTTTGAGTCTCAAGAGCAATGGTTTAGCAATTGTCTTGTACCTTGTGTTGTCTTTCTTTGTGAGCTGTGCTATCTCCCCAGGCAGAAAGCAAGATCCTCATTTTCCAAAAATTATATTATGCCTTCTTTTATAATCTTCATAAGAACAGTAATAGATAACATTTATTAAGTGCCTATTAGGTACCAGGTAGTGTTTTAAGCAGTTTACATGTGTTATCTTGTTTAGTCCTCACAACTGATTTGTAAGGTGACATTATTACTTGAATTTTGCAGATGAAGAACCAAGGCTAGGGGTCAGATAATGGCACCAAGTCATCTTGGTGGCAAGTGATGAAGCCAGAATTTAAATCCTGGTAGTTGGACCCCAGCAGATGCTCTTAGCCACTACGCTTTCCATAGTTAACACAGAGTTGTTTTATAATCAATACCTGTAGTGAAATTGTTCCCTAAAGCATGCACCATCACTGACTCTATGGAGTAACCACATATAATGATGAAATATAATCAGAGTTTGTTTCTCTATTGTTGCATTGCAAATTTCCCCAAAATTTAGTTGCTTAAAACCATGTTTATCACCTTCGCTTCTTTGGGTCAGAAATCCTGGCAGAGCTCAGCTGGGGGCCTCTGGCCCTGGATCCCACACAAGCCTGCAGCCAAAGTGTCAGTCATCTCAAGGCTTGACCAGGGAAGGGTTTGCTTCAAGCTCACATACCGGGTGGTTGGCAAGGTCCATTTTCTCTCAAGCTCTTGGCTGGAGGTTGCCCCCAGTGCCCAGCCATATAGCTTCTCCATAGTGCTGCTCACATCATGGCAGTTCGCTTCATCAAAGCACTGAGGGGGAGAGACAGAGAGAGTGCAACCAAGACAGAAGCCACAGTCTTTGCAACCCACTTCTGGAAGTGACATCCCAATGCTGTTGCCATAGTCTGTTCATTAGAAGCAAGTCACAGGTCCAGCCCAAGTCCAAGGGGAGGGTGTTTCAGAGGGTTGCAAATACCAGGAGGTGGAAATCATTAGGAGCCATTTCAGAAGCTGCCTACCACAAATCCATAAAAGCAATTAGGGGAGGCCTGCCTAAGGAAGGAGCATTCAAGCTGACCCTTAAAGGTGACTAAGAGTTGGCCAAGATCCATGAATGGGGTGAGGAAGCCAGACAGAAAGAAGAGATTGTGGGAGGCCCTGGAAGGAGCCAATTTTGTCCAAGGGACAGCAAGACACTCCATGAGATCGGAGTGGCAGGGGGACAGGGAAAGGGACCCAAGATGAAGCTAGGGTGAACCCTCTGGGCATGTCTGGAATCTTCTGCCTCCTGGGAGCNTGGCCAAGATCCATGAATGGGGTGAGGAAGCCAGACAGAAAGAAGAGATTGTGGGAGGCCCTGGAAGGAGCCAATTTTGTCCAAGGGACAGCAAGACACTCCATGAGATTGGAGTGGCAGGGGGACAGGGAAAGGGACCCAAGATGAAGCTAGGGTGAACCCTCTGGGCATGTCTGGAATCTTCCGCCTCCTGGGAGCAATGAGAAGTCCCTGAAGGATTTTTGGGAGCAGCATCAGAGTATGGAGAATGTGTTAGAGAGGACGGGAGTAGAAGAGGGTGACAGACGGGGGGCTGTTACAGCTGGGGCGGAGACAATGCGATGAGTTTGAGATATAATTGGATGAAGAATTGACTCAACCAACCTGCTGCCCAAGGCAAAGGCCTGTTCAGATTCCAAAGTTCTAAAAAGTTCCTGCTAGATGAGACCTGACTACTTCCACACTTCTGTGTGCGGGTTCTAGGTAAAACTATCATCCTTGGACTCTGTTTAGAATCTGGAGGAAAGGGGTCCTTTTAGGGTAACTCCTCTTGTTTCCTGGTAGGACCACGCTGCCCCTGAGGTGGCTCATCTGCGGTAGGGTTGTGTGTCTTCTCCAGGCTGTGTGTGCCTCTGTGGGNCCTCTTGTTTCCTGGTAGGACCACGCTGCCCCTGAGGTGGCTCATCTGCGGTAGGGTTGTGTGTCTTCTCCAAGCTGTGTGTGCCTCTGTGGGTCTCTCTGTTTCCTCTGTCTCTCTCTCTCTCTTCTAAAAGGCCCTGGCCTTCGCTCTACTCTTGTTACTTGCCATCTGAGATACCCCAGGCCATTTCCTTCCCCATTTGTTCCCTTCCAGAAGACTTCCCCGTTATCTTCACATTCCCATTTCCTCTCTCTGAATGTTCGTCAATAGTGTTGTTAACGCTGATGTCTTACTTTGAGTTTTCTCAGATGCAGAACCAGATATTAAACTTGAGAAAATATCTGTTTGGGAGGTGATCCTAGGAAACACTAGCAGGAACACGGGGAAAGGGAAATAGGCCCATAATATGTGTATTATTGAGGATGTTGCCACTGTGGACAACTGGAGCTTTGCCCTGCAGGGCTCCTTCAGGAGATAGTACAGAACAGATGCTCAGAGTTGTCCCACCCAAGGGGTTAGGAACCCCAGTCCATCACTGCTTGATTGCTCCCCACCTTATGGGCTCTTTGGCTCATTCCAGCACAGGCCTGGAGACTCCCACGGCTAGAAGAGAAAGCTCCCAGCGGGAGGGTCGCCGGTGTTTGCGGCCGACAGCCTTCACGTGGAGGATTGTTGAGAAGACATGAATGGGACTTAACAAAACCTAATGTCGTAATAATAGCTAACATACTTTCATATAATTAGTCGATTTCATCCTCGCAGATATGCTTTCTCAGTCCTTGACACACGAAGGTGCTCAGCAAGTGTTAATTATACTTGTTAGTGGTGCCCCTGTGTTGTCCAAGGTCATCCAGCTTGTAAATGTCAGAGCTAGGACTCCCACCAGGTCATCAGTGCGGAGTCCACTGGTCTTTAGACCGTAGAACAAGGAACATGTCACTGCAGTGAGGGGTTCCTGCCTCAGCTTTGGAGACGAGTTGAGGAGAAAGGTGGAATGGGTAATCCGGAGGCCTGACTTTGCAACATTGCCATCTTGCCCTGGGTCAGCCCAATTAGCAGGGTTTGTCTGATAAAATTACAAAGAGGAAAAGCCCAGAATGACCTCTGGGGATACACAGGAGAATCCAGGAAGAACAAATGAGGGTGAAAAAGTATATACTGACTCTCTATCAAGCCAAAAGTACCAGATTGAAAAAAAAATCATTTAGGCACTATCTCGTGTTTGCTTCTGGAGACCAAACTAACTCAGCCCACTGCCTTTCTGGGAAAAGGCACCACTCAGAAAGGGCCCATCCAAGTAAAGCCTGGTTGATTCCTTGGTTGTATCTATTGTTGGCCATAATCTTTTATTTTGGTACCTTGATGGTCTTTCAGAAATGTGGGTAGATTCTAAGCAGAACAGCAACCATGGAACAAGAAGATTACTGGAGGGGCAAAGTGAATGCAGGAGAGAAGAACCCCTACATTCGTGAAGGACAATGGCTCTAGGCTCGGCTGTCTAGGTAACCAGGGGCGCTGCACTGAGTACGAAAGGGGAGAGAACCTAACATTGGGTACCCCTGCTGTGGGTCAGGCAGTGTCCTTGGCGTCATGAGCACAGAGGCCCTGTGTGGTAGACGTTAAAGTCTGAGGCATTAAACAGCTGACCTGCGGTAACCTGGCTGTCAAGCCCAGAAGCATTTGAACTCAGTTCTGCCTGACTCTAACATCCTTGCTCTTTCCTCTCTGCTGTGCCTCAGTTTCCTTCTGTGCTTTATAGAACTCTTTATCAAATGCATAGGAAATGCCTTTTCTAAAGTATGATTTTCTGTACATGTTGCTATAGATTACTGATGAAGCAGTGAGCCGCAGCTCCTGTTCTGCTGGTCAGCACCCCTTTAGGAAGAGTTGGTCCCAGCAGACTCCACTCGGTGCCTTTTCTGTACCAAGCGAAGGGGGCTATTACTTGGGCGAAGGTGCTCCTCATCGTCTGCAAATCATTGGGACCCCGTCTAGTTCTGGCCAGAGAGTTAGCAAAACCCAGATGGAGTTGTTGTTTTTTTTTTTAAGCCAGGTTTCCTTTTTATTATTATTATTCATGCCAGGAGTCCACTGGGAAAATCTTTATCTGCATTAAAACACACATAAGAAGAAGAGAGAAGAAAAGGCAGACAAGAGTGTGTCCTACAAAGGGTTTCTTTGAGCCCAGCTCTGTCCCTCTGTCAAGTTCTTTGCGGCGCTCTCCACAAAGATGGAATCTGGGTTCAAGGTTGAATGGAAGCCGGCTCCTGATGGAACGCATATCCCCTGAACACACCTCTAGGAGATTAGCCCGTCATTAAATATTTGTAGGATAACAGGAGAAGCCTAATTTAGTTTTTGTTTCTTTCTCTCTGTGGTTTAATCACAGATGAAAGAGACTAATAGCACTGCAGAGCTTTCTGGTGATCAAAGGCCAATCAATCCCCTTTGTGGAGTAATTAACTATTTGCTAAACTTGCAGAATTGATTTCCATTTAGGGCTAAGAGAGAGGGTTTTAAATGAAGACCGATTCACCAGGCGAGAGGAGGGAATCTCGGGGCTGATGCCAGGAGATACTCAGGGTGATGAATTGGAATCTGCTAATTAGAGACTGAAAAATACAGCCAGAACCTGACCCTATTCAGGAGTACTTTAGGGGAAGGACAGGCAGGAAGGAGGTTGGACGCCGACGCTGTCTTTATCTGCCAGGCAGCTGTGCACACTTGAAGCGCACACTTGGAGAGAGTGTTGGCATCCCTTTTGGGGCTGAAAAGGCTTGATCACAGGCAGATGCGCTGAACTGGGCAGGACGCAGAGTGAATGTGGTCGGAAGTCAGAGTGGAAGTGAGAGGTGACGAGGGTGTGGAGCCCCCGTGACACGAGGTCCCCATGTGGGCATGCCTCAAAGCACAGAGCTGGTCCTTGTGGACCCTTAAGAGTCTGCTCAGGCACTTGAAGTCAGTCAAGAATTTAGATCCTGTTGGCCTAGGTGCCCTGAGAATCTGACCAGTTGAATACACGTGGGACCTTAAATGAAAAGTTTATGCCCGCTTGGAACTATGAAGACTTGAGACAACCTAATAATACCTCTCTTTAGGGTCGCCAGATAAACCACAGGATGCCCAGTTTGGTGTGAAATTCAGATAAATGAATAATTCTCTTTAGTATAAGTATGCCCGAAATTATCTGTTGCTTTAGTAAAAGTATGCCTCAAATGATTTGGGGTTTCTTTGAAATTCATATTTCACTGGCTGTCCTGTAATTTTATTTGCCAAACCCTGCAGCCTCACTCTAGTTGGATTCTGGTTCTCTGCGTTCTGGGTTAGGGCTTCTGAGTCTGAGTTTTCTTCTCTGTGTAGTTTGCTTCTCATAGTAGTGACTGACTGTTTTATTATGGATAGTGAATAAGATAACTGAATGTGATCCCTGCAGACAGTGTGATGCCTGGCACATTTTATATTCTCTGCACACGTTACCTGTGATTATATAGTGAACACTATTGATTTGATAAATACAAATAATAATCTTAAATATTAAAAACGTATATCCTTTTTTCCCGTTTCCTCCTGTCCTGTATGCCCAGCCTCTTTTCTTCTTCCCTGTCTCCTCCTTCCTCTTCTCCATCCCTCTCCTTTTGCACTGTGAATTAGGTCTGCACTACCAACATTAATGTTCTGTTATAAACTACAGCATCTCTGTCCGTGCTCCCTCCTGTGGAGGCGCAGGATGGGTGAGTGGCCGCGAGCCAGCTCGAGGTGCTGATTCTGTGATCTTGGCCATGCTCTTTTACCTCTCTGTGCCTCGGTTTCCTCATGTGAAATGATAATAACGTGACGCATCAGATTAAATGAACTCATGCAAGGAGCGCACTCAAAATAGCATCAGACACATTATTCCCATTATTCCTAATAGCATGTATGGGTTAATTAGTTTGGGTTGCCCCAGAAATAATGCAGTAAATGTTCATCTCTTTCAGTAAGATCACTTGAATGGAGCTGGATGCTGGTTCGTCCTGAGGGAGCGAGGACATGGATGTGGGTTCTACCTTTGAATTTCCCAGTTCTGCTAAGACCGGAGGAGCTCAGAGGTAAGTGAAAACCAGAACTCAGCCTTTGGTGAGATGAGCCCACGGATGGTTTCAGTGTTTGAAGTAAATGAGAACATTCTTCTTGCCTCCTGCACACTGGTCTAACCGTGGGTTACCATTTCAGAGCAGAGGCTCCTAGCAGGTCGACTGTGATTGAACGGTGTTTCTTGGGAACTTCCATGATCGATTTCCTGAATGACCACCATGACCTCTTTGCCACAGCCAGTGTGGGCTCCCCTGGGAGTGAGGTCAGGGACAGGCGGGGGCATTTTTTTTTCTGTGTCCTGTTCAGCCCCCAAACCACACAGCTTCTGGGAAAACAGCCCAGCCCAGGCACAGGTGCAGGCTGGGGACCCTTGCCCCATACCAAGCCAATTTAGGGAGACTGGGCGGGACAGCACTACTCATTGATCAGTGAGTGGGCTGTGGATTTCACAGTAGATGAGGTCTCAGATGACGAAAAGATCCGAGCAGGCTGATTCTATTGTACTCTCTTTACACTCCCCCATAAGTAACCCATCGTGCCTTTACTCAACACTTTCATATGGAGCAGGCTTGGTTCCAGAAGCATGGCACGTATTAACTTAGTTTATCCTTAGAACAGCCTGATGCACCAGGTACTATTATCACTCCCATTGCACAGAGGAAGAAATACATGAACAGAGAGGTTAAGCTATTGCCCAAGTTCACACAGCTATCGAGTGGCTGTGTGAGTCATTCCAGATCACTTAAACGGGACTCCACAAATAGTTGCTGAGTCCTAGGTTAGACAGTGCAGCAGCAGGTGCAGGGTGCCCCAGAATGCCTTAGACCCCATTCCCACCCTCTCCTTGAGCTAGAGGCATGACCTAAAGAGATGTGTATAAGATATTGACAGTATGGTGAGTGTTCAGACTAAGAAAAATATGACTGGAACCATGCTGCCAAGAAGCCTGCAGAGAAGGGAAGAGGTTAAACATGGTAGTGTTTTAAAAGGATTCTGTTTGATTCTTTTATTGTAAATTGAATTCACCTATCAAACAGCCAGGACTTGATATTCATTGGCACATGAGACCAGTGTCTCTGCAGCTCCCCGTAAACAGGAGCAAGACAATGGCCACTTAAGACGGAGCTGTGCAAAATCTCCATTGCTCATTACATTCTTTAGGAAGGGGNCGCCGAAGGCAGACGCTTAACCGCTGTGCCACCCAGGCGCCCCTGTTTGATTCTTTATTGTAAATTGAATTCACCTATCAAACAGCCAGGACTTGATATTCATTGGCACATGAGACCAGTGTCTCTGCAGCTCCCCGTAAACAGGAGCAAGACAATGGCCACTTAAGACGGAGCTGTGCAAAATCTCCATTGCTCATTACATTCTTTAGGAAGGGGAGAGAAAAGTAGCTGGAAAGAAAACAGGAAGGTTTCCCAAGTGGTGTTCGGAACAGGCACCTCGATGCCGGCCGTCCCCCGTCCAGGGCTGGCCAGCAGCGTTTAAATGCAGGGGCTGCCGTGAACTGACTCACTGCTGGATAATTACGTTAGGGACCAATACGGCCTGTTGAAAATCAATTCTGTTGGACCAGTGTGTTTGTTCGGAAAGCCACTCAGCCAATTCAGGAGTATATTAGGCAGCAGGCCCAGTGCGGTGACCTCTTCCGGATTGGGGTTGACACTTGAACGAAGGCGTTTGTCCAGTTAAAGGACAGTACTAGCAGCAGGCCCTTATCTCCCCTAAATTGGATTACTCAGATCTGCTTGTTCTCTTTAAAGATTGCTACTCTTGGGTTTTTTCCCCTCTCTTTCTATCTGTCTGAGATGGTTACCTAGTGATTACTGTTTAACTTGCCATCCTTATGTATCCTCAGACAGTTAACGCTTAATGCCACCCGTGTCACTTCCCTTTTGTCCATGGGGAAGGTCATTGGATGCTGATACCTTCATTTTTCCAGTCATTGGGTGCACCGATGAGTGGGTTGGGATCGAGGTGAGCTGGCCTGTTGGGTTCTTAAGGGATCGAGAGTTGGCAGACCCGCGATTCGCTTTTCAGGGAACAGAATACAATCCCAGAGATAACACAGACTTCCCCTCCAACATGCCAATTCCCTCCAAAGGAATTACTCCCAAGATGCTTTCCGTGCCTTGAAAACTCTCAAGCCTGCTCACCAAACAGTGTCCCGCGAGTAGGGGTAAGACCAGGCCACTGGGACCATAGCCAGCAGCTGCCTGCAGCGCCCTGGAGCATTTAGCACCCTGACGGAAGGTGAGAGTACAGGAGAAATGCACACCGAAGAGGACGCCTCTGAGAATCCTTTGAAACCAAGCATGGGCCCAGCTCTCTGGGTGGAGTCTTCGCTACCTGGAGTTGCAGCAGCTGCCCCCACACCTTAAGTGGTGTAGGGTGTCAAGNGCCCCCACACCTAAAGTTGTAGGGTGTCAAGAAGACATTGAGAAGCCCAGGGAATCCCGCATACACCTCTCGAAAGAATCCAGGAAAGACTTATTGCTGCAATTATGGTTCCTTTAATGACACATAAAATTAACCGCTTCACATAACCATTCACTTTGACAGCTGAGGATTTCACTGTGATAAAAGTAGGGCCACGAACACTGTCAGTGATTTACATTTCCGTATCCCAAACCCTGTCAACCAATTAGACTGCAAGAGCGAGCGGCACCATTTTCTAATGAAGCTATAATCAGGCTGCTCCCTCACCCAGAAAGAGCAGATATTCTTGTCCTGAATGGAGAAGGTAGTCATCAGGGAAAAGGGTTTGAATAAATCAGCTGTGATATCAGCGCAGCCTGCTATAGGTCCATTATAATTGGAGCCTGGGCTGATGAAGGCTCAGCATCCCCTTCTAACCGTTTCACTTAAAAGAAAGTACGCTTTTCTGTGGAGAGAAAGGCAACCTGGTTTCTGAAATAAACAGCTGGGAAGGCAGAAGACATGGATTTCAGGCCTGAGCTCTCAAGGGTCCACTGAAACGTGAGGAGAGGAGAAAAGGGGGGGGGAGGTGGGTGAAAGGGAGAGAGAGAGAGGAAGGCAGAAAGGCTGGAGGGAGGGACGGAAAGAAGGATGGAAGGAAGGAGTGATGGAAAGAAGGAGGGTTAGAAGGAAGGAGGGATGGAAGGGAGGAGGGATAGAAGGAAGGAGGGATGGAAGGAAGGATGAATGGATGGAAGGAGGGTTAGAAAAAGGAGGGTTAGAAGGAGGGAGGGATGGAAGGAAGGATGAGTGGAAGGAAAGAGGGGTAGAAGGAAGGAGGGAAGGAGGGGAAGATGAAGATAGATAAAACTCACTGTCTACCCAAGCTTCTTCACATAGAAAAACTGATTAATAATATCTATGCTCCTTATCTCTTGAAATGATGGAAAATGAAATGAGATCCTGTGGCTGAAAGATACAATGTGATCGCCTTTTGTTGATGTGGCTGCTGACCCAACTCTTACGGGGATAGTATTAACCACTGTGCAGCAGCTCACAGAGCCTCTTTGGTGATGCTGATTGTGCATTTGGCTCATGGTAATTCTTCTCATCAGTTAGTTCTCCAACAGGTGTCCGGGTAACTCCAGGGAGAGGGGAAGGGTGTGTAAAGAGCATCTAGAGGAATTCCAAGTGAGTGTTGTTGGCAGCAATGACCACAGAGCCTCCCAATTCCTTCCCCTGAGTCCTTTCCAGATTTTAAGATTTTCAGTACCATTGCTGTGGCAGAACGAAGGTGTGGGGGCACTGGGAAATGGTGAGGACTCCCCTGGGAGATTCCTGGGTGGAAAAGTATAAAAAATGCTCCCTGGGAATCTTTTCTGCTTTGATCTGTGTTATTAATGCCCCAAAAGGAAGGCCAAGAAATGGAAGAGCCTTTGGACCCCTAGACAGGATAATGGAACCATCCCTACATTGCTCCAGATTTTTTAAGTATTATTTTCCCACTGTGTTTTAAGGCAATCATTGTTCTCAACTGAACCAATTTTATTGCCACAAGAAAAAATCTGATTCCCTACATAAACACATCAGCCTCACTTCCAACAGTTGAGAATTCCCTGGATTTCTGGCAGCTGAGTTGGCAGGGCTATGCTCCATGCCTGCCTTGGTGAGGGCTCGTCATCCACCAGGGAGTTTTCCCATCCTTAACTGGAAACACGGGTCCCACCAGAGCCTCCCAATGAGTGCCAAGGGTTCAATGGGAAGAGATTTGAGTGCACTGCTTGTGCCAATTTGGCTTGTTGGCTAATTGCACTGTGTGCAGAAAATAACACCTGCAAAGATCAGTCCATCCTCTGAACGCCAGACTCTCAAAGTCAACGACAAAGCTCTCTGGGTGAAGCCCATCAGTAGAAACACCCATGGAAACATCAAACGCAGCTTCAAGTGGAAAGGGACTGAGAGCAAAACTTTAAAGATCAAGGAGAAGGCTAAATTGAACTGAATTCTTTCAGGGTCTGAAGAGGATGGAGGCCCAGCTTGGGGGCTGGGAAGGGGGGAGAAATGACACACCCTGAGGGTGAAGGACCCTTCCAGAGAGGTTATTAACACCACCTTGTAGAAGACTTGCCGGCCCCTCCCATTTTTCCCCCATTTCCGGGAAGAATGGGGCAATACTGAGCTTCTCCTTCAGACCTATTTTCTAACCAACGTTAAGCAAAGTTGGAGTGGTGGCGTGCTGGAGATATAATTACATGGACTATGCCTTGACCACGAGCACAAAATAAGCCATGGCTTTAGTGGGTTGGGGGCAGTTTCCTTTTAAGCAGGCTGCCTTTCCAAGTTCAAGGAGGTTAGTAAACAGAGCTAGAGAGGGCTTGTTTATAGTGACAGTGAAGCCAGCCACACTGGCCCTTTAAAAGGTGTTTGTGAAGCTGCCTTTTTTTCCCCCTACCCTGTTCACCAGTGGCCTGCCTAAGGAACAAGCTTGATATTCTGCCTGCTTTTTAAGAAATACTTAAATAACAGAAGTTTTCGCTCTTTTCTGTGTGTGCAAAATATCAGCTTAAAACCCAATGGGAGTCAAAGTTCTTGCTTAGCATACAAAGGCTTATGAGTTTTATAGTATTCAGGACTTTAATCTACAAAGTATAATTTAATCCTCTTTGTGCTATCTGCAGCACAGAGCCATGGTTGTAAATAAACCATATGGTTGCAGCAGACGCAGCCACAGCTGCCTGCCCCCATCACTCACCCTTAGTAAATATTTCTGCAAAACAGATGAAATTAACTACTGTAACAGATAAATAGAGAGTGCAGTTCTCAGAGCAAAGGTTTTGCCGTGGCATTCATGCTGAAACACAGCCAACAGCTCCACGGTGACACTCAGCCACCTGCCAATGACTTTCCATCTTCACTGAGCCCCGATGTACCTGGATTCTGGTACCTACCTCTGAGACCAGTGAGGACGGCACAGAAATACCCAGGACGCAAGGGGGGTATGTGTGAGGAACAGGCTGGATCGGCCATGCTCCTGCCCAGGCCCACTGGTGCGCTGATGTGTATTGCATTAGTCTATAGCAAGGCTGTGGGTGCTGCTAGGATTTGCAGGGGATGCCCAGTTCTGGGCATCAAGGCCTGGAGAGGGGAGTGGAGTCAAGTCAAGGAAAGGAGATGATTCCCTTGGAGTTGAGGTTGCTCTAGGTGAAAGGACCAATGGCAGTTGTGAGTCCTGCCATGTTGGGAAGTAAAATGAGATGGAAGATTACTGAGCATGACCCGGGTTGAGTACATAGCTGATAAACTTGGACTTTGTGGTCATTTGAAAGAGCAAATGTTTGAGCAAGTCACCTCTGTATGACTCAGGCATCACAGAGACCCAGATGTGACACCAGATTCTTGTGTCCGACTGCTGTGGGATTTTGTCCTGGCTCTTTTACCTCGCCGAGCTTCCCTTTCCTTCTCCTGTAAAATGGGAATGATCGTACCTCCTTACGCATTTATAAGCATGAAGATTAATTGGAAAAATCATTATCATTCTTAAAGGAATTATTTATTATTTATAATTGCGATAGTGAGTGTTTAATTCATGATGGAGGAGGAGAAACTCCTATCTCTGCCTTGTGCTTTCTAAGCCATGGGTCTTTTTGGCTAGGGCTGTGGTCCCATTTCTAGCATCTGAAACCAATGATAACCGGGGCTGTCCCATATCATGGCTCTGTCACTCTCCATAGGAGCTTCAGCCAATTAGTGGCTCCTCTCTGCTTCAGATAGCACAGAGCTTGGCTGACTAAGCAGTAAGCTGCCTGTCTTCTTCTGAGCTCCACCAAGCACAGGGGCCCCTGTGCATACAGCTGGGGCGAGGCAGCAGATAGCAGGAGAATACAGAGGGTCATAGGTGTGTGAGGTTTCCAAGCCAGGTGTCAGTGGCCTGGGAGGGACAGGTATTTACCTGAAGGCTGAGGAAGTTCCAAAAGGTGGGCAGAAGTTGAATCAATCATATCGATACACCCACTCTGTGCTGCAGGGTCCCTGAACCTTCAGGGAAAGAAGAGGTGCCATGTTTTCATCCTGGCCTGGGAGACATACCCCAGAAATAAAGCAGTGCACAGAAGTGGCTCAGGAGAGAGTCCTAGTTTCTTATGGCTCAGTTTCACAGCTCAGAGCCAGGAGGTTCCAAATCTGAGCAACACCTGTGTGCCCCAAAGGTTGGCGGGGCCCCGAGTTGGAGTTGCCAAGGGACACAGCGGCACCAGAGCAGCTTTCGAAGAGAGTTCTCGCAGATTAGCATTGTGTTTGAAAATAGCCGGGTCTAATTGGATAATATTTTTTAAAACAATAAAAAGGATTTAAATCCTAGGCCATACGAAAAAAATTGCTGTGAACTGGGAAGAGGATTTTTTTTTTTTCTCCAAACCGTTCGTATTCACACCGTTTATGCTGGGAGTGGGGCTGAGTAATTCCACGAACAGAATGGGAATACTGAAGGAGGGTTTGGTCCGGCTTGGAAAATAGAGACCCCAGGGCCCCACGTTGTCTTCAGAGCCCCCGAGTTGCTGCATAAATGTTTACACTGAGATGTGGCATGTATCTATGAAATTTTTCTCAATCATTTGAGAATAAATTGCTGATATTGTGCCCCTCTACCCCTAAATACTTCAGTGTAGATTTCCTCAAAACAGGGACATAATTTTATATCATCGCAGGACAGTTATCTGAATCAGGAAATTGAATATTTGTACAATATCATCAACTAATCTGTAGTCCAAATTCAAATGTTGTTCCCTCTTCCAATAATGTGCTTTACCCAGGACTACATGCTGCTTTCAGTTGTCACATCTCTTCAGTTTCTTTTGACCTAGAACCTTCCTCAGTCATTCTTTATCTTTACCTGTTCTTTCTCTCAATTTAACCTTGACATTTTTGAAGAGTACAGACCATTTATTTTGTAGAAGGTTACTCGATTTGGGTTTGTCTGATGTTTCCTTGTGATTAGATCTGGGTGATGAATTTTGGGCAGAAACACCCCAGAAGTAATGTCGTGTCTCCCTCGGTGCATCCAGCCAGAGGGATGCGACATTGGGTTGGTGTCATTATTGGTGATGTTATCTGTGATTACTTGGCCAAGGTGGTGTGTGTCGGGTTTCTCCACTAGAAGGTTGCTTTCTTTCCCTTTGTGATTAATGAGAAATGTATGGGAGATACTTTGAGACTATGTAAATATGCAATCCATATCAAACTTGCACCCACTAGTTTTAGTCTCCATTGGCGTTTCTTGCCTGAATCAATTATTACTTAGAATTATTTGCCAAATGGTGATTTTTCTCATTGTGTGATTCCACATTTATTCATTCAGTTCTACCAACGAAGACCCTCCCCATCCCACATTTATCTGTTTATTTATTGATTCATTGATATCAGTATGAATTCATGGAATGTTATGCGTTATTCAATGGATTGTAATCCATTATGACTACTATTTATTTTCACATCCAAATTGTCTCAGAGTTGAACAGTGGGATTTCTTTCTGTCCTTTGACATTCAGTTTTTGAGCCCTTTCTGGAACAAGATGTTCAAGCTCATTTTGTACCTTACCCGCCTTGGAATCAGCCAGTTGTGCCAACGGTTCCTAAATCCTTTCGGTGAGAGTGGAATTTTAAAAACCAGGATCTGGGCATCGGGTTCTGGGCATGAAGCCTACTGGGGTGTCATTGTTTCTAGGTCCTCTCAATGGACAGAGCTGAGATCTGTATCGGCTTTTAAAACACAGTGATACTTTCAGTTCCAATCCCACAGCACGCTGGCCTTCCCTTTCTTGTATATTTTTTTTTAAAAAAAAATACTATTTCTCTAATAGTGAGACATCTAGCCCCCCTTTTTTCCAATATATTTATTCCTTTGCTCAGTCCTAGAATACATACAAAGTAGTTTTTGAATCATTCACTCATACCACTGTAAAAAACAAAACCACTAATTAGAGTTCAATATTTCTGTACGTGCCTTTTTGTCTTTAGACTGAGGATATGTAGTCAAAACACTGTCTTCAAAAGTTACTTCAAATAATCCTCTCTCCACCCTTTGTTCAGCATGGTTATGCCATTCATTTGAAATCTAATTTGGTTCATTTGTTTCTGTTAGGGGCTTTCTCCCCATCCTTGTGGATTTTTTTGAGTATATGAAACACGAGTAGGATTATAAACATCAAAACTAAATAAAAAAAAGCTGATCCAGAGAAGTGTCACTCCTTCAACTCCTCCTCCCCATGGTCATGCACCCCGAACATGGAACTAATCTCCTTCATTTCTGGTTTTCTCCCCCATGTTTCTTTTTGCTAAAATAATTAAATTCATGTACAGTTTGTTTCCTCTTCTTTCTTATTAGAAAAAAGAGAGAGAGAGAGCATGCTATACATGAACTTTTGCACTTTGCTTTTTTCCTTTAACGACGCATCCTGGCAATCACTCCCACCAGCTCATGGAGCTCTTCAGTGTTCTTTTCTGGCTGAGTAGTATTGCACTGAGTGGGTACCACGGTCTGTCCAGCAGGTCTCTTATTCGTGGGGATTGAAGCTGTTTCCGGTGTCTTCCAGCTACAAACAATGCTTCAGGATACGAGCTAGCATATAGTATTTTCATATAGTTGGGCAGCATCTTCAGGGTAATTTCCTGAAAGTGAGACAGCTGGCTGCTAGGAATACAAATATATAGTTTTGCTAGATTTTGCAAAATCCCCCTCCTTAACGGCCATACCAATTTGTCTTCCTTCAAACAAGGTATGAGAGTGCCTGTTTGTTTTCGTTTGGCCTCATGAGCAGAACGTATCAAGCTTTCTGATATTTACCACCAGTCTGATAGGTGGGCGCTGATATCTCAGTGTCAGCTTTCAAACCAGCTTTATTGAGATATAATTCATATACCACACAATTCACCCACTAAAAGCATATAATTCAGTAGATTTTAGTATATTCACAGATAGCAGCAACAATCACCACAGTCAAGTTTGGAAACTGAGTACCCTTCAGCTACCACTCTCCTAGCTCCCCATTCCCCCAATCCTAAGCAATGCTGATCTACTTTCTGTCCATAGATTTGCCAGTTTAGGAAATTTCATATAAATGGTATCATACTATGCATGGCCATTTGTGATTAGCTTCTTTCATTTAGCCTGTTTTCAAGGTTCATCCATGTTATGGCATGAATCAGTACACCATTCATTTTTATGACCAAATAATATTCCATTGCATGGTCAAGTAATATTCCCTGTTGTTTATTCATTGATGGACATTTGGGTTGCTTCCACCATTTGGCTATTAAGAGTAATCCTGCTCTAAACATTCATGTATTATTTTTTCATGTGAACATATGTTTTTATTTCTCTTGGGTATACATGCCTAAGAATGGAATTGCTGGGTCCTATGGTAACTGTGTGTAATTGTTCGAGAAACTGCCAGACTGTTTCAGTGTGTTTAGACTATCTCACTTAAGTGTGAAGTTGAGCATTTTTTTCTTATGTTTAAAGGTTTTTTTTTTATATATATTTTTCAAATTGTTCATTTCCTTTGCCCATTTTCCTATTTGGGGGTTGATTTTTTTTCTCTTCAATTTTTGAGAGGTCTTTGTATATTGCAAACATTAGCCTTTTATTTGTAATACATATTGCAAACATTTTCTCCCATTTGTTGTCTTTTTATTTTGTTTATGGTATTTTTTTTCATACAAACCTAAAAATTATTTCTTCTTCTGCTGTCAGATTTATCATCCTTTTCTTTTTTTGTCTTGTGACATTGATTCAAGTTAGAAATCATTTCTCCATACCCAGGAATTCACCCATGTTTTCATCCAGTACTTGTCAGGTCCATTTTTTCCTGTAGCTCTCTGATCCTTTTCAGAGTGTATTCTTGTGCACGGGTGGAGGCATAGGTGTAACTTCATTAAGTCTACTAACTGGCTACCCAGTTGTCCTAGCAACACTTATTAAAAACATTATCTACACCCTAGTGATTTCTGGTGCCACCTTTATTTTTAGGATATACTGAATTTTCATATACACTTGGGTCTCTTCCCAGATTTACGGCTTTCTTCCAGGGGTCTGTCTATTTATTCAGGCACCAATACCATGCTGTCTCATTTCTTATGAGCAAGTTTGATGACCTCCTCTGGGCACCTGTTCTTTTGCTATGACCCTTGCTCTCAGGAAGTCGTTCCCTGTATTGGTGCTTTGGTCTCCTCCTGCAGCTTAAGCCCCTTTCCTCTGTGAGTTCCTGTGAACGCAGATCTCCCTTTGTGTACTTTTCCCTGAGATGTCAGGTGCTATGAGCTCTCTCCTTTTATGTAAATGTGGCCGCTGCTTTCCAACCCAGAGGTGACTCTCTCATTGACAGCCCTGACTGCCGACTTTACTAGTAATTTGCTGAGTTTGTCAAGCACTGCAGAATCATGTAAATGCCATTATCGTTTTTGTCGTCATCATCATCAACGGAAGCATCAAGCGCTCCCCTTCCTTCGCCTGCTGTTTAGAGCAAATGAAGCAGCTGCTGATGTTCAGAACAGAGGCTTTACCCGTAGAGTATCCAAAGTCCTAGCTCCTGTAGGTCAGTTCATGTCTTAAAGATATCACAGAGGCCAGGAGAAAGACCATCATACACCACCTACTCTTTGTGATTGGGGAGTTCATATATCTCACGGGGTTTGGACAAGCAGTCCTCTACCTGCACCCCAAATGAGTTTTCTTTCCTGCTTTTGGTGTGATAGCAAAATGTCTAATTGAAAATATATTTGTGCTTAAGAAATAGTTGTTTTGGGGGCACGTGGGTGGTTCAGTCAGTTGAGCATCCAACTCTTGATTTCGGCTCAGGTATGATCTCAGGGTTGTGGGATCAAGCCCCACATCGAACTTTGTGCTCAGTGTGCGGAGTCTGCTTAAGATTCTCTCTCTCCCTCTGCCCCTCCCCACTGCTTGTGCTCTTTCTCCCTCTAAAAAAAGAAGAAAGAAAGAAATTGTTGTAGACTCCATAAACCTATTTCTCTCAGGGTTATAAGGGAGAGTATAAGGTTATATATGACTGGGACAGTTAACCACTATTTGAGTCCATTCAACAAATATCTGGTGAGCAACTGGTGTATATAAAAGCACACTAGTAGAAACTGTGAAGGACTCAGGGATGGATAGGACAGGATCCTGCCCTCCAGGAGTTCACTCACAACTGCAGAGGATAATGGGAAGAGAGAGCTAGGCACAAAAATGTCATTACAAGGCAAATGAGAACAAGTGAAAAAGGAAAAGTCCTATGGGAATGTAGAAGAAAAACTATTCATTCTGGGGCCTCTTTGGAAGAGATGAGACTTAAAATTGGACCATGGAAAAGTGAGTTGAATGACCCAGGAAGATAATCTAGCATTTAGAAAGACTTAAACAAAATTACAAAGGCAAATAAAACAAAACAAACAAAACCCTTATGTTGAATTAAGCCATGTGAAATGACTGTTTTGTAGTTCAAATCAGTCACACTTGGTCAAATTTATATGATTTACTTGAGAATTCCCTGGATTTCTGGCAGCTGAGTTGGCAGGGCTATGCTCCATGCCTGCCTTGGTGAGGGCTCGTCATCCACCGGGGAGTTTTCCCATCCTTAACTGGAAACACGGGTCCCACCAGAGCCTCCCAATGAGTGCCAAGGGTTCAATGGGAAGAGATTTGAGTGCACTGCTTGTGCCAATTTGGCTTGTTGGCTAATTGCACTGTGTGCAGAAAATAACACCTGCAAAGATCAGTCCATCCTCTGAACGCCAGACTCTCAAAGTCAACGACAAAGCTCTCTGGGTGAAGCCCATCAGTAGAAACACCCATGGAAACATCAAACGCGGCTTCAAGTGGAAAGGGACTGAGAGCAAAACTTTAAAGATCAAGGAGAAGGCTAAATTGAACTGAATTCTTTCAGGGTCTGAAGAGGATGGAGGCCCAGCTTGGGGGCTGGGAAGGGGGGAGAAATGACACACCCTGAGGGTGAAGGACCCTTCCAGAGAGGTTATTAACACCACCTTGTAGAAGACTTGCCGGCCCCTCCCATTTTTCCCCCATTTCCGGGAAGAATGGGGCAATACTGAGCTTCTCCTTCAGACCTATTTTCTAACCAACGTTAAGCAAAGTTGGAGTGGTGGCGTGCTGGAGATATAATTACATGGACTATGCCTTGACCACGAGCACAAAATAAGCCATGGCTTTAGTGGGTTGGGGGCAGTTTCCTTTTAAGCAGGCTGCCTTTCCAAGTTCAAGGAGGTTA